>NC_040022.1:8931209-9282193 GCF_000972845.2 Larimichthys crocea | reverse complement strand
TCTCATTTTAGCTTCTTGCTGAAATCATCACTATATGTGTGGGTGCCAAGTTTGGCTCCGCCGGCATCAACCCTGATGCCCAAGCAGCTTGGCAGAAGTTCCTGTCTGCGGTCGTCTCTGCCCTGGGCAGACAGTACCACTGAGTGCCTGGAGACGCATTCCACAAATGTGCAGCAGTTCTACAAGTGTTTTCAGAATGTTGCCAAAGACACAAAATAAAATTCAAATGAAATAGCCCACATCTCTTTGCGTGATCATTTGTATTTTTCTTTTAATTAGCTATAATTAATTCTCTCCTTAGGACAGAATGTACAAAGCAATACTTTGAAGAACCTAAGATACAAAAAGGTATGCTTCCAGAAGTCTTATTTCCTATAGTCTTTAGTGTTAACCAACAGTGTAGAAAATATAAAAATAAAGAAAAAACATTTGAAGAAGAAGGTTTGTCCAAACTTTTGAAAATTAAATTCAATTATTTGCCATGATTTATCTTTGGGAGGGAGACCTTCCTTTAAAATGTGCAATTTGATATAAATGGGTGCGGACATCTGAAATGAATGATAACACTGCATCAAAATATTGTGTCATGAAGACGACAAGTTGTATAAGTGCTGTGAACTTCAGATAGTCAAATGAGTTTAGAAAAATATCGTCGGACAGGCTATTACAAATTCAAGATATTTCATTATTTTAAATGTGTATATTTAACATAAAAATCTATCTCTCTTCACTGTGACGTAACAAAGAGCGTCATGCACAACCTAGTATTTTTTACTATGATTTAATTAAGTAAGTTTAATTAGGTCTGCAGCAGCATATATTCAGACTTCATTCAATATATTCAGACTTCATTCAATATATTCAAGGTTCACTCCATATATTCAAAGTTTCATTCAATATATTCAAAGGTTTCATTTCCTGAACGGCATGCCATAATTCGAAATGGCTATATATTTTATTCTTATTTTATATTTTTTTATGGTCAGAAATATTTATAGAGCGTCTCACATCTGTTAATAACATTTGTAATTTAAACATTTATAAAATGAAGTCTCAACACTTTTCATAAAACTGTAGAACATTGTGTGTTATATAATAATAACTGATATACAGGAAAGCACAAGGGGGGAACTTACGGCCGTCTTCTCTGTTCCAGCCGAACATTTTTGAATGTAACACAAAACAATCGCGGCTGTACGTGGATGTGCGGTAGGGGAGACTTGGTGTCAGGCCTGTCAGGACAAGTCATGAAGTCATGTAGACTGTAGTTTGTCCACAGTCGGTGTCTGTGTATGGCAAACATTACCACGAGCTTCACGCACAGCGAGCTGACGTCCACACAGACCCACGACCTGTACTGCGCCGCAGCTGACAGCTATGCTACCATGATGTTCAACCCGTCAGCTGGGTCACCGGATGACCGAAAGTCCATGTACAGCCAGCCACAAAACAACGTGTACAAAACCGGAGACAAGACGAGCCCTATAAGCGTCATACTGGTCAGCTCTGGCAGCCGGGGGAACAAACTACTTTTCCGATACCCTTTCCAAAGAGTGGCTGAATGTCCGTCATCCCTCACAGGTAGGCGTCACTTCATTCAGGGAAAGCTGTGCCTTCACTTTCACATCATGACACATGGGATGGACAAACTAACAAACACGGACCTACAATGTCATGTAGTCAAATACAGCAGCCTCTGCCATGCTAAGGCCGCAGGAAGCAAATGAGAGGTTTGTTTCGCTTCACTTGTGGCCCTTGTTCCTCTTTCTGAAACACTGTGTCCATGTTGTTTGCATTTGAGCTTAGGATATTCATATGTTGATAGATTTGATGCAAATATGAACTGTGATTTAATTACTTCATAGTGTCCTTGGCTATTTTGCCCACCACCTGGAAAAAAAACTCAAGATTTTAATGTACTTGCACAAGCTGAATAAAATCTAGCCGTATTTCTGAGGTGTGACTTTTATGTAACTTTCATGTGGTTTTCATCCACTGGGTGCAATTCGTGTGGCAGAAATAGGTCAAACAACAACAATGGTCACAAGTATACCCTTACCAACAGAGAAAAAGACCCTTAATAACTTAATAACTATGCTTCATACAGTTTGACACAACACCTCTCTGACACTCTTTGACCTTCACATTGTTGTTAAAACATCTTGTTTGTTGTGGCTTTTATTGGGGCTAAATCTTGAGCTATTATTTTCTTAATCTGCGTCAATAATCAAGTGAGATAATTATGGTTATTAATTGTTATTATTTCTATCCACCAGCAAAACAACGAAGTCCATATGCATTGAACACAAGTGGGGATGGTCTCGAAGATCAAGACGGCGACTCAAGGTATTTTCTTTGGTCCTCATTTAATATTACTGGGTTTCTAAATTAATTATAGGGTATTGACTGTAGGTGGGCACAGCCAATTTAAAGATCCACATGAGACATTCTTTCCTTGTGATTGATTTTTGATTTTTTTCATCTACCTTATTGTGTTTTTCAGGGTGAATTTAGAAGTGTCTAATGTGTATTCACGTGGCTTAGGTGTATTGTCCTCAAAATGAAGTTACAAGACAAAACAAACAGCTCACCATATATATAAATGTCCATTCAAGTTTGCCAGCGTCTCAGCTGCTGATTGTTCATCTGGTAATAAGAAGAAGCCTCCAGCTTCTCCCCTTTACCTCCAGCAGTGAGAAAAAGTGGTGTTGATTGTATCGACATGCTTTAAATAAACAAGCTCACCACATAAGACTTTTTCTAAGCTCAGCGTTAAAACTCGGACAAGAACGTGTCAATTGTAGAAAATAGTAAGAGTAAAAACAGGAAAAATAGGATGTTAATAGTGCAGCATCATTTAATTGTTTTATTAGACAATCTACAGAATTGAATAAGGGATATGACAATAATTCAGATCAGTCACATGGTGTTCAATCACTATACCATGTGTTAAAATATGTTTTATCATTTAATCATATTAAACTAAGGGTCATGTATTGTTCATAGTATAAACTGTTGGAGGTAAGCCCCATGAGAGTGAATATACTGAAATTAAACATGCAGCATGTGAAAAAAGCCACAAATCTTCAATTGAGAAAGTTTATTATAAATAGTGAACAAACTACTCTGTGATATAGCCACACATGGATATTATGCTGTGTCTTTTTGAATGGTAATGCTGGTCATCGGTTGGTGGGTTGGTTGGTTTTTGGTCACAGGGCTGTAAGGAGCAGCCACAAGTGATCATTTCAACTCTTCTATCAATAAAGCTCACCAAGAATAATCAGATTAAACTGATACAAGATTATGGAATCTTTTTTTCTTTTTCTTTTGCTCATTTCTTCCTTGCAACTCCACTTCCACTTTTGTAGTACGTAGTCCAGTTTAACTTTTTAATTAAAAATATAGGACTTTTTAAGGGGGTTACACTGGGAAACTGACACTTGGGACCACAGTTAATTAATAAATAGTTGGTGTTGTTATATGGCCATTCATTTTTTTTTTTTAGGTCTTACATTCCTAGATACATAATATGGTTTTCATTATTTAGGTGCTTTATGACCGTTTTAAGTTGGTATTTAACTTTAATTTATCTATATATACTGATATAAACTAATATAAACCTGTTTTAACATTAATGACATTCATGCTCAGTCAGGACAAAAACTTGTAATTTGCTTGAATCAACATGCAGAGCAGCATTTTCACGTCACAGTATCACATGTTTGTTTGGGTTGTTTTGATGTCCATTTTATGCATTCAGCCCAACTGTGTGTTGCATTTTCCTTTTTGTTTGCTTTTTCCTTCTTTTTTATGGCCCAATTCCCATTTCAGAGAACAATCTCCACTAACTGACGAACAGTTGGTAGCAGGGTAAGACCAAATCATTCTAAACCACCTTTCCTTCGCTTAGATCACCCCTGTCTTTTTTTATCCCCTTCTTTCCTATTTTGTGTCCTTTATGGATCCCCAACCCTAATCTCAGTAAAATCTCTGTAAATTATCACTAGCAGATCCGGTTAATGAGTGTTTTGGTTAATTTGGGATTTCGTTTTTTTTTCCTCCTCTGTACTGTATGCCCTTTTAAAGACAAAAAAAAAAAATCCAACAGTTTAAAACATTTTTAATTCACATTGATTATATTACCTTAAGCATGTAGACTCAGCATTACAAAACAAAATGCAAATCAAATGCAAACTACAATAAAGCAGCTACTACACATCCTTTTCAAATTGTGTTGGTGGGGTAAGTCTACAGTGTGTTTAATTTTTTTATTTCTGGAAGTTAACACCTTGATTTTTATCCCTTTGATTGCAGCATGAGTTACTTAAGTCAAACCAGCATGTGTCTTTCACATTCTTCATTCATACAGCGACTTCACTGTTTCTGCAAGGAGGCCTCTTCCTCTTTTCTCCTCTTCAGTAGCAACACAAACTTTTTTTTATTTGTACTCTCATTATTGAATTACATTACAGGCAGATGCATCTGATTAACGCAACCCCTCTTATAGACAGGAATGTAAAGAAAAAGTAAACAAACAGCTAATTTAAACTCTGTTACTTGTCCCAGCTGTTTCTGTACTGTAACTCTCATCCCACCCAGCACACATTTCTTATTATCTCTGTTCTTCCTTCTCAAAGGTTCTCTGACATCATCCTCGCCACCATCTTGGCCACCAAATCTGACATGTGTGGAAAGAAGTTTGAACTGAAGATAGACAATGTTCGATTTGTTGGTCACCCTACTCTCCTCCAGCATCCTCCCATCATTCAGGTCAGCAACAAAACAGCTCACACTAAAAACAAGTCTTTCTTGATTTGAGCTAATGTTCCATTAAGTGTAAAGAAAATGCAGTTCTCTTCTGACCTGTTAACTTTTACAGACATTGTTGAAGTCAAAAAGTTTTAATTAGTAGTCATTTGTAAATGTATTTTGATGAAATGAAACAATTTCCCTACAGGGATTAATAAAGTACTTCTGATTCTGATATTTTGCAATAGCTTAAGCTTAGATAGTTATTATAAACTGCATTAGACACCTGTGATTGATAATATTGATTATTACTACTATTGTTATCATTATAGTATTGATGTGTCTTGTCATTTGGCTTTAATGAGGCTATAAAGCCACTTCTGCGTTCACTGTGACCCTCTAAATGTAACTTTGGCAGGTTAGTGTTCACTTCAGCACTGCCCTCTAGTGACAGTTTTTTTTCTGCTGATTCATCACTGTATGGCCAAGATGAAGGTATTTCGCATGGGGATGGAGTCAGTGACATGTGAAACAACAATTCAGTAGCACGTGCATAGTATTACTTTCAGCTACTCTCATCAGATAACCACTTCAGAGTATCTTTGGCCAAAAAGCTCATTTCAGTCCCATTGCAATATTTATTTTAAATAAGGCCAAGTACACTACACCCCTTTTAATGAAGTTTTCTTTTTCTATTATTTATTAATAAAAGAAGGAATTGTTTGTGTTTTAATTAAATTTTCCGTGACTCTTCCATGGGGTTTGTTTTTATGTTGATTGTGGGCCCCTAATCTAAAACAATCCTTATGTGATGAACATTTTTAATCATCATTAATAAATATATGGTGCTTCAGTCAAAATAACATAAACCACATTATACTGTATTTCAACAAAACCAACTGTACCTGGAAAGTTACCTTACAATCTCAACAAAGATGGAACATTTTGAGTTTGACCAAGGTTGATTAATTGCAGAACTATCGTACACTATTGTATAAAAAAATTGTGCTTAATTAAGATATATATGTTTTCTTTTCTTTCTGTGCAGGTTTCTAAGACAGATCCTTCACCTAAGAGAGAAATGCCTACAATGATCTTGTTTAATGTGGTGTTTGCACTAAGGGTGAGACTTATAATTAATATAGTTAAATTGGAATAGTGGTGTTTTTTTGCTGTGTGAAAATGGTAATGTTCATTTTGCAAATAAATACAATTTTTATTTTATCATGGTACAATTAAGTCAGCTGGCTGGGTGGGACATGGGTTGTGTTCTGTTAATCTGTGTGTCTCTCGAAGGGGAGGGGTGTGTCAGAGTGATAGTATTCCAGTACACTCTATCTTTGCAAGCATGGGAACTCAGAGAGTGGAGGAGCCAATTTATTATGCATAATCATACTGCTCAGTAAGGCGTTGCCTGTTCCAGCCCATGCTGAGTCACTGTCCCAGTTTAGCTGAGCTGGGGCAAGAAGTGCTCAGTCATGTTTTGGCAATAATATTTGCCTAGTAACTGTGGGTAATTTTCCGTAGTCACTGTATATCAGGCCAAGTCAAGTCAAGTCAAGTCAAGTCATGGGGTCATGATGGGATCATTTTGTGTATTTCAGAATTAATTTCATGACATTTAATCATTCACAATTCAAATATATACACCAGTAAATTGTTTTGTATGATTTTGCATTCTCATTAATACAGATTAGGTTTGTTTTTTGTTTTTATATTTACTTTAAAATAAAATGATGGCAGCTGATCTACTACAATGCCAAGAGATGATTTTGGTCTGTGACCACTTATTTTATCTCATTTGCATACCCGAGAGGAACAGCATATTAGAAACTTTTCTGACGCAGCCTCAATAAAAACTGAACAATATGTTCTACTGTGATATGACTGCAGTGATGAAGATTGTACGGGTTAGCTAATAAACTGTGAACTCTGTTGAGACAGACAGTGGCTAAATATATATATATATACAAGTCATATATATATATTATATTATATATATATAATGCAAATCTGGCTTGTATTAAATCTTTAGCTCACATAAAGGAGCTAAAAAGTCATTTAAATATTAAAGGCACATACTGCTTATGTTTGACAGTTCAACAGTTAACAGGCTGGTAATATTTCACAGGAATATTAACTACAAAGCTATGAGCTACAAATTAAAGCACCAGCAGTTAAGTCACTGAACCATTTCTGTAACTAACATATTTTTGTCATAATTACACTGTTTAAAAAATGCCTCCCTCTCATGTTTGACCCTTTACAGGCAAATGCTGACCCATCAGTCATTAGCTGCATGCACAACTTGTCACGCCGCATCGCAATAGCCCTACAGCACGAGGAGCGGCGCTGCCAGTACCTGACAAGAGAAGCCAAACTGATGCTGGCTGTCCAGGATGAGATCACTACCATGACTGAGAGTGAGATATAAGCATCACACATTTACATTTAGTTACTTAGCTGACGCTCTTATCCAAAGTGACTTACAAAAAAGGGACACAGTCATGGTACAGTGCCACTCGGACATGTACACTAAGACAGTTATGATTAATTATAGTTGATATCCAAACATATATTTTGACAGTGTTTTCTGTTTTTCCTGATCAAAGCGGATGGAAGCCCCCAGTCCCCATTTAGACAAATTCTTCCCAAATGTAAGCTGGCCAGAGACCTGAAGGAGGCTTATGACAGGTATGTGTTAAAACACATGGTTATTTTTTACTATGCACAATAATAAGTATATTCATACAGCTGAATATTCATGTTTTTGCAGCCTTTGTACAACTGGTGTGGTGCGACTGCATATTAACAACTGGCTTGAGGTGAGCTTCTGTTTACCGCACAAGATCCACAGGATTGGTGGCAACTATATTCCCCCAGAAGCATTAGAGCGCAGCCTTAAGGCTATAAGGTGGGTTTTTGTCTTCGTGTACAGTATGTTTTTTTTTTATTACTTTGTATGGCTTAAAGAATATTTGCCATATTCTATGAATCTTTCATTTGACTAGCAGTAACTTGCTTATAGTAAATTGACACTGCCTTATACACTTTTGTACCTGGTTTCACTAAATAATAATATACACTATAAAAATACATACACACTTGGGAACACCCTAATCAGCAGTTATGTGGGACCCAGTGTGTAGAGGGAGTGTAGGGAGTGTTATCACACGTGTTGTTACAGATAAAATATTTGTATACAACATTTAAAAAGATATTTTTTTTTGTGTGTGTGTGTTTCGTAACCACTTTAGTTTAATTTACTATGTAAAATTACTTGAAAGAAATTTAGGAAAATTTAAGAAATTTAAGAAAACCTCATTTTATACTTGTTAATTTTGTTAATATGACTTTCCAAGTCATGCAAAACTGCAAAGCTGAGAATTGTCAGCTCAGAATATGAGAGGTAGAATATCCTAAGTCCTCCTGTTTGGGTAAACAAAACAATAAGAGATGATAAACCCTTAACCTTAACACACACACTTATAGGCCTAGGCCTATACATAAATCTCAAGTACTTTTAAAAATCCTTCCTAAACTGTTGTTAGATACATTGTTCACCCACAGCTCGTCTCGCTCAACAAGAAGACTCAGAACCTTGAAACTGACGACTTAGTCCCCATCAGTTCATGTCAAATGGAGTATTCTGTTTTTAACAGCTGATTAAGGGTATTTTGTGAACTTATTGACTCACTATTTACAACCTATAAAGAAAGCGTGCAAAGTTTTCTGTGGACCATACTGCCACCTATTGTTACTTCAGCATAGCTACATCAGAGTTGTTGTCAACTTTTCTCCTTTTATTTCTTTCTGTCTTTTGAAGCCGAACACAATATACAAATGTGAAATTAGTGCAAGTGCATCTAAGCCATGAAAGATGTTTTTATTTTTTTATTAATCAGAGCGGTTTGTTTTTGTCATATCCATGTACAGAACACCTACTGATCTGTTGTACAGACTGGTAATAAAGCTGATTCCTTCTGGCTTCTTTCAAAGTCACAGTCTTGATCTCTAAAAATTAGTTATGCTGATTCAGAGGCTGTATTATATGTTGTTTGATCCTCCAGACCCTATCATGCCCTGCTGCTGCTGGAAAGTGAGAAGGCACTGCTGAGTCAGCTTCCTCTGGACTGCTCGCCTGCAATGGTGCGCCTCATCAAAACCTGCTCAGCAGTGAAAAACCTGCAGCAGCTTGCACAGGACGCTGACCTGGCCTTACTTCAGGTATCACACTGCCTGCTTCAACGCTGCTTTTTACAACACCAGAAGCCAAATCTCTGAATTTAAAAGGCATTTATCTTAAAATTTGAAGCACTTTTTATTATTATTTCTTTAAATTTCTTCATTCAAGTGCATACAACGATTGATCTTTCTCATTCATAAATCACAAATAATGAGTTTGGTGACTGTATTGTAATTTGAAACTTTTTTCATTTAATTTTCATTTTACACAGACTGAAATGAGAAAAGTAAAAGCTGCTTACCCAGAGAGGTTGTTATTTGTGGTTTCTTACTGCCATCTAGTGGACAAGATATATACATTCAAAGCTTATCTGACACAACAGAACTCTGAGTAGTACATGACTTTTTTTCTTTTTATCTTCCTTTAAACTTTTAGTTGCAAAGCACATTATTTAGACCAGTTTTATTCACTTACATTGTTTTCAAATAATTTTCCCTCTTAGATCTTTCAAATTGCTGCTCACTTGGTTTATTGGGGAAAAGCAATCATCATCTACCCACTGTGTGAAAACAACGTCTACATGCTGTCTCCTCATGCCAACATCAGCCTGTGAGTGTTCATGATGGCCAGGCCATTGCCTTATAGTATATACGTGTCAAAAACTGTTCTTTATTGTTATTAAATTCAAATTTCCAAAGCCTGTAAATTTGTTGGATTGGACCATTGGCAGCACTTAGCATAGCTTTCGTTTTTACAACATTGTGGAAAATACATTCAAAGAAGCTGTGTTAATGGAAAAACTCTGTGTTTTCGAACAATGTGTTCCATCTCTCTGTCTTTGGATAGATACTCACCATTGGCTGAGCAGTTTGCCCAGCAGTTTCCTGGTCATGATCTGCCCTCCATGTTAGCCAAGTTCTCACTGCCTGTCTCCCTGGCTGAGTTCAGAAACCCCCTGGAAGCTCCTGCACAGGAGGTAGGATACACAGCAAATAACATTACGCTTTCACACTAAAACGCATGCACACTACACATATACTGTATGTACCTTAAGCCGGCCGGTCCTAAAATGTTTTTCAGAAAAAGAAAAGAACAGGAAATAAATAATAGTAATATTAAGAATTACTGTAAAAAGAAAAGTGAGACATCCCTTTTGGTTTTCAACGTAAATTATATATTTTTCTTAGATTTTTTTTTTTACCTATGTTAGTGAAATAGTCTAGTTTTAGTTAGTTTAACTAAAACATATAAGAGTTTTCTCTAATAATACAATTTATGTGCAAATTAAAAGCAAAAAAAAAGTGAAATTAGTGAATTCCTAGTAGGACTGTTACTGTAAATTTAGATACTGTATTGTAAGAGTAGAACCATCTGGTGTTCTCCTCCAATCCATCTTGTTTTGGCAGAGCAACTTGAGCGTTGATGAATTATAAATGGAAAGGGACATCAGCTCCAGTGTCCAACGGTCTCCATTTTTCATGAGAACAAGATCAAAGCCATGGCGCTTTGTTTTTGGCTCTATTTTGAGGCTGTACGCTACCTTCAACTGATTTACAACACATTTGGCCTGGTTAGGGTCATGAGTGTGCTCAGCTTCACTTGTTCAATATAATCCTGTGCTCAGCTGTGATGCATTTTGCTGCTCTGCTTCTGATCAGGCCCAGCTGATTCAGATGGTGGTGTGGATGCTCCAGCGCCGCCTGTTGATCCAGCTGCACACTTATGTCTGCTTGTTGGTACCACCCAGTGAGGATGAGCCTGGGTTGAGGGATGAAGACCCTCCACTTGCTGCCCGAGTGGGAGGCCGCAGTCTCAGCACCCCTAGTGCTCTCAGCTTTGGCTCCCCAAGTATGTCCACAATAAGCCCTCTCCTGTGCCCAACTCTTAGAGTTGTAACAGCCTAATAGATCTGTCTGCTTCCTGTGTGTAGCCAGCAGTGATGACATGACCCTAACCAGTCCCAGTATGGACAACTCCAGTGCAGAGCTACTGCCCGGTGGGGACTCTCCACTCAACAAGAGGATGACAGAGACGCTGCTTGCCAGTCTGTCAGAGCACGAGAGGCAGGTTATTCTTAACATCCCTGCAGCACAGAATCCAGAGGATCTGCGGATGTTTGCCAGGTAATTAAGCTCGTAACAGAAGTCTAATGTATATAATGTGCTTTTCTTTCTGTGCAATAAATTGGTCAGCTCTTGTGCATACACACAAACCTACATGAGAAAGCAGTTGGTGGGACTAAAAAATATGGCTAAATATAACCAGTCTGACACACCACTGTGCTCTGACACAGATGGCAATCAAAATTTTATCGGACTTGCACAGTGTGACCTACAGTAAACTTAGACGATTGCTGTTGTCTAGCAGTCTAAAGGCGCCTTAACAGCTGGGACAAATTTTTATGACGATGTTAAAAGTTTCTCAGGAAATAATAAGATATTTGTGCAGTGGTTCGGAAAATAGTTATTTTCATTGCATTCACAGAAAATTGGGACATTTAATTGGAAAATTAGCTGGAGACTTGAGATAGTTTGCCAGGTGTTAGTTGTGCTCATGTTAAAAATAGAATATCTAGAAAACTTTTAAATCCAGAAATCAGTGTTGTGTGTTACACACTGCACAGTAATGACAAATGTCCTCAGAGCTGCAAAAGTCCTGTCACACGGTTGATTTACCCTGCTAATAATTCCGCAAAACTGTAGCGCTAAACCAATTTTTCTGCTTGTTATTTTGACCGCTTTCAGGCTGCTTCACTATTTCCGGGGACATCACCACCTGGAAGAGATTATGTACAACGAGAACATGAGGCGCTCGCAGCTCAAGACGCTGTTTGACAAGTTCCGCAGTGTCCTTGTGGTGACCAACCATGAGGATCCCATTATTTCAATCTTTCAGTCACCCATGGAGTAGTGGTGCAGAGACAGCTCTCACCAACTGGAAAATATGTCAGTTTGAGAGCAGTTTATTTACTGCTGTACTCACAGTTAAGTGCTATTGCTCAGCGATGTTTTAAATTGAACACAGTTGCATTAATGTGTGCAGATTTACAAAATTCAGAAAGTGTTTTTTTCTTTTATGAGCCAATGTTTGTTTACATTATTAAATTATTTTGTACATACCAGAAATGTCTCAGGTGTTTACTCTGAATATTGAAAAGATCAGTGTAGTGGGGATTTTCCTTCATCTCCCTGTCCCAGATGTGTTAGATCATCTGTCCTGACTACAGAGGGGCACACTGTAATGATCATTCCAGACCTCCAGCTACCTCTCCAGGAATCCCAGAGGTGGGGAGAAAAAGACGGCAAGAAAAGGAAGACTCTAAACATCAGACGGGCTGTTTTTGCTTTGAGGGAAGCAGAGCGTTCCAAACATCTGTGAAATCACTGAGGAGAGAATTTCGAGTATAAATCTGCATTAAAACCAGATGAAACAAAAGACTCATGAGTGAGAAAAGATGCATTTCAGAACAGATATTATAATATGGGCTGATAAATTGAGTCTTACTCTAGTTGACTTAAGTTCTAATCTTATTTAGCACAACTTTGCATCAGTATTATAAGCACGTTTTAAGCACACTGTTAACATGAGTAGCACCTTATAAGATGGATGAGGAACATTTTGTACAATTTATACAGATTAGAATTTAGACTTTGACACAGTAATGGAGGTTACTCTACCATGTTGACACATTATAAAAATATATACTTGAATTATTTCAAAAATATTAATTAACCATACACACAAGAAGTAGTGTAAACTTTGGCAAGCAAACAAAAAGTCTAAGATTTTATACAGCCGTAAATGGCTGTATAAAAATAAGTCCACAAAGTGAACAGATGGTAGAGTAGTTTCAGGAATATTCCTGTTAAGTCCTTTTGACGTTGTGCTGTCCTGTGTCAGACTGCACGTCAGAGGGACCTAAATCGTTCTTTACGTTTCCAGGCAGAGACTGTTTTTCTGCCTCTTTATTCACTACGCTAACACAGGGGTGCCCACGAAGATAAAACCGCCATGGCTTCCTGGCCCATTCCCCATGGGACTCAATTCCAATGCGTGGTGCTGATACTATATCATTGGGGTCTGTTGGATTTGTACTGGGGTCTCTTTCTAGCCACACCTCAGGGTCTGTGGCTAGGTCTCGGCGGTCAAAACAGCGGGGTATGTCTAGAGCCTGGCACAGCTTTGAAGGTCCGTTGCAGAGCTCTTTGTCCTTCAGTTGGCGGGATCCCTCTTTGCGTCTGGCTGCCCTCAGCTGCCTCATGATGGGCTGACCCTGCAGAGGTTCAAGGGAGCGTAGCAGCACGGCAGCACCCTCCCCTATGAAAAACAGTACATAATATGCATCAGTCAGCAAGGCTTCTCCCAATGTCCTTCCTTTTGCCCTTAACCCTTTGAAAACAGAAAGCGTCCCTATAAAGATTTAATGTTATCAATGATAAACACCATCAGTAGGAAAAGTGGCATAATTAATCACAATGAACAGCTTTGGGGGTAATTGCTTTCACCTTCACTAGACACGTTCATACAGAAGTAGATGCCATAGATCGGATAGACATAAATTGTGCCAGGCTGCATAAACATGGCTGTGTTCCTCTCAGTGCGTTTGCCTCCTGCTGAGTGTGAGGCTTTGTCCTCCCCCCCAAGGTAAGCTTCCGTTTCCACTATTCTTCCTCGCAGCTCAGTGCCATCCGCACACCTGCGGACCAAGATCTGCAGGGACAAGAACAAAGACAGATTATGCTTCATTATGATTTGCTGATTATTTAGTAGTCAACACATGATAATGACAAAGCTCAGCTCCTATGATTCAAAGTTGAATAGTTCAATATTTTCTTCTATGACAGTAAACTCCATATCTTATTGCTATATACCCACAAAACTAAACACCTGAAGATGAGGACTTGTAATTTATCAATTACTCATGAAAGTGATCTTTGCAGCCCTTCATTCAAGGAAAGTAGTCTAGATGTATTTTATTGTAGTTTGGGATTTTGCAAGACCATGTAGGTTTGTTGGTCTGTTGATGCTTTAAAGACAGACCCACTAAACTGTGTTTGAACTGTATTTTTACTACTACTACTACTAATAATAATAATAATAATGATACAAACAGGATACTCAGGCAGAAATAGCAGAGAACCAACAAAGCAAGATAAAAGATTTAAGAATGTGGTAATGGCAAAGGACATTTCAAAGATGAGACAATTAATTAATTAATGAGTAATTAATCATTTTAAAATAAGACAAAAAGATAAAATAATAAATTAAATAAGGCAACAATAAAATTATAAAAAATAAGTAAAAAAACACACATTACATACGACCCATACACATTCACACACCACTTTTGGACTTTCATATACAGACTGTTTTGCCTTGTTTTTAATTGTTTACCCTGAATGCTGCATAGATATCATTACCCATGCTAATGGATGAATGGATGTAACATTATTAACGTGAGATGGCAGCATTACCTTGCCGAGGAATGCTTTCGACAAACTGAGGCAAGGTTGTTGGAAGAAATCCTCTCCCAGTCTGTCCTTCTTGGTGAAATAATGACTTTCACAGTCAGCGGGCTTCTTCAGCTCAGCAGGTGACTCCATCAGATCAAAAACACCGTGTTTATTTTTATTTGCTGCTTTTTCGGGCGCTGCTCCTGCTGCTAATGCTAGCAGCTTTCTTTTTCTTCCCGCCATAACGTTACCGAGAAACACTTCAGACTACAAAATGACACTATCCCTTCATGTCTACAACACTGACATTTTAAAACCATTTAACTACTTCTCCTGTAGGCTAATGTTATCATTAGCCTACAGGAAGTAGTTACTGACTACTGTTTTGGATCTCTTAAAGGGACCGCGCACCATTTTAGGCTGACTAATTATGTTGGGATGTATTGTTTCCTATCCAAGCTGTGAGAAGAAATGTCCAGCTTATGTCTTTTTTCTTCCCCCACAAAACATGCAAACATGACAAACAACCAAATTTACTGATGAGGTAAATCCTCCCCCAACCGTGTGGCCTTTTCCTGCTGCTCTCTTATCTTTTCAACCTCATTTGAAAACAGACCATTCTAATAAGAGGTTATAAATAGAGCTGGTGTGTTCATGCCTGCCTGTGCCCAGGAAGTGGGTGGCGCCAGTTTGGCCCCAGGCACTGTGGGTCCATGTGGTTTTCTGGAAGACTAACAGTGTGTGACATGGTGCCATTCCACAGACTACAACTTTATCAGGAAAAGTATGAGTTTGCAGTACTCAAAGCACTCCGCTGATCCTAAAGCTCATGACTTATTTAGGATTGACATTGACTGATATAAGAATGATGGGTGACTGCTAGATAGATAGGTAAATGCATAGGATGAATGAATACATATTTAAAATAGATTAGATAAGTGTTATGTTATGAAATAGATGTATCTCTGTGAAATAGTTGGATACACTGAAGTTTTTATTTTTGAGATGTATAGCTAACAGATGACAAATTTTGCTTTTTGTTCACTTATATGTTGCTGCCAGTTACTTAACAGCCATCAGATTAATGCAGTGAAGTAAAGAACAACATTAGACACCCTGCTGAAGTTTTTTTTCTCGTGTCTTTATTCTCATGTGTTTTGCACCACTGGTAATTTGAGGGGGTCTTTTTCTCCTTCCCTGAGGTTTTAATTTGGATTTGAGACTTTTCTTTTCAGCTGGAGATTGACCTTATCTGTTTCTGCAGCTTGTGCAGAGCGAGTCTGCTGGGAGATGAAGACAAACTAAGGAAAACAAAATAGGGTAGATACACTGTCTTTATTTCCAGCATGGTCATTTAATTGCTCAGGCTTGTTCGTCTGCTGGACTCAACTTTGACAGTGCAGTTCTGCAGAGCCTGCAGAGCTTTCTTCAGCTGCAGTGTGATCTGAAAAGCCTTTGTGATTTGACTGGTTTGACTTTTTCTGTCCTGCTGTAGCTGGGTTGGTGCTTTGTTCACCCTATCTACAATAATCGTATCTGTAAGAAGTACCAATTGAAATTGAACCCTATAAGAATGACCAAGAATCATCACACAAAATATATATATTACAGTTTAGTTTGTGCCTCAGTTGTAATTACACCTTTTCATTGATGATTACATTAAATTATATTATATAATCAATGCTGACTAGTCTACTCAGTGTGTTATACAATGAAAAACAAGCTATGATTCTAAAATAGGCTATATTATGTGCATCAGTGCCACAGAGCTGTTTTTCATGTTTATTTTAGTTATGGACTTCACGCAGGTGATCGCGCCTGGAGCACAACATTTTTTTTTCATATTGGGGCCTTTTTTTTGTGTTATTGCTTATTCGATAATAGCCAGCACGACATGCTATCCAGTTGAACCAGTTGGAACCAGCAATAATTCTGGTCATAAAGACCTGGACTGATTTATTAAACCAGGATATGATCCAGACAGAAATCTGCTCTGCTATGTTCAGCAGAAAAGGTCCTGGCATGGGTTGTTGATTTTGTCATAGCTGGTGAACCGGTGGAGGCCATTGTTTGCTTTGACTGTGTTTCCACTGCCTGTCAGCAGTGATGGTGAGGTCTGGGTCAGGCAGCTTTCATTGTTGCTGCCACTGATAATCTTAGCAGCCACAGCTTGGCTGTAGCATTGAATTCTGGACCACTTTCAACTCCAGCAGTCACTGCAGTGATAGTGACGCTGAGCATCGACGCCAGAGACTCATCTGTGTGTGCAGATGGACGAGCAGAATGTAGGCAGACTGAAAATATCTTACTACACTGTGAGTCACAGAATCCTATGAAGAAATGGGCTTGATCTGCATGGTAAAATTTCCTCACATCATGCAGTGTTTAGAAAGAATAACTATATAACTAATAAATAATATTTCTTTTTGATACAAGTTATGATCCTTTTTATTCAAATTCATGAATAAAATGAAGTGTTTACATTTGCTCTAACTTTTCACAAATCTGTAAATATTTATTAATTTATATAATGATGTTCTGTACATAGTTTCAGTACCACGACAGACTGGCATATGTGGTTTATATCTGGCTGTATGAAAACATTACATCCAATACATGACTGAAATGGATTGGCCAAAAATAATACAACTATTTTTTCCTGTCATGTTTATGATATCTTAGATCTGAATGCTAGTAACATCAGGGTTTCCAATTTAATAGTTACCCACATTAGTGCAGCATGAATGCCCTCAAACATAAACTGTCACATATGGCATATAAACAAATCACGTAGTACAGCGGTAGTGTTTCAGCAGTGGGTACTGTGTTGCAATTGTAACTGTGAGACTTTACTGCATCTCTTTTATATGAGAGTCATGATTCAAAAAAGGACATCGCTGATGTTCCTTGTTGTAAATAAACACGGCAAACTATTAGTGGCAATGTGTCACAGCTTTTGAGCTGCTGAGATAACCTCTTGTTTTATACTGTGATTAAATTTGTAATTGCTTATATGACATCAACATATTTATAACTGATTTTAGTGTTAGCAATCCTCATTCCATTACAAGGTGTGGCAGTGAAGAGTCTTCTTCTGTTATCTGATAGTCCAAATAATCTTTCAGGCATTTTCACCATGAGCTGCTGCATAATGCCTTTTTTATATTACATATCATTTTATTCTTTTATCTTCTTCCCATTTAATCATTTTCTTCTGTGGGCCACCTGTCAGAAGAAAAAAACCCAGATTGATTCAATTATGTTTTAACATAAGATCAGTTTTCTGCATGCTACTTCTAATACAAATACTGTCCATCAGCCTCTACAATAGCTTCCACGAAACGTCTCCAGTGGCAGAACCTGTTAGTCATCTGCATTCTCAGTGTTTTATGGGATTAACTATTAATTGATGTTGACAATTAATGATTCATGAGTCCCTTTACTTGTTTGCTGTAGACATGTGGTGTGTCTTGCACTGAAGGGAGGGGGAAGTAGGAGGATTATTCCATGTGAGATCCAGTTCATACACCTGCACAACAGAGACATTGTCATGTAGAAACAGGGTTGCCCTTTTCCACATCTGGGAAGTCATGCTCACAGTTTTAACAAAACCACTGGTATATAAACACAGGTTAGGGAATTTGCATGCAACACATTCCTTGTATTTGTCCAGACCACATAGTTGTGTTCTGTTCTGCATTATTAAAATGAATGATGATTTAGTCAAATAGAAAGTCAAGTTCAGAGAGTTTAGTCTCCACCTATTGAGCAGAGACATGTGAGAAAGAAAAACAACTCTGCAGATCTACTTTTACAGTACAGTAAATAAACCAGTAGTAGTTTTGTTATACCATATAGCAGTTTCAAACATAAATGAAAGATTCAGTGACAGATTGAGGGCTGTTTTAGTAGATCATTAAAAGACAGAAACTCAGCCTTCCAGCTGTTTGGTTTATTGATTGAGCGTGCTCTAAAATCTCCAGCCCCCTGACATTTCTCGGTCTACTCCGATAACAGTTTCCTTGTCTCAGCTCACACCTGTGGCTCTGTGAACAACCGTTGAGTCAGGCAGGCAGGAGGAGGGTTGTCTGCAGGATTTTACTGGTCTTATCACGAAAACAAGGGAGTATAAATCTGCTTAACACGATCACACAGTGAAAGCCAGATTCATTCTGCTGTGGTATTTTGCAGTAGTACAATAGGTTCCCTTTTGCCAAAATACAAAGTATGTGGTTTCACATACTTCAGCTTCTACCGCTCTATTGATTGTGTGATCACTGCTAATTGCAAACAAAACCTTAAGATAACACCCTATTTCATTGGAGATTAAAATGTCTTTCAAGTAGGCCTATAAATCTCTGAAATGCCATTAACACTGACAATATAGATTGACATTTTTTGCTATAGCTAAATCAATAGACACAAAAATACATAGTCACATGCTTGTAAAAAGTATTTGGGCTTTTCTGAATATTTCTTTGATGTGGTAAACCATGTCACCCATGTTTGAAGAAAAACTTCTGTGGTCTTAACCCAGAAATCATGGTCTTCCCTCCACTCTTCTGCCTGGTTGAAGAAAGAGGAAACCATTTATTGACCGTCTGACGATGTCATTTTGGTTAAACATTACTCTTGCACTCAACCCTTTTATCTGTGTTTGACTGATGGGCCTTTTGGGGCCCATGAGTGCTCCTACAGGTCCTGCGTCGCTTCCTAATTGCTGCCGTTGCCCCAGCTTCAACCCTCCTCTATCCCAGGGGAAACTTTAGCATTAATTACTACAGCTTCATGGTATATCAATCAGAGACTCCCAGTAGGCTGCTGAACAGTCCTTACATGACAAGTAAACGTAAAAGAATTGATGAAGTTCAACAAACACATTCATGTAGTGGTAATACTATATTTTGCCCAATTTAGGAGCATGTCTCTGGATCAGCTTAATTTTCAGTGTGGCTATCAGTCATGTTGGCAGGGACGAGACCCGTGGGTGCAAGACTGAGAGGAAGACATGGGCTGAGAAGGAGCTCTAGCTCTTCATACTGTGACTGTGAAATACATACAGTACCAGTTGTAAGTACTGTCTGCTGTGTGCCTGTCTGTTGTATATTTTAGTTTACCCTCACCCTTTTAACTGTTTAGATATAATCTTAGTGTATCAGATTGTAAAAAAGGAACAGGATGTTTCTTGCTACAGATCTTACTTAGTGTATAGGGGGAGAGCTGCCGATAGTGTTGAGCAGTGGAGAAACTGTGGAGGAGGTGTAATTTTCAAAACCACACTTTAGACATTTATATTTCCTGAAGTGAGAATCCTGTTAGTGTTTGTATGTACAACAACAAATGTCTAACAAATGTAAAGCTGCTGAACAAGGATTGGCTCCTGGGAAACACAAGATCAACATTAACATCAACATCATTTACTGAAAAAACTGTGGTAAGTAAATCTCCATACATTATTCAAAAAAATCTAATTAGCTCAGGATTAATGCACCAAGACAAGTAACATAATACTGTATACAATAATATAACACTGCTGTCTGAGGAACATTTTAACCTTTAAGTGTTTTTTTGTATATTTTGCTAGTGTGCCTTTACTTCAGTAATATGGATTCTGGATAATGCAGGTTTTTATCATGGAATATTTTTATAGTGTGTTGGTCCTCCGCCATTGGAAGAAAGCTTTATTAGTCTGCTATTTCCAGTAGATCTGTAAAGAATACTACATAAAGCAGTCTTATGATCCCATGTTCTAGTAATGCAAACAAACTGTCTGCCCTGTCAGCATAAAAATGGGATCATATTATGTCTTTTTTTATTTTAATAGCAGAAAGGTCAGCAACACTGGCCACCACATTTATTGGAGAGTGGCTTAATCGAGAAGTACATCAAAGCAACCATGAAGGAGACTTTTCCAAGAACCTGAGCCGCTTGTGACCCGAAACCTCATCTGAGGAGAACCACATACTTGGTGCCCCTTGTCAGCACCTCAGAAACCTTCTGCTTCCTAACATCCATCTCTCTCCTGGGGAATATTCCCAGGTGGATCTGAGCTTTCACTAAAACCATAATGTACTAAAATCGTGCAGAGAGGAGTAGCAGTGAGCATTTATCTGATGCAGTAGAAGGGCTTCAACATCTTTTACAGTACAAAACAATGTGTTTCTGAAGTTGCTGACGTTCTGAATTGTTGCTGTTTTGCTAAAAACAACAACAACAAAAAAAACCTCTAAAAAAACAACCAGCGATTCAATATATCAACCCCTAAACTGAAGCGAGAATAACACAGTCTGTCTAACTGGTGGAAGTTTAAAAAATAAAAAATTCACATTCTACAGATATGCAGTCTCACAGATAATTGCTGTGAAAATGCCTTAGACCTGGTTTCAGTAAACTGTCTCACACTTGGAAATGCCCATGAGGTCTGTGTGAATTAATGATTAAGATGTGGCTGCAGAATGCGGCAAGTATGGAAGGGATGTCAGCAAAAATGATGTGAAAATAACGGCATGCCGCACATGTAAATCTCATTTTTGTGTGCATGGTGGATTCATTCATCCATATCTGTCTATCTCTGGATAGATTTGTATTTGGTTAGCAGGAAAGTCAGGAACATAGAGAGACGATCAGGATAGTCTTATCTGAGTTCTGTGACTCTACAACAAGAAACGTTAGGTCAGTTCAAACAGAGGATCAGCCCTGGGGCCTCCTACAACAATCTATAATAACACCCTTTGGTTTACTTTGTATGTTTGTGTGTTCACAATTCTTGACTAACACTCAGCCAGACCCAAATCCCAGGGTCATATGACACTGGCCTAATATCCAGTATGTGTATGCTCATTGATTTGAAGAAAATGAGTGGGTTTCTTCACTGGCTCAGTAATGAAGCAAGACTGTATAGTTCAACTGAAATGTACTGTGAGCATGGGCTTCATGGGCGGTTGTCCACTGATCATGTGATGTCATGATCATCATCCTGTCATGTGGAAAACATTGCATGGTTTGTCTAAAGATGAAGATAGACTACATGATTCTCATGAGTTATTAGAAAATCCATGACTTGAGTCTAAAATCTTCATATGTGAAGAATTAAGTCATTAATGAACAGTCATAGTATGGTATATTTATATATGGTATATTTCACTGCTCTGTTGATAGGAAATGCGTTGAATGTGGCATATATAGTAATCAACCTCACATTTATGGAAACATTTTATGAAAACAACAGTAACAACTTATTTTGATCTTTGTTTACAGTACTTGCAGCTAATGAGGATGTGCTGGTGTGCTCAGACATTTATTAGACAAAAATCTAAGTGTAAAATCTAAGTGTACTGGTTGAATTAGACATCAGTGGAGTGAATCACTGTAGATGGAGAGAGCGAAACCTAGGTTTCAGTCTCTGGAAGCCACTCTGGCTGATGATATCGCTTAGTCACCGCTGTAACCAGGAGAAGCAGCGCCTCCCTGTGTACACAGCGATTGGTTGGTGATCTTTGACGGGCTTGCCTTCTCCACAGACCGTCTCCAATCCAGGGCGGGGCTGACTCTCCGCCAAACTGAATTAGGCTACAACCGGCAGAAGAAAACTTACCCCGGGTCGATCCATGGAGCAGTGTCGGAATGCTGTTTCCGTAGGTGGGAATCAGAGGACCGGACGGGCAGCCACATTTCGGCCACATCACCGTGGACTGCCCCTGCTGCTGGTGTGATCCAGAGTGACCAGATTTAACACCACGGCACCGGGCTCGGCTTAAAAACATCCGCGGGTGGAAAAAAAAATAAGCGCGTTTATTCCTGCGCCGCTATCAGGATGATGTGACAAATCACTCATCTGCTGCCTGGGACAAAAATCTGTGAAACCGGATTTTTTTTTTTCCACTGCTGGAGATCAACTGAAGTGGTTGTTATAAGGGTAAGTTGTGTCATTTTTTTCATGACTGTCTCCTCTGGTCGCCCGTACAGTAGGTAGCAGCCGGAGGAAGCGCTCACGCGTCGTGATCGAGGAGGATACGTGAGCTTATACTAGTCGATTGAATTACTGGTCAATCGGTCGACGTGGGAATACTTTACATAGTAAGCAGAGCATCATTTAGGTTATGGGCTGCTGTGCCATTAGTGCTGCTTTTGGTGGAGTTTTCATACCGAAAGTGGGCTATTTAAAGTGCTCGTGTAGTATAATTGGATCTACCTTTAGGCCCAGTCACCTTTTTAAAAAGTGAAACACATTGAAGTGATGTTGAAGTGGACTGAATTGGGTGTGAAATTAGCCTCATATTCAAAATTTTTACTTAAACTTGGCCAAATTAGGATTAATATCACACTGTCTGAACCAAAGGCTTCATGGGACACTATGTGAATGGGGGCTGATGAAAGATAGCTCGGCCGAATTGTGATTTTCCACAAAGGAATGCACCTAAATGACTGTGTTGTTGAATAATCATGCACATACAAAGTCACACCATGACCTCACTCATCGTTGTCATCCTCCTCCCACTCCTCCTCCTCCTCCTTCTTCTTCTCCTCTCCTGGTCACCATCACCATCACCTTCCCCAGACACGTATCTATAAAATAGATGGCTGCTCACAAGTGTTACATAATTTACTATGAAAATGTGGATGAAAGGAGCAGCAAGCTGTGCATGCTTCTCGTATCATTTCCCTGCACTCACCCCTTTGAACCTGAGAGCGTTATATCTTCCTTAGAACACAATGACTCGAAGTGACTCATAGCAGTCACAAAAGGGCACACATTTCACAAAATCATACGGATGGAGGGGCCACCTTAATGTCTTGGTTTGACTCATCAGAGGGTGAAAGCTCAAGGATGGCAGTGCTTATATTAACAAACTGCAAACTTGTTGACATCAGAAAGGTTACGCGCTTCAGTGTCCTACAATACCTGGGCAGACTGAAGTGAAACCATAGACATACTGTATTAGAAACTGCTGAGTTATTTTGGCAGACAGGACATAGGAGCACATGGCCTGGTTTGTGTGCCCAGTGTTCCTGAAACCTTATCACATGGAGGGAGGGGGGATCATGGCACGAGGTGATGTAATCACACCGATAAAGCAGGCCCCTGATGTGTGATAGTGGCAGTCATGCTCATCCTCTACTCCAATTGGACTCTGCAGAGAATATTCCCAATGTGTTTGTAGGTTTGAATGTTTATGTGGATGCATGTGGGTATGTGATACTTGGAGGGAGCTGGGAGTTGCTCTGTTGAGGCAGGTGGACCATTCAGGCTGGCCTGTGTTGACTGGCTGGTATGTGATTTTTTTATTTTTTTTTTTCAGGGGGCTGCTGAGGGGGCCACACTGCCTGCATGACTCATGGCGCGGTATCTGTCTGTCTGTCAGTCTGGCCAAGTGCACAGTCCTGTACAACGGCTTCATGGTGTGGCTATCGATAGAGCTAAAGAGCAGGGTTTTACACTTAGTGGTTATGTAATACCTTTCTTCTTCTTTCTTTTTCAATAGACATTACTTTCCATACATTTCGAAGCAGGCATCACTATGCAGTAGCACCATAGTGATAGTTTTCATATGTGGCCTAATCACTTCAAGATGATGCATCCACAAGCAGGACACAGTTTTTTTTTTCTCAATCAGAGTGGGCTCTCTTTGTAGATTTTCCTGGTAGAAGCCATCTTAAAACCCGAACATGGGTGTACTCTCTGTGATTGTTGGTCATTTTCTTCAGTCTCTGGAGAGAGCTGTCTCTGAGTGCAGATGAAATGAGCGTCACTGGGCTGAACAGTCCCATGTGTGCTAAACACATGCTTCTCTAAATAACCTCAGGCTGTTTCACTGACAAACACATCTGTATCACAAGTCAAAAAATTTGTTCACTTGAAAATCCTATTTACCAGGTGACCTCAGGTAAAAATGGGCTCTGACCATATTTTAAATAGTAGAAGTAGTATAACATACTATATTAGGTCTATCTATAACTTTGTGTAATATCTAATGGTCATGTATTTCTTAAAGGAATCCACCAATGCTGTCCAGATAATCTGATAATTCTGCATGCTTTTCATTTCACATGTTCACGGTCACTGTGAAACCTTGACAGGGTTTTCCCCATAAAGTTCCCTTGAGCAGCTTTTTAAAAATACTCTTCAACAATATTACTTAATACTCTGTCAAATTATTCAAATTGAAGACACTGTGTTTTTTTTATGTCTGCACTTAAGCTCCGCAGAGAGTCATTACAGAAGTTCTAATCAATTTATACTCCCTTTTAAATGTCATCTCAGAATATTTTAAATCTTTGGGGGCTAAAATGTTAAATATATTTCAATGGGTTTAAATATTGCCTGTTTACTCATCCTAGGTTTGTAAAGATTGTCCTAGTCAATGTGAGTGTATGGTGTTGAAAAGGTTAACATCATGCCGTGTTTGTAAAAGCTTAATGAGTTTAAGTATTACAGAGCTAAATTACATATTTTTCTATTATGTATCTGTCATCACAGCAGGTGTCTGCTTTGTGGGAAAACTGCTACAAGTGAAGATTTGTTTCCTGGGTTGGTTGGTGAATGTAGGACATGGCAACAGTATCTAGAGAGGTCAAACATGTTAACAGACTTGTTCTGCTACTTTAGAGACAATACGCATGTGTTCCTGCTAAATATATATTGGTTACAACAGTTTTTACTACTGAGCTCAAACCTGACATGCTTAAAAAGCATGTCAGATTTGACGGGTAAAAGAGTAAAACACTTTTACACGAGGACTGATGGTGAGGGAGCCTACAGGCAGTGTTTGATCTAGTCCTTGCTGGTACTCACTTATCTCGTACCTTTTTGACGTTTGATGTGGTTACGGTTTTGACTAAGATGTCAAGAGCAGGAAGTGTCAAATAATGTGGTATTTGTGGAAAAACTGAAACTGAGTCGTGTCTGCCATGCAATGTAAAAAGGATTGTATGCAGCAGATATATTTTGCTTTGTTATCAGAGAAAAAAGCAAAAACAAAAGAACATGTATTGGTTGTGGTGCATTGATTTTGATTACACAGGAAGTGTAGCGTTTGTTGCTTGTACAGATCATCATCCCGTGGCTGCTTGTTTGTCTGCCTGGAAATACAGTATTGCATGATCTCTTCCCCTTCCCCTGATGGCTTGTTTGTGTGACTCACAGCCATTGCATTCAATTGTTCTCGTCCCATGACATCTTGGTGGTGGCATGATGCAGCGACAGCCATGATGGTGAAGTCAGTTGTGATGTAATGCTGTAATGCAGCAGCAGGGCTATTTCAGGTCTACCTCTGAGCCTCCAAGGCCTGCTTCTGCCAGCATGCCACCCTGCCCTTCTCTCAGTCAGCACCTCATCTGTCATAAGTCAGACAGTCATACATGAACTGGCATTCACAGAATTTACTAGAAACCTTTGATGCACAGGTTTGGAGAAAAGTCGGAGGCGTGACTGAATTGAAAATACAGGTTACTATGAATTGTTTTTACAGTTATTTAGTTTAGGCCAACATTAGGCTGCAGCAGAGATGAAAACATCTAATTTGGGGTTGGTAGTTACAGGGTGTTTTCATTCCTGACGCTTGTGTTCTCACTGACACGGTGTCTGAGGCTGGTTAACCTCAGGACAAAGCTCATTTTCAGGGCTGTGGGAATTCCGTGTGTTTTCTCAGAAGGCTGGTGGTTGCAGACAAGTAGCAAAGGCTCCTTGAACTTTGATCTTCCTCTTTAAGTGTGAAGAGCTTCCAGAGGGCGTGTCTGCAGAGAAACCAATAAATATCTTTCTTTTCCAGGTGCCTCGAGACAGAAATATATACCTCAGGTATGTTGCAATAGCGTAGTTTTACCTGTGTGAAATCCTGTGACTGAGGCTTTTGTTTCAAAGCTTACTCATGCTTACATTGACAGAAGTAAAACCTGATGGTCAACTTGTTAAAAATAAGTGCAGTCTCAATTTTTTTTTTTTGTGAAGGACTGTTTATCACTGATTCTTTTTTAAAAAGTTACCAGTGCAAGTTATGCTAGAGGTGGATATGCAGCAGGGATTTTCAAAGGTTACTCAAATTAATGTATGATTAATACTTTTTCGATTGTTAATAGATGAGTTAATCCACAAAACCATTAAGTACAACCTTTGAATTCAGTTTTTGTGTGTTACTAATCCATGTTGGAGACTGTAGTGCAATGCATCCAGCACAAGCCCCAACTGTTGTTTTGACAGCAATGTGATGTGTCTGTTTGCTCTCTCTCAGATCATTGTCTAGAGGACCTACTCAAGGAACACCCTAACTGATAGAGTATCCCAGCACTGTTACAGTGGCGATGAGAGTGCAGTTTTAAATAGGATAGCCTTACCCCAGACCCCTTCACCCCCCAGCCCTCTATCTTTGGCACAGTCAGTCGTCACAGCCAGAGGCTGTGAATCCTCATTGTGTACCAGACTGCTTAACTCAAGTTGATTTTTCCTTGAACAGTCCCACCAACATCACATACCATGCACCAAACTCACTCCAGCAGCTTTCCCAGAAATGAGGGTGTGTTTTGGACTCCTCTGTGACTTGTCTTTTACTGGGGGGGGTTTTCAGAAGAGGTGGATCTTAGTGAGTTTAAATGTTCTTTTCTTTTGACAGAACATTTAAGTGCTGAAATACCACTGTGTTTAGAGGTTACTAAAGTGTGCCTATCACACATCTTAATTTCTGTTTTATTATTAAGTTATACTTTTATGATACAAATACATTTTAGTTAATCTGTTGGACTGTGTTTAATGTTAGGCAGTCAGCTGAATTGACATGGCATCAAGCCGGGAGCCGTTGGCATATTTGAACAAGTACCTGATCCTGTAACTCTCAACTTTCCTTGTCTACTGCCGCTGCTTCTCTTCCCACTTGTGCCAACTTTCCCTTCCATTTGTCAGTCGACGGAGCTTGTAATGCCGTGTGCCAGGGAAAATGATGTAAAGCCTCTCATTTATGGTGCCCAGTCGATCACGCCCAGTTATAGTGAAGGCATCACGCTTGAAGCCTAATAAGTGGTGAAGCATATTCACTCAGAACTAGGCAAAAACAAACAAGAACAGGAATACAAATCAAAAATAATTTATTCCTGGAGGCTCTCAGGGCTTGTATTCTCACCGTGTTAGTTTCATTTCTCTCATCTTGACTGAATTAGACATTCTGTCTCTACACCAATATTGCATTTGCTGAAAATTTGTCGCTCCTGCATGACACTATTTGCATCTTGTCAAACCGTAAGCACAGTAAGGACGTGTCCTTACATGTGTGCTCTGTGACCTGGTGTGGGAAAAATGACTTTATTTCCATGGACAAAGAGTCTGCCTTTTCTTCAGTTAAGTCAGGACCAATGAGGCCTCCCCCTCACTGGGCCTATGGCTGTCCCAGAGGACCTGACCCAGCCTTCCCAGTTTTCCTGTGCCTTTGTCGGGAGTTTTCCACAGATCTCTTGTCCCAGCTGCATGGTTTCATTCTTCCTTCTTCCTCCCCATCATCCTCACTTTTATATCTCCCTGATCCCAGCTTGAGGACTCTGGCTTCCCCTCTGGGTGTTCCCCTGAATGCCCCCTCATTTCCTCAGAGTAGCCTATGTTAGTCTAAATAATGATCTAGTAAATGCATAAAATGACAATGTCTTGGGTGAAATGCAGCAGTGGGTGGATGTCAAAGAACTGAAAATCTTGGAAATTAGCTAGACAGTTACTGCAGTAGAAAACTCCAAATAACATCCTAAATGATATGAATGAAGTGGTCCACAGATTATGTTTTTATAGTATCCTCTTGGCAGAAGAGACACAGAAAGGGTTATTTTTGATAAGTGATTCTCATTTGTTTTGACACACAGACCTAAATCTCACCTCTCATTCATCTGAGTCATTGCTCCGTGATCTACATTGTTCACAGCTTCTGACAAAATGCATTTTGACCTACATTTGTGTCACACCGCGGTGACTGAGTAAGCATCAGACTCACCGATTTCTCCAAATGTCAGAGAATATATCAGAAACACACTGCTTATAAAGTTAGTTTTATTCCTTTTTTACACAATAGTTTGAGCACAGGACGTGTTGTAGTTTATGCTCTTCCCACCGCATGCAGTGCTGGGAACTACAGCACATACTGAAGCTGTGAATAAGCACTTATCTGTTGGTCAAACTGCTTTAAAGTCCCTAAATCATGTCCAACCAGAAGAACTTTGTGCGTGCAAGGCTTGTTTTACTGATGGCTCTCTGCCTCTTCTGCTTCTCTTTCATCCACATATTTGCCTGTCTAACAGATGAGAGAGATTCAAATATGGGAACTTTATCAAAATGACCTAGTTATTATGTGTGGAACAAAAATGGTTTCCCCTCCCTCCATTCCAGAGGGGATCCTGAAGATTAAATAGGTTTCTGCAGCTGTTGTCTCTACAAAAACACAATGAAACCCCTCCTACCTGTGACAGAATCAAATTTTTACTTTCATCCCAAACAGGAAATCTGGCTATATTTGACAGTGATTTGTGACACTAAATGTGTTTTGGTGCAGAAGGAGGCTGCTGGCCTCAATTGATATTCCCCGTCCTTCACTTGACTTAACTCAGGCGCTGCACATCTACACGTACACACACATGCACGCTCATAGACACTCATGCACATGCTCACCCACCCACATGTGCGCACGTACATATATTCACAGTCGGCAGTGGTGAAAATCAATGCAGTCAATGATCTGTACTCTGTGCTGTAATAGGTTGGCAAATCTTTCAAGGAGACATTTTCTGAAATTGCCTGTGAATGTTGCATCAGTCAGAGGCATTTTAGGCATTTCAGCAAATCTATGAAATGAAATGTTTAAAAGATTGAAAGGGTAAAGTACTTAAAATTTAATTAGACCAATGAGCCAATCTATGAAAAAATATAGAAGCTTTAAATAAGATTTCTAATACAGTTGAAGCTGATTCATTTTGAAAAATAATTAGATGTTAGATTGAATGATTGTATGCTGTGTTCATGTTAGCTGTCCTTAACATTTTATCACACATACGTTTTTTATCTCACATCCCTGGCACAGGTGTTCCTCCTCTTTTGTTGATTCAGGTTCACTTTGGTGTGCTTTCATAGAAATTTAGGAGCGTGGAAGGCCAACAGCTGCTTCAAAGGAAAAAGAAAACAACTGCTAATTACAATATTTTAGAAACAAAATCAATAGTCCACAATGAGCGTTTCTCAAATCCCAGAACAACTGAAGAATCAATATGTAATCATGGCCAATATGTCTGATTTTCATTGTGTTTAGCCCTTTAAAATCCTTTGTCATCACCAAGTTACATTTTAAGTAAAGTTATAATTCAGTAAGAATCCATTTTAACCAGTCATTGTTGATTGCCTTTAGAAACTCCTACTTAGAGGTTGACTTTGAAAGGTTCTGTGTCATGATGAACTAGACAGCCTCTATTCTCTTCTTTGCTTGAATGCATGCTAATATAACTAAATCCCATTGTCCCAGTTCTACAGGCCGCAAGTCATCTGCTCTCCTTAATAGACGTGTCAGCTTCTATGTCACACTACACTGAGATCTCACTCTCTGACCACTCTGCATCAGGCCCTAGTGGGCGGCAGGCCTGACTCAACCACGGCCTATTATCACCGTATAGTGACGCGTGTTTCATCATGGGCAGAAATGGGATGAGTATGTTTACAATGTGGATGTGTTCCTGTGCATGTGAGCAAACGTATGTTGTTTCCGTGGTTGTGTGGACCGGACACAGGGAATGTGTCTGGTCTGCAGTGTGTTTCCTGCCTTCATTTGGACGACTCCCCCTCCTCAGTTTTGCACTTCCTTCCTACCAGCACTCTTTGATAAAATAAGCAGTAACCTGACCTCACTCCATGCTGGTGGTCTCCCACAGAGGATGTGAGATGACAGAGTTGATGGCTCGCCTTTGTGAAGTATTTTTAATCCTGTTGATTGATTACATCAAAAAGATAAACCTAAACAGTTGTGAAAGTAACATGACACTGCTGTGTTTCCCATGTTTTTATGACTTAATAAGTTTATCTCAGATATAGCTTTTGCCACTTAAACATGCACCCAATAAGATGTTTTTACTGAAGCATAATGGAGTTAATTCGTCTTGTGCCTCACCCTGAGTAATTATCTTAGCTGGGAATTTGCTTAGTGGGCCATTTCCATTGATGCCGAATGAAAACTTTAGCCTGCTCTTGCTTTTTTTGACTACGATCAGGCTGCACAATGACCGTTGTTCAGCCCAGTCCACATCAGGCCATACAATGCAGCCTTTTGTAGACTTGATTCAGGCTGATATCATGCTGGAAACTATTTAGATGGGGATCACATGTTGTTAGGGCACGCTGTTTCTGAGATTCTCCTCTTACTCACTTAACAAGAGAATGTCAAACCTCCTGTAGACAATGAGGTGCTTGTTTCCACTCTCAGGACACATTTAGGAGGACTGGGCGCTGCACGAAAGATGGCTTACTTTCCTTTGTAGTCCAAAGTGTATTCTTTTAATAAGTCATGAATCTAAGATATGTCAAAGGTCAAGAGGTGAGAAATGCGCTACAATCTTGTCAGAAATTGTGATGCTCATCCTATCAGTCTTCTCATTATGTCTGGTGAGTAATGCAAATGGAGATCTTTGACATTTATACCTTCTGAGTTGTCAAATCAGACATATGTTTTGGTCTGGTTTCACAGCCCTTTGGAATTTTTCAGATTTAATCTGGAAATAATGAAAGTATTTCCATACTTTGGAAAATGCATTCAGATTTATAAGTCTCTATGTCATTCTCTGTAAAATTACAAATTATGCAAGATGCCTTTTTTCGAAAAACATTTTGAATCAAATTAGATTCATTTCATATTTCATTCATTACTTGTGATATGCAGGCAGAATCTTAGTGTAATCTAATTGGCTCATCCCTCTCAACCCTGTGAGAAAAATAAACTATAGTGTTATACATTAGACATGCTGGTTCATTTCAGAGCCAGATGTGCAGCTGCAGTCATATTTTGATTTGGTCGCTGTAGCTGTTGTTTTTTTTTCATCTACCACAGCCTTATGTTAGCCTGTGGGTACTCTGGAGTATCTAAGTCTCATTGAATTTCATTAACTTTCCACGTTTGCCATGTGCATGCTGTCTTTCCCCCAGTGTGGAGTTGTGCAGTAGGTTTTGGGAGCTGCTGGATTTTCTCACTCTGTGGTAGGCACTGAGTTTCCTTGTAGGGTACAGCTGGAGATACAGTAAGTTGAAGATAAGCTTCTAGGGTAAACAAAGAGGTTTCAGGTCTGGCAGCTGGAATCCCAGCCTAAAACTAACTGCTTATCAAACGCTTTATCCCAAAGTGGTGAAGGTTGTTTCACTGTGAGCTGATTCAACAGGGTGTTACTTGATCTAACTGAAGTGGTCATATAGAGTATACACACAGCTCTGTTGTTTTTTGTATTGAACTATTTCTAGTTGTCTTGGCCTGTGAGGTGTATATGTAGCCCATGCCAAGGGAGTTTTTACTGTCAGCTTTTTCCTCAAGAATAGGGGCACAAACACAGCTCTGGACTGGGGCATGATATAGATGTACAAAATGTGCTTTATTTTTCCACTGAGGTGAAGACAGGCCTTTACTATCTGCTGTGAGCTGTAACAGACCTGTTAACAATCCTGAGGAAAGAGTTGCTGTAGCTAAGGGGACTATGCCAAGTCCACAGCAGCTTCAGTAGGATGGAAGTAGTAAATAATTCACCTGTGCAGAATGACTAAATAATTCAAGTGCTGAATTAGCCACACATGTAATGATGTTTTATCTGAGTAGCAAAAAGAAAACATAGCTAAGCAAGCAAAGATGATATTCAGTTGCTATATTCTGCTAAACACACTGAGATTAAAGTAATTGTATATCCTGGTTTCTGTGTTCTGTTAACACATCTCAGCTCCCCTTCATATTGATTTCCTGTGCAGGATATTGCTGCATATAAAAGGGCTGGGTCCTGTACTGATAAAACAACCAAGCGTAATTTTCTAGGACCTGCATTCGCCTGGCAATATATAGAGAGAACGGGAAGCGGTGCAGGGAGTATGATGTGGAATACAGATATTGCTCTTGGTGGTGGTCATTTCTTGCACAAAGATAAATAGACACATCCAGTTCCATCAAACTAGTGCACAGCTTTAAAGAGTTCTAGTCATGTTTGCTTTTGACAGAAAACAGCCCACTGCGCAGAGATCTGGAGCAGGATGTTTTTTATGTTGGTCTACAGTTTCATCCAGACGTACATTTGCAATTGAGCTCTATAAATACACCACACGCACGTAGCCCGCTGTTAGAAGGCCATTTATACTTTGATGAGCTATTCATATCCCTGGCACTCGATCCTGTCATTTAGTAAACACTGTTATGACAGTGAGGGAGCCTGGCAATGGACCTGATACAAATCTGTCACTCCATACTGAAAACACTGAGAGTAAAAGGTTGAGGTTCCATTGTTTAATCCTACTTAGTGCTGACAGCCTGAGCTACAGATCTGTGAAAAACATGAGAAAAGGCATGAGCCGCTCCACCCTTCTTGGCTGGGCCTGTCAGCCATGCTCACCCTCAACCACCCACCTTCCCAGTCACAGCAGCCCCGCCTGCCCACCAAGCCTACCCCTCAGCTAGCTGTGACACTTGATCTCAGGGTCAGCTGCGACGGATATTTCTGCTGTGTGTTTTTTAATGTCGTAAGGGCTAGTTTGATGTGACAGCCTGTCACATGTCACTAGGGTCAATTCAGATGACTGCAGCTTTACTGGTGCTCAGTTGCACTTCACTCTCTGGCCTGCGGCTGTTCTGGTGTATTTTCTTCCCTGTAAGATGGGCAGAAAGAGCAATAGAGAGAGGCTTTAAGCCTGGGCTATGAAATACAGCTCAATTTTTATTTTTGTTGAGGAGCAAATTGTGTGAGGAAGCCATGTGTTAAAGTCACACTGTTCATAGGCGCCAGATCAGCCAGAAATAAAGAGACACTTTATAGGAATAATTCTCACACCCTTGGTTATATAATATAAAGTATGTAACTGTATTGAAATCAGCTTCTACAACTGTCTGCTCTGCAGTATAACATGTTTATTTTAGTGCCAGTCTTTGTACTCTCTTGCTGTTCTTCTCACCAAATGAAATATCAGTTGCTTTGTAGTTTTTCAGCTTCTTAATTCATCTTGGAAGCACAAGTTTCTATATAAAGATCAAAAGCGTCCTTCTGCAATCAGTGCGCAGATGGGCCTCAGATGCCTGCAGTGTTATTAAGTGCAAATGATTTATGTTTAGATTGTCTGTCGGGGTGAATTGCCAGATCTGTTGCTTCCTCATATTGTTTCCCCCATGCCTCCACCCAGTCAGAATGTCTATGTGGTCATGAGTGTCTGCTTGTAATTACGAAATCTCATTTAAGGGAACTACAGCTACTGTATATTGAGGTTGATTTCACAATGACATTGTTAAGTGTGTCTAATCTAAATGGCATTACATTTTGCTTTGTATGTCTTCTTATATTAAGAAGAGCCTTTACCAAGAATGTTTCTTATTGTATTATTGAAGGAATAACTTGGGGAGAGTGACTCCCTGAATAGCCTAGTTTCCCCTCATTGTTTCCAGTGTTAAATATTGCCTCCAGCATGAAGTGAAACATAAGAAACAATGGATAGTAAGAGCATTTCTAGTGAATGACTAACTATTAGGGCATGGGGAAAACCAAACACAACCACTTGTGCTATTGGGTTTATAGTAAAATATTTCAGTTAATCAATCTAGTAAAGCTTGCTAATACATGGAAAAATGTTTTGTAAATGTAAAGCCACAATAATAATTTGAGCCTAAGCGGTCAAAAAAGTTGACCTGTAGTGGGAAAAGAAGCAGATGCAACTTGTAGGAAGAGAAAGAGGATGAAGGAGGAACTAAGGCCTGAGGCCAGGAAGCGCTGCAGTTCTCCAGAATGAGGTATCCGGCCTTCTCACTACTCAGATTAATGAGGTCATCCATCATGGCGCCTCCCATGCATACTAGGCGGCAATTCCTTCTGTCTACTGTCCACCCTGACTATATAATCCCTGCTGGGAGCAAGCAAGGCCCTACCTGGCCAGCCATTCGAGGCTCTCTCAGTCTCAGTGACACAGCTCTGTCAGCCACCCTTAGTGTGGCTGCAGCAAGCCTGCCTCCTGTAGAGTGGCGCATAGCAGTAGAGTACACACAGTACCCGGAAACCAGCCAGCTCCTGTCCATAATGGTTAGACTTCATGTGGTTTTTCTTCTCTGCCATTTCAGCTTGGTTCAGTTTCAGCCAAAGATCTTGAGGAATGTGGGTAAGGCATGCACTGAGATTTAGAAATGGCCCTGGAAAGAGAAGATTTCAAGAATGTACAAGTATTTCTCTAGACTATTTTAGAAATGTTTAATTGCTAAATAATTTTTCTTAAACACGGTACTCCAAGTGCGCTTTGTAGATAATGTATATTTACTTTAAAAAGCCGTGTCCATTATTTTTCTTCATGTACAGCGAAGAGGAACAGCAAATTTTAAACGAAGCATCTGCAGAAAATAAATCTAATATAAAAGAGGCCATGGCCAGATTACTATTTTATTTATGACAAATGTGAAACAGGGGGGCAATGTTGTCTTGGAAGACTGTGTGCATTTGTGGTTGGAGAAAACTGGTTATGTTGTGCACAAAGAAGTACAAAATGAAGCAGTGGCATAGCCCCCACCCTCACGAGCCAGTCTTCTGTTTGACTTTAAGCCTCACCTGTGACAGCTGGGCCTCTATTGTCAGAAGTCAGTGCCTTTCTCTGCATGACTGGAGACCATTACCAAGTGATTATATTAAATGATGGCATGGAAAACTTCACTGGGCTTGAGTTTGTATGCATAACGTATTACAATAGCTTGCAGCTCCTGAGACAGAGAAAGAGAGTGCTAGTTATGCCTGTCAGCCCTGGTCATTATGGTCTGCTGGACGTCCCTGCACCTGGAGAGACGTCAGCTTGTCCTCTGTGTTTTGTCCGCCTGTCTGTCTTCCCCTGCCTAATGGAGAGAAGTATAGCAGAAGTGGTCTGGAGAGGCAATGCAAGCCCCAGAATTAAAAACAATCCATGCAGGGTTGTCATGGGCTCGTGATTGAGTAGGAAGTGTTAGATTTGCGCAAGGACAGAACGACGGCAGGAAGCCAATCTTTCAAGACACAGTGTAAAGTTATGGGTGTGGGTGTTTTCCCTCTTTAGATGTGAATCTTGAAGTCATAACAAATCTTTTTGAGAAACTAGATTAAATCATAGTGGTCTCAAGAATGTGAGCCTCAAATCAGTGCTGGGAATGTAAACATTGAGGGAAACTATTACACATTTTGAACTGTTGCCATACAACATCTCAACCATTTAAAAAAAGCATAATCATCTTGAGAGTAAGATAAGACAAGTGGTCTGGTTGCATGCATTCAAAAGTATAGTCTTGCCTCACTGAGCCATTGCTTTACAGCTAATTTTCTTTTACCACAGAACTTGACCATGAACAGATAACATGCACTGTCAAGGGAGGTCTAATCCTCCAGCCTGGATAATTGCCAAGCACAGAGTTCAATCAACCCTCCTTCTCTCAAGGATATCTCTTCTTCTGAAGGACATCCTGTCTATGAAGACCCATCTTTCTTAGACTAGAAGCAGCCTCGTTAAGTCTACCTTCTCTGTGCAGTGATTTCTAATTCTCACTTGATGGAGAAACATGACTGCCATTTTCAGTTTGCTCCCTCGCTGTGAGAAATGAGTTGGTGGCTGACGTAGCCATGCTTGGGTCTGAACAGTGACTATGCCAACTGTTCCAGCTACACTCCTCCTGAGACACAAGTCGCAGGCCTATGACAGTTCAGCTGCCATGTTGACTTTCGAGGAGGACGAGCGAGAGGCAGACAGGCTTTCAAGGCACTTGGCTTGGGATGTCTGACGAACGTTGGAGGTTTACCTTGGGCTGTTACCAAATGCTCTTACAACCCACTGATCAGCAGGCTAATGCAAAACCATAACAATAGCTGGTGTTTTGCTGGCTTTTACATGTCCAAATATTGAAACATCTATTTGGCATGATCAGAAAACATTGTGCTGCTGTGTGAGACACAGATGTTTAATGCCTCTGGTCTTGCTGTCTTTTATTTAAACCTGTCTGATATTTTAGCTACACTAATTTTCTTCATTTGACTGTTTTTTAAGTCTTTCTTTCAGGGTTTAATCTGGCTAGCAAGCAGACAGTAGTGAAGCAGTAATTGCCTGTAAATTGCAATCACTCACACAGAGACCACATGCAAGTAAGAATGAGAAGAGTGGGAGACAGTAGGCGGGATAAAGACTAAAGTAGGAGGAGAAGCACAGAGCGGGAACAATTAGAGTTGTTAGGTTTGTTTCCATCCCTCCTGCATTCAGAGCCGCATCAACACATTCAGACAACACTGTATTAAAGCAGGCCAAAGCTCAAGCAATCAAATAATATTTAGCATGAAGGAAAATTAGGTTTCCTTGCTGCCTGCTTTCAGTTCAGTCACAGTCTGTTCCATTCTGCAACCCTGAAGCTGATGGCCCCTCCTCTCAATGATCTGCTCTATATCAGGATCCCTGTTGTTTGAACTAATGGCGAAAGTAATTTAATGTTGGGTGTTCTGCCTGGGGCAAGAGAGAGGACTGTTGCACATAAGCAGAGACACTGTCAGATTTGCATTTCCCTAATGTTAGTAGCTGCTCCATGAGAGAAATGAAGTCTGTGATGATTCAGGCAGATTAGCAACGCAAACGTTGCAGTCTTTCTTTAGTAATAAAAAGCACAAGTGAAGTCACGTTGTTGTGTCCTTTCTCTCTCTTTTACTGGTCCCCATTCACCCATGTCTCTTTATGTCCCACACTCAAGAGTCCCTGACTCTGCACCAGCCAGCTTTGGTCCAGTCTGCCTTGCTAATCTGGTATCAAAATCCAGACAATGTCACTGGAGGTGAAACAGCATTCAGTATAAAAGCCTAATACTTGCACAAGGCCAAATCCTTTTTGACGGACAGTGAATGAAAGATGAAACTCCATAAGAACTTAAAATGCAAATTGCTGTTTTATAAACATCCCATCTGTTTTTTTTTATACACCGTGTAGCACTCCCATCATTTTATTGTGGCAGAAATGTCATCCTATGATAAAGAAACTATACCAGTGTCCTTTTGTGAACTGGTGAATTGAGAAATATCTGACAACGAGAGCTAGAGCTGTGTTTAAATATTAACACATTGGTGATGACCCCTGCTGCCCTCAGTCTGAGGTTTTCCTTCCGTCTCTACTGAGATCCACTGACAACACTTCCCATCATCACATGGGCTAAAACAGAAGCCTGTGGTGCGTTAAAATGCCAATGCGAAGCAGATGTGGTCACTAGAAGCCGTAGACTTTTTTCAGAGAGCTGAATCTGTAACAGGAGAAGCAAGGACGTGACCTGTTGTGCTCAAAGTCCCTGATGTGACAACAGGAATGAGTGGGTGATGATGCCATCTTGAGAGGCATTTTAACTAAATACGACTCAGAAACAGCAATTACTTAAGGACAGGAAAGACATTTTTCAAATTCATTTGGTTTTGTAACAGCTCCATAGCTGAGGAGACACCCTCTTTCGCAAGTTTACACATTTAGACTAGGCAGAAAGACGTCCATTATTTTGTACTTTCCTCTTGCAGTGTGCAGACTTAATCATGAATGAATAATAATGAATGCATATGCACATTCTTGTGGGATATCACTTCAGTTTTGTGTGGGAATAATGGGAATTAAGAAAATGACAGGAAATGAACCACCAGGTTCAGAGAAGTGAGGTTAGTGGTGGGACAGTAAAAAGAGGGCCTGGTGATAACAAGGTTGGAGCTACAGGCAGGCTGTCTGATGGTGAGGTTTATTGTGTACCCCCTTAGGCCCACAGGCCTCGTCATGGGAATGCATACAGTACATAGTCATTAGACTCTGATAGATGGCTGCTCGAAGCACAACAACTTTTAACCACAAATGGGGATTACGTTTGATTTTTATCTGTAGAATTAAGAGATTCCTTTTAAGACTGCAAACACTCTCCATTACAAACATTTATTGCTCTTTTTAAATGGCTCTGTGAACTGTTTTGGGAAGGTGTAAACAGCTGTAGACTGTTCTCAGTTGTTTCCCCTTTACTATGTAATGAACAGATAAATGTGAACGCCCATGCTTGAAACCGAGGGGCCTTAGCACCCTCTTGTGAAACAATTTTTTAGCACATTTTTCACATCATCGTCATCATGTTCATAGCTGCCAACGGTACCCTTTCAGAAAATATGTTTTAATGCAAGTTACTTAAGATTACATGTGATTTATTAATGTAGAATACTATAATAACGTTATCTTCTCCTTGTCTCCTTGTTAGCTGGCAGGCCTGGGGTGGGACAGAGAACATGGCTGAACCACGGCGGGAGAGCACCAGCAGCCTTCAGAGGAAGAAACCTCCCTGGCTCAGACTGGACATTCCCACGGCTCAGATGTCGCTAGACGAGCCTCCCACATTTGTTCAGGTGCTCGTTCTCATTGAGTCCCCTTTCTCCTTTTTTGTCACCTTTGTCATTTTTTCTCATGATTTGGTTTGACTTTTTTTATTTTTTATGTGACTTCCCCATGTAGCCGGTAAAGAGGCAGGGGTTCCTGCGCAGTATCAGCATGCCAGTGGAGACGTCTCATCTCCAGTCTCCACCCCGTGACTTTTTTGAGACCCGGCGGCCTGTCCTACAACGCCAGTCATCCATCACTCAGACCATAAAGAGGTAAAGGCAGTTAGCATTGCACTGGATTTATATATTGACATCTTGGTTTCTGTGGGTTGTAGCATGCTTCAGAACCATCAGTTCCTCCCGTCCAACACATTTCATTGTATTGTTAACCCTGTAATAATAAAATAAACTTGAAACTTCATTATAATGTGAGGAAAGAAGCATGTTAATGTTGTTTTTTTTTTACATCTGGTAGGCTACAGTATGTGTCTCAAGTTTGCAGATTATGGAATGAAATGCTATGTGTAACATGAACAGCACATGCTTATGTAAGATTTAAATGGAGGATGTTTGCAGCTTGTGTCTCCCTGCTTTCCTCACCTTTTTCCAGAATGCATGGCTGTTTCTGATTAGAAATCTTGATATCATCTGCCTGGTATTAACTTTTGTTCGTCCTATGTTGTAAGTCTATAAACAGCAAGTCTGCTTTGCTCTCTCTGCATGATGGCTACAGCACTCTCCAGCTGCACTTTACCTTCTCACTGCCTGTTGTTGTCTTTTCTCTTTCCTTCTCCTTCCTTCTGTTCCTTCTTGCCACCTTCCGGCCCTACTCTGCCTGGTCACAGCAGCAGAAGGGTGCACTTTGAGCGGATTAACACGGTGCCCATTAAGGGGCAGCGGGCTGCTCGCCGCAGTACCAGGAAACACCATTCACTCTCCAGAACCCTGCTCAGGTACGGCAGGATGTCCCTCACATGACTGCGTGTGTTAGGATCATGAGTTAGATGTGTTTTTATTTATTCATCATGAGGAAACAAGTAAGTATACTGTATGTATGTTTAGCCTACAATGTTTTTTCCAAAAACTTTGATTTTTGATAGTGTTACATATGAGACACACGTCACAAAATTTACAAGAATTGTTATTACTCACTAAGGCTCTCGCTGTTGCAGCTGTGTGTAGTTACCACAAACACTTCTTTTTAAATTAGTCAGAAGAGGACTTGAAACCTAAAGCTCTTTCCTGTTTCTGAGTTACAGAAATGACCCAGCTGGGCAGTGACAGGGACCACACATTTCCATATATGTTTGTCAAATAGCATTCATTGTATGAATTTGTTCCACTGAGTGGTACTTATTGGTGAGCCTGAATTTTAAAGCGGAAATACCAGGTCTGATGGCTTTTTCAGTGGACGCTGATTAAGTCTGCGCCAAGAAACCAAGGTTAGCGATTGAATGTCCACTGCTGCAAAAAAAAGGCACACATACACGAGAATAATAGCAGTACAATTGAAAACCAGAGGCCCAGGCAACCAGCAGAGAATATTCAATGAAAGAAGGACTGAACTAGTGAGAGATAGATTTTAACTGAACTTCATTGAGCGTTCACTCTGCAGCTGGTAATTAGTGTAGAAAACAGCTAACTTTCCTTTGAAGAGTGTTTCCACTTCTGCTTCCGGCCCTCAGGGTGCAGTAACATTGTTTGTTCTGGTACTTATTAGTCTTCAACTACAACAGCGTGATTGCATGTATGTGGGAAGTGGAGTAGGACACTTAAAACCTCAGTGTGATTTCTGCTTGTGTCAGTTAAGATTAGGAAAATCTGAATAAATTGGATTTTTTTTTTTGCAGCATCAGAACTCCAGTAAATCTCTCTCTTGCTCTCATGCTCTTTTTTTGAATATTGACTCTCTATGTATTCAGTGTGTGTGAGAGAGTGTGTGTGTACCTGGCTGCCTGTCTTTCCATGTGTCTGGACATAAACATGCCCAGACTTGTTTCCTCTACTGTCCTATTACTTGCACTATCTAGGGCACTTTTTTACATCCCAGGAAGTGCAGTCTTATCAGTCCCTCACATGTTTGCCAGCCTGCTCCTCCATATATAGGGTTCTTTAGTGTTATCAATGAGTGCCTCAATATCTCTTTGGCAAGTCTCACCATGCCGGATTGAATTTAATCTCTCTGCGAGAAATGAAATGTGTGTACGTTTTGTGACCCAGAGCTGAAAAGTCAATGTTTATGGTGTTAGGGGGACAGCAGACTGGTTTGGGGTCAGTAAGGATGGAGACGCCACACAGAAATGGCAGAGGAAAAGCCTGCGCCATTGCAGCCTGCGCTATGGAAAGCTGAAAGCACAGGTGATCCGGGAGATGGATCTACCCAGCCAGGACAACATCTCCTTAACCAGCACTGAGACACCGCCTCCTCTCTATGTCCCCTCCTCACAGCATGGCATGCAAAAGGTAAAGGTATATACATACATATGAGGGGTTGCTTTGATAAATGCTGCTCTTATTTGAGTCCATATTTATTTTATGAAAATATGTCATGCAGATCATGTACAATGATGTACTTTAACCTGAAGCAAGAAACCAATTAGAGATTTTCTTCACAAACTTTTCACAATTGATTATTCTTTAACTATTGTTCTTGAATACTGTATATTGTGCATTATGACCAAAAAAAAATGTCCTTTGTGTTAAATTGGTCTTATTTACAGCATGTGTGTCTGTAAAGTAAAATCTCTTGATAATTCATGTTGTTTGGCTCTTTATAACTACAACTTGTTGAACCCATTGTTCTCCAGATTGTGGACCCATTGGCGCGAGGACGAGCCTTTCGTATGGTGGAGGAGGTGGATGGATACAGTGTGCCTCAGACTCCCATCACACCTGGAGCGGCCTCGCTTTGCTCTTTCACCAGCTCCCGTTCAGGTCTCAACCGACTGCCTCGCAGGCGTAAGAGGGAGTCTGTGGCAAAGATGAGCTTCAGGGCTGCAGCAGCACTGGTAAAGGTGAGTCAGAGGGATGAGATCCACTCAACAGATAAAATACAAATTTGTACAATGCAAAAGAAAACATATAAAGTATAAATAAAAAGGAAATTAAGCATAGTGTACTGCTGTGATGAAAACTTACCATTATTAATGCAAATATCTTCGTATCTGTGTTGCTTAGGGACGCTCATTTCGGGAGAGCACTCTAAGACGAGCCCAAAGACGCAGCTTCACCCCTGCCAGCTTCATGGAGGAGGACATGGTTGACTTTCCTGATGAACTGGACACATCTTTCTTTGCCAGAGTAAGGCAGGAATACAACAATGTTATTATGTTGTTACTCTGTGTACATGTTTATTTATAATTTAATAATATGGTGATAATAACACTATGTTCTTTCAAGGATATTCTGATGCAGGAGGAGTTATCCACGTACGCAGATGAGGTGTTCGAGTCTCCATCTGAGGCAGCCATGAAAGAGGCAGAGCCCAACAGCAAGAAAGATGAGACTGAGCGGACAGGCAGTGCCCTAGATAAGACAGAGCTGGAGAGAAGTCACCTCATGCTGTAAGTTACTGTCCTGTAGCTACAGTGTTCATTCAGTCATTCAAGCTGTGCTGATTTGTGTACTGGAACACTGTTTTCACTGTAAGCTTTGCACATAATAAAATCTCCCCCTTTCATGTCCTCTGTTACCTCTTCCAGACCTCTGGAACGAGGGTGGCGTAAGGTCAAAGAAGGAACTCCAGGACCACCAAAGGTGCCCTTGCGGCAGGAGGTGGTGAGTGTTACCGGACAGCGGCGTGGGCAGCGCATCGTCGTACCTGTCAAGAAGCTTTTTGCCCGAGAGAAGAGGCCTTATGGATTGGGCATGGTAGGGAAGCTCACAAACCGCACCTACCGTAAGCGCATTGACAGCTACGTCAAGAGGCAGATAGAGGACATGGATGACCATAGGTACTGCACAACATACAGAACACATCTGACCAATGAGCACTTTCTCTGTGCTTCCCTCACTGATGGATGATGAACAGAGTTTTTTTTTTTAATATATGTACTTCTGCCTCTTCTAGGCCTTTTTTTACATACTGGATCACCTTTGTCCATTTGCTCATCACTATCCTGGCTGTATGCATCTATGGTATTGCACCAGTGGGCTTCTCCCAGCATGAAACGGTTGATTCTGTGAGTAACAGCTCTGTTGTGATAAAAGCATTGTTATTAACACACCATCGCAATATTTTATATTGAAGGTACTCTCTGTTCTGTCTTATGATTTAGGTTTTAAGAAACAAAGGTGTGTATGAAAATGTCAAGTTTGTACAGCAGGAGAACTTTTGGATCGGGCCGGGTTCGGTAAGCGTTGTTCTCTAGATTGTTTTTCACAGAGAAAAAAAGAATACAACAATAATAATGTGTAAATGTCTTCAAATATTTTTTATCTATACGTTGTTAGGAATATCTGATCCACTTGGGGGCCAAATACTCTCCATGCATGCGGCAGGACAAGCAGGTGCATGATCTTATCAGGGAAAAGAGAGCTATTGAACGCAACTCTGCCTGTTGTGTGCGGAACGATCGCTCCGGCTGTGTCCAAACCTCAGAGGAGGAATGCTCGGTCTGTAAATAAATCAAATTCTTATTTGTGTTTCACTTAGAAGCTGTAGGCAATTCTAACCCCATCTGTTTGTGGTTTTATTTCTAGAGTACTCTAGCTGTGTGGGTAAAGTGGCCGAGGCATTCCAGCACTCCCCAGTTAAACGGTAAAGACAGACAGTATGGCTCTGTGTGCCATCAGGATCCCAGGTAAGATATAAGAGCATAACCTTTTCACAGTGCACAATATAAATTGACTGATACAGGTTAGTAAATATTATAACTAGAGTTGTTATTGATTGTGTCATTACAGGATATGTCTAGAGCCTGCCTCAGTATCACCTCATGAATGGCCCGATGACATCACCAAGTGGCCAGTGAGTACACTAAAACACTGTATAGTACTTAGACATAAAGTGGGGATATATCATCTGACCATGATGAAATGCTCAGAGGAATTTATTATCTTCATTGACAAATAGCTTTGATTTGTTTAAAGGAACACACTAAAGGTAAAAAAAAAAAAAACTAATCATTGGTGCTGACAAATATGCAAATGTTTTTCAGGCTCACATAACAACAGCATATTTCAGTCTTCTTTCGCAGTTTAATCCAGTAGTACGATTATTTAACAGCACAGGCAGGATAGTCTTCTTTCTCAATAAAATACCACCTTGTGAGGGGAGTTGCAGAGTTGTATAGTAATGAAACCACACAAATCCCCTTGTTTGGGTTGTAAAATCTCTTTTCATTTTGAATTAGTCTGGACAGGATAACTGTTTTCTAATGAAGATTTAGAACTTCACTGCTTCACAATCACTGCTGAACTGTTCTGGCTTTTAGATTTGTACCAGGTACAACACAGGGAACCACACCAACCTGCCTCATATAGACTGTACCATCACAGGCCGCCCCTGCTGCATTGGAACCAAAGGGAGGTGAGAAGAGCTTATGAACATTTATCCATTTACCTGGTAAGACACATTATACATGACTAATTTACTAATATAGTAATTGCTGCTTGTTTGCTTCAAGGTGTGAAATCACATCCCGGGAATATTGTGACTTCATGAAGGGCTACTTTCATGAGGAGGCTACACTCTGCTCTCAAGTAAGCAACTTATAACCTTATTATACACTAACGGGACATTTTAATCTCTCATGGGGAAAAAAAAGAGAAGCTATTTAATGCAAAACTTAATTTGTGCTGCATCTATTGCTATTTTTAATAGTCCACTGTTTTTTGTGTACTGAATACCAAAGTATTCTTTGATTGTCAAATGAATAGTATGTGTCATATGTTTCCTTTCCTATGTTCTTCTCTAGGTGCACTGCATGGATGATGTATGTGGCCTGTTGCCTTTCCTTAACCCAGAGATCCCAGATCAGTTTTACAGGCTCTGGCTCTCACTTTTCCTGCATGCTGGGTGAGTCAGTAACTGTCAGGATCATGGAAAGAAGTTTGACTTATTCTGAAGATTTGCCTGGCGAAATTAAAAAAAAAAGGGATGGGATGTATATTTATGTAGATTTATTTTGTGTAGTTGCGTTGGCTTCAATATGAATAGGATAAGAAAGGAGGAGGATAATAAACTCTACATGTATAAAGGACTTACCACCAAAAAATAAAAGCTAATCTTGTTTGTCAGGAGTGCAATTTAGCAGATAAAGTCAGCCCAAACAAAACTGTAATATAGCTTTGTCTGGCATAATATACTGGAGTGTTTTCAAGGACCATGTTTGCACCCAGTGGTGAAAAACTGGATGATTAATAGATCAGAATCTGTCGGTCAGGGTTATTGGCAAAACATGTTTGGCACCTACAAGGAAATTGACTTTAGTTGTCAGTAGCTCTTGGTGTACTAAAGTCACAACAAAACAAATGCAAAGAAAGATAAAGAGACATTAAGATGATATGCAAAAGATGAATAAATGATTTATGAAAAAGTATACAGCAGCTACAGATGAGGTTACTGGTCCTTAACTATATGTATAAGAAATTCAAGAAATGTTGGAATAAACAGTGTAAGGGTAGTACAATAAAACTATACAGGGTGGTCATATGTACATTAGTCAGTAAAGCCAGTCAACACAAAGAGCCAACCTCACTGTTAAGCGTGCTTCACCTTCTAGCTGTCTGTTATCTGTCTCCTGGGTAATTAAAGTGCCCTTGCTACATAAACTCATTAAACCTCAATGGGATAGAGGCCGATTTTGTTGATGGGCAAAGTCATGTTGGGCTGTTGAGGGGTTGGCTTTTCTACACACAGAGGGATTATCTTCCCAACACGTGCTGCTTTTCACCTACATACACACATACGTCACATAACAAACACATGAGCACTTTGTCCATCTGTCCTCCCAGGATCCTTCACTGCCTGGTGTCAGTGGCTTTCCAGATGACCATCCTGAGGGACCTGGAGAAGCTGGCGGGTTGGCTCCGCATCTCAATCATTTACATCCTCAGTGGCATCACTGGCAACTTGGCCTCAGCCATCTTCCTGCCCTACAGAGCAGAGGTGATAATGAAATATCAGTGTAGAAATGTCACAATGCATTTATGTGTCATAGAGATTTCCTCTTCATCAGATTTGACTAAAAACGTTATATAATGTAAATAGCTTTAAAATCATTTTAGAAATGTTTGTGAACAGATTTTTGTAGGCTTACATCCCTCTCTCTGCTCTCTTTGTCTCAGGTGGGGCCAGCTGGTTCTCAGTTTGGGATCCTGGCCTGCCTGTTTGTTGAGTTGTTTCAGAGCTGGCAGATCCTTGCCCAGCCCTGGAGGGCCTTCACCAAACTTCTGTGTGTGGTGCTCTTCCTTTTTGCCTTTGGGTTGTTGCCCTGGATCGACAATTTCGCCCACATTTGTGGCTTCATCTCTGGCTTCTTCCTGTCCTTCGCCTTCTTACCCTACATCAGCTTTGGCCGCATGGACCTGTACCGCAAACGCTGCCAGATCATTGTTTTCCTGCTGGTGTTTGTCGGACTTTTTTCAGGCCTTGTGGTGCTCTTCTATGTCTACCCAATCAAGTGTGAATGGTGCGAGTTGCTGACCTGCATCCCTTTCACGGACAAATTCTGCGAGAAGTACGACCTCAATGCTCACCTTCACTGAAGCGTGGACAGTGTGAGCACAACAGGAAGGCATCAGGTCAAAAGATGTGGACTCACGGATGATATCAGCCAGTCTGTGTCTCCACTCTGCGCCTGTGTGACTGAGGGACTGTCCTCTTCTCTGTGAACAATGACAGTATACTTGTGTTTTTTACTCTGTCTGTATGAATATCTATGCCACTCGTCTTTAGGACTTCCTTTAATCACCTTCCTGTTCACTGGCAATCATTGTCACTCCTTCACTGTCCAGTGAAACAAAGGTATGGCACTTCTGAACCTCATCAAAGCTCCCAGCTGCCCTTTATGTGTGGGGCAGGAATTAGAGATGCCCGTGCTGGTACAGAGAGAAGGATTTTTTTTTTTTTACATTCACACTTCAAACTAAAGTTTTATTATTATTGAGGCAACCTCATACAGAAGCAGGGACAAAAATTAAATATTGATACCTTTGGTGCCTTGTTGATAAATGTACCAACTACTGCCATATTTTTGTTACATTATGCTGAGCACTCGAATGTTTTCTTTTATTTGTTTATTGCTTCTCAAGAAGTGATGATTGTTTTGAACACGGTAGTGTTTTAGCTACCTGTCTACTCACATGTAACTGAAAACAACAGTAAAAAAAATCTACAAATTAAAATGTTCCATGACTTTCTTTCAATTGCCACAAAAATGCTCATTTGGGTAGGTTGTTGTACATTTTATTCAAATTTATGCAACAAAGAATTTTCAATCGACAATCCAAGCATTTTTTAATGGCAGCATGTAACTAAGTAACTCAATCCAAGCATTTTTTAATGGCAGCATGTAACTAAGTAACTCACTTTTTACAGTGATGACACTGACTTCATCCTTTTGATATATACATGATTTACCAAAATAGAATACAACGCCAGATGTAATGCTCTAAATTTTCAATTAATTGCCTTGATTACATTATAAATGGTGATTTTTTTATAATAAATAAATCAAAAAACAACATTAAGCTCACAAATTAAGATGCTACTGGTAACACAAGGGATATAATTTGATGTCTGATAAGTCCAATTATCAACTGCCCTTTCCTTTTTGTGCATGAATCCACACTTGTCCTTACACAGTCCTTCTTCTTCAGTGCGATACTGTGAGGTACTGACACTAGGAGGTCCAGTAAGATCTTTTTACTGAACCCAGTCCACTGGTGCATACTGGCTCTGCACCTCTATCTGTCCATCTGTCTGCTGTGTTTTGTTAATCTCTTCTGCCCTGAGTCCATGTTAGACGTGAGTAAGTGGGAGGAGGGTGGGGTAGCAGCTGATGGACTAGCAGCCGCTGTTCCGCCTTGCATACGCCTGCCCACCGAGCATGTACTCCATCTCTTGGAACTGCATGCTGGATACAGAGATGGCTGATGACCCTTTCTCCTTGAAGCCAGCCTTGAGGTAGAAGGGTACCAGGAAGTCCTCGCAAATCAGTAGAGCTCTGCGGAGACCAGGTATACAGCGCAGATATTGCAAGTAGCGCCACAACAGGATGGAGCCCTTGCCTTGCTGGCGACAGTGACGGTGCACAGACAGCACATGGATGTGCACAGTGGGGGTGCCTGGGACATGCTGAGTCATTGCCTCCTAGAGGAAATATATTACATAGAAGCATTAATGTCCAAGCACTCATGGGCCAAAATTAATATGCATCAGAACAAATTTGTCAAAATCACTAATTTGCACAGAAAAGCAACTTCTTCACATAGTTTCTATGTTTTCATACCTGTGAAAGCCTCTCCTTATCCCATCCAGAGCCAATAATGAAAGCCACCAATTGTCCTTCCTCAAACCAACCCAGCGACAGCTCCGGGCACTGACCCAGGAAGTTAAGCACTTCATCAAGGGTAAGTGGACACTCTCCAGACACAGAGACAAATGCTGAGGGGATGAAAAAATCAGTTCATACAGTCACTGGGAGTAATGATGAAGATCAGAAAAAGACTGCAGGATTTAAATGTGTTCTCTTTAAGCCTAAAATTGCCACTAAAATAATACTGAACCTCCAAACACAGTATTTAAGATATGATAATGACAGAATGGAAAGTACAGTATATTCTCTAAAACACATATCAGGTTTGTTATATGACAAGTTTCTGTTTGTCAGTAGCAGAAACTTGACTTACCTTCTCTCTCAATTTCAAACACACTGATGGCGTCCTGTGGCGTGAGGTTCCTGAACTCGCTGGCGGGGAGTGTATGTCGTCTCTGTTGTAGGGGCCTGACCACTCTGACAGGCGTCTTCAGAAAGAAGGGCTTGAGGAATGGCGAGCCACTGACTTGCTGTGTCATGATGCCCCAATGATTCAAGAGAAGAGGTTCTGTTTTCTTCTTTTCCAGCCTTTTGCTATATAAATTTTACACTGATGCTATCACTGATGTGGTCAAAGTAAGCCAGACCCTGCCAACAAAACCTTCGGTGTTCTCTGTTTGTCCTACAGCTCTGACTGTAATGTAACTGTCTTCAGCAGGCGAGATTCTGACTTTCGTGTCTCTTCTGCTCTCTTCTCCTCCACCTCCTCCTTCTCTCTGATCTCATACCAGAAAGTGGTCACCTCAAAGTAGGATAGCTGTCTGTGCACGTGTCTCCAAAGTCTCTAAATCCCCTGCTCTCAAATGACAAACGTTTTGTTCTTCGGGTATTTCTTTTTTTAAACAGCCCAGTTCAGAGACAGACAATTTTGTAGGTGCAGCTTTTCATTGCACATATTATGATCAGAAACTTTTTTGGATTGGCCTCAGCTCACTGCGTTGACAGCAATCATTTGAATATTAGAAAAAACTTATTTTTAGATATTAACTGTGTGGTATAAGTATATAGTATGAAGTATATTTTTGTGATGATGACATTTTATGCCAGATTAATTATATCACTGTTCACCTTCAGCAGGGACAAAACTGTTGTTGAGATGTGATGACAGATTAGGATTAGGTTTTATTACATGCACTTGCATATATTCGGGTATGTGTTTTTCAGGACGGGAATGAGTGAGACAGAGACGTGGTGTGACTGATAGACGTGGTGTGAGCTGATGTGGGCTAATTTAACTTTACTGAGTGAGGCGAGAGATTTGCGTGGATTGCCGGGATGATTTCATCACTCAAAGAGGTTTAGCACAAACTAATTAATTAAGAGAGTTCTTGCTTTGACTGCCCTAGGGTGAACCTATTTAAACATATTTGTTGGACTGTGAAAACACAGATGAATGCTTTAAGTTGTCTATAAATTATTTTTTATAGAATGAGAATCCTATAAAGCTATATTATAAATTAAAGGACATATAGTTGTTTTGTTGCATTTAGTCTTTAGAATTTATTATGGTTACACAAATGTCTTATAGTCTTATGTCTTATTTGATTGAATTTCAAGCATCTGTAAATGATAAAAGCCTGTTTTTATAGTTTTACTTCTCTGCAGAAAAAGGCTTTATGCCACAATCGCCTGGCTTGAGGCTTAACCTTAATATTGTTTAATATAGCCTGAACAGATCAAACCAAAATAGAATTAATTTAAGGATTATTGCTTCCTGTTGGCCCTCACTACAGTGATGAATGGGAAATGTCCCACGTCATCTGGACAGCTGGCCCAATCACACTGTGAGATGTTCGAATACATGGTTGTCCAGAGATGAAATGACCTTTTCTGACATGCAACTCTGTCAGTCTGTGTGGCCTGTGAGGGGAGTGGCAGTCTGTAATAATTCCTCATAGCCTCTTAAAACAGCCTGTTATAGCCAACTGAATGACAAAGTTGAGTTTTGAGAATCCCAGACACATGTTTCAGCGTTTCAGACAAACTAATAAATGTAAAAAGAAAGGAGATAGGACTTTGTAGACTGTGAATGCAACATATGAGAGGTTTAAGATTTAACTCTGTGTACAAAAAAACCCTCATACACATACACTCTCATCACGTCAGTGTATTATGTTTTTACAGGCAGGCTTGAGGCCACTCTGTAACTGAATCCTCATTAAACTTTAGACAGGCATCCACCTGTTGTTCCAGCTGAGCAGAGTAACAGTTAACCAGCACTGCAGAGATATGTCATTATGTTTGACATCTCAAAAACTTTCAAAATAAAGCATGTATGTACTCGTTTCAAGGTGAGAACTACTATAGCGTAGATAGAACAGCCTTTAATTTTTTGATACTTACAAAAAATATATATACTTACAAGTATAACCTATTTTTAAATAACACAGAAAAAGGGCCAATTTATAATTTGCTGAGTGAGGGTGAGAGTTTTCATTATAGCTGGAAGGAAAACCAGCATTTGGTATGTGTCACAGCTGATCATATTGGAATATACTGTTGTTTTTCCAATAAGTTTTTTGATGTAAACAAACACTGAACAGCATCATGACCACCAATATAACACATGTTTTCTTGTGTTTTGGGCAACCTTTTTTTTTATTTTTATTTTTTTATTATTATAACAGATTCCCTCAATATCTGTGTACTGTTACACAGCCATGCATACAGTGGGCAAAAAACACTTCCGCTAAAAGCTGGTGGTAGAATACAGACTGTAAGATTCAATTTTATTCGTTTTTTAACATGAAGTCTTTACTATTTTGTCTAGAGACAAAGATTGTTATTACATGAGCTTAGTGTGTATGTGTGTGTGTGTGTGTGTGTCTGTGTGTGTGTGTCTGTGTGTCTGTGTGTGTTAGTATTCATCCACTTGGCTCTGACTCAGCCTAATTAATTTGTTGATGCAGATTGTGCTGTTTTATCCTTCAGCCTTCAGGTACGTGGTTTATTTACCAGCAGCTCTGCTCTCAAATTAACCAACTGAAACTCTCACAAGGTTTTTATTGTGAGCCCAAGCTGACTGTAGTAAAAAAAGCAATACTTTCACACATGGCATTTTATGATCATCTTTGTTACAGATGTTTTTTTGTTTTTTTTGACAGACAGGTCTGAACAGAAATCCTAATGTGTTAATCAGAAACTCAGAGGTCCATAAAGACTTTCAGGTGGAAGATTAACTGAGAGCCTGTTTTTACAGCAGTCCATGTGTCCATGTGTCCATGTGCCTGATATGCAAAACAATATTGTAACCAAAATCCATAATCCAGGACAGTTTTGTGGCTGCTTTGTCAGCAGAGGGCACTGCTTATCCAGATAGAGGATTCATCTTTGACAGGTTTACGGCTGTTTTTATACAGTCTGTGGTTTACACCACATTTAGACACAACATGGCTCAAAAGACATGCCTTAGAATAGCTTAGAATGATAAATTAGATTTAAATGTTCAAATATATGATGATGTCTGTGTAGTATCTATGCGTCAAAGAGGGAAATGTTATCTCACACCTCTTATATCAACAGACTCCTTGTTGTTGCACAAAGAGAGAAAAAGTGTTGCGACTTCACAGAGAGAGTGACAGTTCATTAAAAATCAGTCTGCAAATGTATGGTAGGATATTTAAACTGATCATAAACTGGCAACAAATATTTTTTTGTGGCCTGAACTGTTATGTATACTCCTTAAAATGACATAGCATGATACTTTTCACATACCATGTAATACTTTCTTTTAACTTTCAGGCAAATTTACCAACATTTAACACACATACACTATTATTACACTGGCAATTAATCTCAGTGGCCCTCTTGTCATTACATACACATAAATAACTTTTAACTATTGCACTGACAGTAGGCTCTAATTTGCAGAATCAGAAAAAAAATACAACAACCATAGATGAAATACTGAATGTTTGTTCTTTATTGTTGTACACATGCTGCTATACACACAAGGAAAGACAGGTATTGATTTTACAGAGAGCCACAAACCACCTACTGTGGAGTTATCCTGGATACCAGGTCAATAGTGGTCAGAACAGGAACAGGAAGGCACAGTGTCAAGTTGAAATGGCACAGAAAGAGGAGGGGGAAAGACAAAATAACCATGTTACTTAAAAGCAATGAGAGGTTTGTGTCTCTACAAATTCACATGCAAATGCTAGCCCGTTTATTAAAATGCAATGTTTGCATTTATTGCATCGGATGTGTTCCTTCCAATCAAATGTACATTAAGAGAATCCACTTGAACCTAAATACTAAGATTAAATGCATAATATGATTGCCCATGTATAAATGATACATGGCCATAACATAGTAAATGAACAATTTAATATTGCAGTAACAATAACAAGATACATTTCTGCAGTAGCGTGAAGTTTGCGATAGAAAAAAAGGCTCTGTACATCAGCGTCAAAAATCCTGTCTACAGGCTGAAAATTTGTATAATGTAGCATTTATAAGAACACTAATGTCCAATGCAACAAGCAGGCAGCCATATCAATTCAAGGCACATAGATCTATATGCATGGCGCTACACGTACAGGACCAAGGTAAGTGACGGCATTGCAGCCACACAAACACCCGACCCCCTTAATTTGCAGCTACGTCACATAAGCGGACACTGGCATTGCCACAAAGAGAGACTGTACAGACATGTGCCATATCGACAACAAGCACACTTACTGTGCCATACTGAGTCAGCATACGTATATCTGAAGCGTCTATGCTTGTTGCAGGCTTTAGCTATCTTTGAGTTCAGCTGTTAGGATGTTAATCTGTAGCTCTTATCGATTATCCAAGTCTTAAATAATGTGCAAGTTAACTGAATCTAGTTCTATTACTTCAATATCAGGATTTTTTTTTTCTTCTATGTAATATGCAAGTATACAATTTTGGAAGTAACTACACAGGATTCTAGTACAGTTATGATACAGAGATATCACATAATTTGAAATAATAAAAAGTGACAGGTAGATATTTAAGACTGCATAAACTTAAACATGACTCATCATAAACTCTTGTTATGAGGAATGGATTATCAACGAGTGTAAAATCACTTCAGATGGACATACAGATACATAAGTGATATATTTCTTTTTCTTTCTTTTTTTTATGTCTCATAACCAAAATCAACCTGACTGGAAAAACAAGTCATTAATGTATTTCACTGAAGAATACAATATCTAAACACAAACCGTATTTATAAATTCTTCTGAATTTAGTGTCAAACAAACTGAGTTAATTTAAAGTAAGTGTGCTTAAAAGCACCACCATGACAGGTAGTGAAATATCTCTGGAATCCATATTACTAGACCACAACTCTGGCCAAGACACACTGAACACCATCTGACAGTTAATGAAATGTTTTCAAAGCTGGGGGAACAATATCTTTTTTTTTTTTTAAGCATCAGTCATAGAGTAAGGTACCACGAGCATCTTTGCAGAAGTCAAATTTCTTTTCTAATGTCAGAGACATTGATGGAATAATCAGACTCTTCCCTCGTCCTGGTGGATTTCCTTTCAGGGGCCGTCATCGACTCGATTACAGGTGCAGAAGACTGGGCAGGAGGGTAAAAAAAAAAAAAAAATAGAGGGGCTGGATGGTCTTTGTAAAGCATAAATCTGTTCTGATGGATGCAAAGGAAAAGGCTGGATTATAGTCAGGGGTTGAGGTGCTCATCCTCCATATGAAGGCTGCTCGTGGGACACAGGAGAGGCTGGCTGGAGCAGTTTGTGCTCTGACTTTTCAGGCTTTCTGTTGACTCTGATGACCCTGGACAGGAAGAAGCAACAGATAAGCAACAAAGCTTCAAAGTGAACTTTACAGCCTGACTTTGGAAACTAAAATAACATGGGCCTAAAAGAAAATCCCTTATCACAGGAAATTTGCTTGATAATTCCTGCTGGATCTGTTCTTTTTCTAGCTGTGACAGATGACAACAGATCTATTTATGGAAAATGGGATTCAGTGAGAGCAGTAGAGGTCACAGACTGAGAAGCAGAGCAGACAGGAAAGCCTACATACCACAGTTATTCCTCCATACCAATAGAGCAGGCATCAGGACCGAGAGCTGCCCAAAGTGAGGTGACACGAAGGGACAGGATGTCAGGGAACAGAACAGAGTGTTAGGAAATAAGAGAAGCACAAAAAGCACACAGGTTAGATGCAAAGCACAGGAAATCACAGCCTTGAGTCTTGGATTTAAGAAGAGAAATGTTAGAGAACCAGAACAGAAGTCAAAAATAGGCAAGACAATTTGTCGTTGACAGTTCCATAAATTTAAGGAGCTGCTGTCAATGCTTGATCAACTGACTTGATCAAATGCTGTCATCAGAATCTAAAAGGTCTGTATCTACATACAGAGATTATTTACACAGTAACAAAAAGGAATATTCCACTTGATGTTTGAAGAGGCTTAAAGATTTTCCTTGACCGTCTGGTGTTTCTCCTTCGTTCCTGGCGGAGGATTTCTCACCTGGCAGGGACAAATCGCCCGGTGGGTCGCTCTCTGTTTTGGTCAAACTGCTGTGTTCACTGCTGCAGTCCTGTAGGATGTCTCCTCCAACATGCATCCTGTCCTCTGGATCAACCAGGAGAATAAAATATCAATGAATCTAACTCTCCAAGATAACAGATCTGTGTTTCTGTGCCAGTGTCACATATTTAAGTGTTCGGCTGAGTGCCAAATGAGAAAACTCACCATCATCTGGGGACAGAGATTCTGCCACATCCTCAGTTGCAGTAGCCTGGAAAAAAAGAAGAAGAAGAAAAAAAGGATCTTGTTAAAGCTTTTGTTCGCAGCAGAGTCAAAGTTTAAATGTCAGTTTGAAAGTGGACGGCTTACGTCTGTGGGGGCGGGGCTGCTGGACAGCATTGTGTGTGGCTGAGCATCAGACATCTCAGACAGCTTCTCCTCATCTTCCTCTTGGATGGGAGAAGATGGAGACCTAAGGGTGCTGGAGGGGGAGACAGTCAGAGGCAAAAAAAATGAATGAATAACCTCCTCCACCTCCTTGTATGGAAGGAGTTGAGACCAAAACTGATGTAAAATGATGTTTTCAACTAATGTTACACATGCAAACACATTTTCAGGTGTCCAAACAGTAACGTTTCAGTGTGCATGTACATGTGAAAATATAGAGTACCTGTCAGGTGACTTGCTGACTTTGCCCTTTTGCAGACTCCCGTCACTTAAATGCTCTGGGGAGCTCAGCTGTCTGCTGTCACCTCCTAGACCTCCTGAGAAGTTGATTTCATCATAGAGGGGGGCAGACGGGATGGCGGGAGACACTGACCGCAGACCATTCAGAGCCTCCAACAGTGAGATGGGTTCAAAGCCGGGAGGAACCGAGTCTGTGCTCTGCAAAGACACATGAATATGGACCGGTGGTGAAAATGATCAGTTGATGTACAAGCAGTTCATATATAGAGATGGATTACTACTAGACTTTAACTCAGATTATACATGAAGTGTTGAGTTAGCCACTATACACCAACGTACTGTTCAATAAAATATAACTAGATCACATTTTTCCTTTTTGACTCTTTCACATGTTAAAGCAGGACTGTGAGTTTCAGCTGTTCAAATATCGCACTGCAATGTTTTTACTGCGCGGCTTCATAGGGCAATAAAGCATAAAAATATGTCATGCAGCTCCAAGTTTCCTCTTGATGTTGCTACACATCTCAGCCAATTTTAGCAGATTTGAACTGATTATACACAGATGTATGTGCATAAGACTTACCGAGTGCTCGTCATGGTCCATTGTCTGAGCCAGAACAGGACTGAAGGACACGGGGGAAAGAGCACCGGGCTTTTTCCTCACAGCTCTGATCTGCAACAAGGCTCTGAAGGCTGGTAGGAAAAACAGAGGGTCAAATTAAAACTGAACAATAATGGACATTCGTTATCTCTCAGATCACAAGTTTGTTAAAATGATGTGGCACTTCTTACGCAGCCTGCAGATGGGACAGTTGTTGGCTTGGTAACGCAGCGTGTCTGCACAGGAGTTGCAGAGACACAGATGTCTGCAGGGCAGGATGAGTGTATCTCGCAGGTCCGACAGACAGACAACACACTCGTTGCTGTTGTCACTGTTCTCGTCATCCGATGGCTGGAAAAAGAGAACAAATCAAATCAAACGTCACAGAAATAAAACATTAAATGACTTTTGCAGCATTGTGAATAATGTATAAAATAATATTTCCACTGAAACCTTGGTTTCTTGGTTGTTTTTGTTCTCAATGCCATAGATCTCCTGCAAGAGGTAGCTGACACGGTCCACCTACAAAGATACAGGAACAGGAATTTGACATTTATGTTCGAAACACACGTCCACATACTTTCACACTATTTTCTATTTTATTTTAGAGAACAAGAGCAGTGATGAAAGTGATTCATGTATTTCACTGAATGTTATTTACTCGGTAAAAATCTGTGTAATGTTTCACATTTAAAAGAAAATACACAAGAATCAAGTGAGTCTATGTGAAAGTGCTTTGCCACTGACACAGAGCTCTACACTTGACATCCAATTTAAACTTAGATTACAGAGAGCTCAGACACCCATGGGTCTCGGCACGGATTCTTCAAAAGCTGCAGATGACTATGAAGGTCACTGATGCTTTGCATAAAACACCCCGCGCTGCATTAACAACATGCTGTACATGCTTTGCATAATTTATTTAATAATCTAAATACATTTTCAAAAAAGTCAATACTGAAAGAAAAACCTACAATTTGCTTCTGCTTCAGAGGCTTGACGGAGAAGCTGCCATCCACATGCTGAAGGTAAACAAACAAACAAACAAACAAGTTTCAGCTCATATAAACACTTGCTTTATACACAATTAAATTAAATTAACTACTTTTATTTCCATTCGTACATACTCTTTCAAAGGCTGCCAAAAGTACATGAGCGTGTCCGAGGCAATCTGGAAAAGAAAACACAGCATCCAGGTTAGTGTGTGTTTAAGCTTACGATTCTGAACTACTGTTTTATGTTACTTTATTTCCCCACGTCATAAATGTGTGTTTGACATTTGTACAGGCAGTCTCAGTGAAGTGAAGATCTTTCGGTCTATCTATGTGGTCCTGTTTGTTATGCAGCTCTAGTAACCTACCGTCTCCTTCATCAACCACAGCTTGGATGACCATAGGAAACACTCCTCTGTCAAGGTCAAAGTTCAGCTTGAAGGGAAACGATACAAATATTTTAGAATTCACAAACGCCCGATCCAAATAACAAACTTCACCAACTGCTGCGGATACTTACATCTTCCTCTTTCCACTCGCAGAAATCTATTTTGAAAGATGGCATGGAGAACTGCTGGCTCACCCCTCGCTTGTAATGCACCGTTTCAGAGACCAGTGATGGATTCTTTGGGCTGTACCTGAACGCAGCACGTAACGAGGAAAAATGGTCAGTGTGCAGGAAGATGAATGAAGATCGATTCATTCATGGATCATTTGGACATTTATGAGTATGGATGTCATCTTAAATAGTCAATACATTCATTGATGTCTGTGACTAAATGAAAATAAAGAAGGCTGAAGAGCAGAAATATCTCATCTTTGTGAGTCTGGACAGATGAATCATCCTTTCAGTCTCATCATAACATAATGACTTCAGTATTGAACTATTATTTTGATCTTCTTCTAAGTCTTATCTACTGTATCCATGGTGACTGGTGGTTGCTAAGGACCCACCGTATCTATTCTAGTCTTTGTGCTCCAAGGCTTGAATCTCACTTCCCAAAACAGAGTTTAAATGTCTGTGGCACACAAATGATGTGTGCCGTGCGAGTTAGATTCAAAGCGATCGCCTCACAGACAGAGAGATGTTTGTTCAATTCAGACAGAATTTAGATACGACATTTAAATTAACTGAATAATTGACATTTATGACATTTTAATGAAAGGACTGGGCTCTGGCTGAACAGTTACAGCTGTTTTAAAATGAAATTCTTACACTGCCATCCCATTGGAGAACTCCTCAAATGCTTGGCAGTAGAGGGTGATGGCCACCCGAGCGTCAGCATCAAAGGTGAACTCCACACCATACTGAACCTTTGGCTTTCCACCTTCCTCCACCGGAGTGTCAGAGTCATCTTTGTACCTACAGTCAGGAGGTTTGACAGACTTTAGGTCAGCACAATACAAACTCTTTTCCTTATAACGGATCCTAACTTTCTTCTTCACTTTCTATTGTAATATCGCTGCGCTATTTTTACCTGACCAAACGCAGGGAGTCCTTCCTGATGTTGACCAGACTCCTCAGGGTTTTCACAGGCTCGTGCGGTGCAGGTGTCACATACGGAAACTAGTGAAATGTGAAAACAACAATATGAATAATGATATGGAAATTTAGCAACATGGTTTCATTAATCTTGCCACTGACATTTCGAGTAGTGGGAAAAGTGGGAAAATATACAGCACTGAATTCTCGGGGGATTAAATCAACTGAGATGAAGAGACATCCCTCCTCACCTGCACTGGCCTATTTCCAAGAAAGTTCAGGTCCATGTTTTCTCCGAAAAGGTATCCCTCAGGATGCGGTGTGTCAAACTTCTCTCCTCCCATGAAGAAGTGGCTCGCAAAATAATTCCCTGAGGACGAGAGGAGCAAAGAATAATAAAGGCACCGCGGGCGATACAATAAAACGACACTGATGCTTTTACATTTCTTCAATCGGGAACCTCTAAACAACTTCTGCAGAGCGATCTGTCTGTAAAAATAAAACGGTTTAGCTTAGTGCTGTTAATTTAGCAGAATATGATTCATAATTTATTCCAGTAAACCTCAAAACGTCACATTTTCTGCTATTTTTTTCCTTTTAATGTGGATCTATAATTCAGCTTAAATCAAGTAGTAAATAGTCCAGATAGTGCAGCGGTTTGAAACCAGCCGTAAACAAGAAAATAAGATTTGCAGTAACTTCATTATCACCACATCAAGTCATCATGATGACATGAGCGGCTGACAATAAAACATCTGGCGGCTTTTATGGGTTTAACACTGAGTAAGTGAGTTTGAATAAAATATCTTGATATCACAGTGCACGTGTAATAAAAAGGTCAGACTAAAGACCAGCAGAAAATCATCTGTTGTCATGTGTCTCCATCAGTTTAATGTGGCTAAAGGTCTGTGCTGACATATGATGCACGTGTTATGATCGGGATGCTGCTGCTGCAGCTCAATAATAATAATAATAATAATAAAGCATCTGACAATCCTCAACAGCACGACGTCCATACGTAATATTGCAAATATCGCAGGATGTTATGAATATCGTGTCACCTCTTTGCTCATACATGTTTCCCATCTTCACTTTCTGCTGATAAATAAAATATAATTAGGAGCTAATTAGCTCGTTTGCGGTCGGCGCCTTGACGTTTTGCTCCCTTAACAGATCATTGTGTCAGATCTGAGTCAGATTTAGCTGATTACTCACCAGATTTCGGTGGAAACCGATAGGCCGAGTTGGCCTGGATATCGATATCCTCCACACCAGCGATCCTGCGACTCAGGATGGACCCCATCTTCCTCTGCCGACGTTAGCTCCAGTCAGCTAGCAGCTCCGATCAGCTCCGCCTTCAGCACACTGACGCCGAAAACAAAGATCACATCGACCGAGAGACGGACGCTTTGGTTACATCAACATTTTACACGACCCGTTTTTCTCCTGCGGTGCTAAATGCTAACAGGAAACAAAGTGAGACGGGCTGTTGTTGTTCTGCTGGCGCAGCAGGGAGGCCTCCTGATTGGCTGCCTCGGTCAGGGCGTTCGCTCTGCGTGACGGGGCTGCCCGGCGGGGAGGAGATCAGGAGGGGACGGGGGTCAACGCAAGGATAACACAGACAAAGATAAAAAAAATAATAATAAAAGGAGAGCGAAATCCGAATAATGTTGGAGCTGTTTCCTTCGTTTTAAAATGTACTTGAAAAATAAATAAATAAGAAATCAATATCTTATACACAATAAATTAAAAATACTAACTAAACTTCACATTTAACTTAAAGTGTCATTATCAATATATTATATCCAACTTACTGTAATTAAGATAAATATTGTTTTTGTGGCGTTAACTATCCTCTACTAGACGTTTTAATCTGTATGCTGGGATTTGCTGCCCTCTGGTGGTCACACGGAGCAACTACAACACGTTAGAGACGTGAAGTCGGCGTCAATGCAGATGTAGAAGACGCAGGACTTCCGGTTTCAAAATAAAGTAATGAAACAAAAACAAACCGACGATAACACTGAAGCATTAAACACATTGCACACAGCGCTAATATCTATATTTGTTATATAATAACTATAATAATAGAAGTTAAAACGAGAATAATATCTTTATTAATATCACATTTATATTATCAATATGTTCAACTCATTATTAGTGTCATTAAGATAGATAACATAACATCAACTCTGTGCTGAACACGTTCTTTCAACAAATAGGCGGCTTACACACAGTTAATATCTGTATATTTGTTATTATTAATGTTATTAGATAGATGATAGATATGACAGCTTGGATAGATCTGAGCTCTGTAGAAATAAAAAAAAATGTACAACAATGTTTATGAAGATTATAGAAAGAAAATAATGTATTTTTTAATACAAAATATTTATAAAGATTTATATTAATTAAAACTCATTACTAGTGTGATTTTTATAAATAATAACAACAGTTTTTGGTGATCATCAGCTTCAGCTTCACTGTGGTGTAGTTCATCACTGTGACCACTGGAGAGCAGTGAACTCTCATCAGTCTATTGAGTTTGACTGTGCTGAGATAACGAGAGCAGTCCATGTTATGATTATGTGCTGATGTATGAACACTGAATGTTATGCCATCTGGAAGTGTTAATGTTCCAGCTCCTTTCACCTTCACCAGCTACGTTATGAAACACAAAACAAAACACTTTCTAACGACAATGAACAAATAAAATGTATAACTCGATGCTAATGTCTCTCTTGTTTTAGTATCGGTCACATTATTTTGAAAGTACTCGCCGGAAGTATTAGCATTGTTTCACGTTAGCATTGACGCTACTTTCATTATTTAATCTTGCAGTTCCTCGTTGTGGCCGCTAGAGGGCAGCACACTAAATGACTCCACATGAAAAATAAACAGTTATGTTGTTAACACAGTTATAACTAATGCAGGCGCTACTGGTATACACTAATACTGTGTTGCACATCTATTTTAGAGATTTATTTTATTTTAGATTTGACTATCCCATATATCACTATTAAAAACTGTTGCAGTTACTCATTGTGACCATTGGAGGGCAAAAAAGGCTAGACTGTTCTCTACATTAAATTGTTATTAAAACAAATCTATCAATAACATTTACATTTTGTTGTTATGTTAAATAACAAATAATGACACTGCACATTAGCGACGAATTTAATGTAATGCTGCAGTTCCTCACCGTGGCCACTAGGGGGCACAAGTCGATTGTCATCGCCACGTAGTATCGTCTGGTAAACGGATTGATCGCCACACCGGTGTTTCGTTTTAACGAGCGACCATGTTAACTGGTGACGATTAGCTGAATGCGTCTGTGGTTGCCGTAGTTACGACGGGTGTTGAAACAAGACACGTATCTAAATGTACACGAATGCCTTCTTTTCTTTTTCTATTTGTTTTTTTAACGTTACATTATCAAAAAACAAAAAAAAAAACAGCTACGTATTCTCATCGTGTTTCAACCGCTGTCGTAACTACGGCAACCACAGATGCATTCGGCTAACGGTCACCAGTTAACATGGTCACTCGTTAAATCGAAACACCGGACCTGCTGTATGTTACCTTTATATCAATATGTACAATTCCTCAATTCGTTAATATTTAATATTTAATATTTAAGATGGTGTTATGTCCTCCGCCTGGTGGAGAAGACAGCTGACCTGACTGTATTTAGAATAATGGGCGTTTACTACCACCACAGTAACTGCAACAGACTAACACACAGTGTTGCTATTTAAATAATCGCTATTTACATCAGTGTGTACATCGTATTATTAGTGTGAATATTATAGAATCCAGTATAGCTACCGATGCGCTTAATAGTAGCATCAGTATTCTAATAATTGTAATAATTAAGCAGAAATCTTGACGCTAGCGTCAAGGCAGACCCGATTATTATCACTAACACTTCCGGTTATTACTTCCAAAATAAATGCACCAAATTTTTTGTATTTATGTTTGTTTTTATTGTATTAATTGCTTCATTGTGTAATATTATGTCATAATATATACGTGTCACATTTTAAAATACATTATGTGGCTGTGTAAATCATAATTAATGACGTCGTGTGTAAATCCGTCTCAGCGGATGTTGACTGTCGTCAGGAGGGTCGGAGCTGCTAACGTCAAACAACTTCAGTTCACACCGCGGGCAGGCTGTTTCCTCACAAAACCAGGTAATTTAGTCTCTCAGCGCACTGACAGCTGCATCGTTACGGTCATCGCCGCTAACAGCATCACGCAGCTCTCTGGATATTCAGTCCATTCACCTGAAGTCTCTTTCTTCAGTCTGTTGTTTCTGTGCCGAGAATGGCGACGCTAACGTTAGCTCGCTAACGACAGCTAGCAGCTGCTTTATTGCTTCATCTGAACAAACAAACAAACAAACAAACAAACATGTTGTTGTTGTTTTTCAAGTCTCCTAACCAGCCGAGCACAAAGAAACACTCGCTGTCAGTCGTTTCTCAACTTATTTACGAGAGACACGTAGGATGGAGTCTCAGCGACCTGCTAGTTAGTTAGCCGACAGTCACCGTGTCGTCCTGCGTTAGCCTCCGTGTCAGTTAATGTCAATAATAATAATAATTATATATAGTAATAATAATAATGTGAAATTAACGTCGGCGGTGCTGTCCGCCATCCTGCATTACGTAACTAAGTTATTCGCGGTTAGCTGTGCAAGTACAGTAGCTTTGAGCTGGATTATCTGAAGGATTTAGACAAACATCAGCGAGCTGGTTAGCTGAGCAGCGCTAGCAGGGATTTAATTTATTTTATGAGGGTTGGTTTATTTCCTGACAGGCACTGAGGCTTGATATCACAATGATGTGTTTTATTTGTGTTTAAGTTTTCCCGTTTGGTGTCACTTCTGGCTTTAGTCACATGAGCTCAGGAGGAAGTGCTCTGAAAACTGAAAGTAGATCTCAGGCTGAGCTACAGTCCCTGTGGTCACATAATAATTATTATTACTCATACTTGTGTCATTTTATTTGTTCTAATGTTGTCCATCGTTGCAGATTGTCAAACTAACTTTTGATGATACATTACATGTTTACAGGTTGTGGCACAGTCCCTCAGGAGGAATCTTTCTTTTCCCACGAGCAGGTAATTATTTTATATTATTTTATATGCTTAAGCAGCTCTTTGTAAATATGCTTACTGTTACACATTTTAATATTTGTCAGGATCCATTTCTAATATGTATGTTGTCACCAACACCCCATCATAATTTAGATGTGAAGGTACGACCTACATCTGCAAGACTCGCTTTTTTAATCCCTCGTTTGGTTTACCAGATAGAAAGAACCTCATTCTGTTTCGTGTATATAAAAAAAAAAACACTTTCACAATTCAAATTTTTAACCACAGGACATGCAGTTGCACAATGCTCTGTTTTGCTGTGTGCAAAAGTCCCTGCAGCTCTTTACAGTCACTATAAAAACCCAACAAATTCCAGTGTGGTTTCTAAGAGACATTTGTTGAACGTTGCATTCAACCACGGCATGCATTATTTAGTCAGAGAGAAAGTCGTGCTTCCTGCTGAAACTTCAGCCGTGAGATTTCACGTTGTTGTTATTTCTGTCTTCTTCTCACTCTGTCCTCTGAAGCAGGAACGTTTTTATCTGGAAGATCCTTCTGTTAATGTTGTCTTTAATATGCTGATGGTCATATAGCTACCCACTTATTGCTCTTTAATTTTAAATGCAACACATGTAAGCTGTCACACTTTGTTAATGTTTCACTACACACTAAAAGCACTACTGTGAAAATGTAACCTTTGTTTTTCAGTGTAGCACTCGTCCAAGGTTAAATTGATCCGGACACAGAGATGGTGTTGCTTTTTATTACTGCTCGCCCGGTGTTATATTGACTCCACATTTCATCAATGTTAATAACTGTTCATTTTGGATTTGGTACGACTCACTTAATCCTTTAATCGAACACACTATCTGCCTGTTTTCATTTTACAAGAGCAGCCTTGAAAAGCTCCATGTCCTTGTTTAGATTTTTTCATTAATATCAGGCAGCGCTGCGATGAACCAGGGCAACAAAAAGAACATAAAATCGTCTTCACGTCATGTTAAAGTTGCTTAAAACTCTGCTGTATTTTTCTCTGACATCAAAGTACTTCATTAGCCTCTCTGGCTGTCGTTGGAACATTTTATGACTTGGGAAAAGCTTATGTCAGAGAGTAACGAGCCATGAGAGTCAAACTGTGCATTTTTTCTTCCCCCCACATAGAATAAAAGTCTACAGGAGAGCTGTGAGTGGAGCTCCGTGTCCAACCCCTTTCCCTATACAGACATCCGGCCAGTATGTCCAGTGACCCTCCTCCTCCGTACCCTGGAGGTCCCAGTGCCCCTCTCATTGAGGAGAAGAATGGACAGCCCGGTAATAAAACTAAACGTGAATGTTAATAGTTACTGACAGATGATGTAGTGGTAGTGTTTTCATTACTTTTAATGTGAGATGAATTCAACATGTTGTAAAGTTGAGGCTGTGTGAAAGCAAATTCATCCAGTGTTGCAAATTAAAGTTTATATTTAGATTCTATGTTAATCTCTTTGCTCACCATGGAAACCTTGCAGTATGTTTACACCTGTCTTCAACGTCTTCTTTTGTCTCTTTTTGTCTCCTTTATGTGTCAAACAGTAAGAACTGCTCCTATACAGGGACAGCCGTTACCTCCAGACTACGGTCCTCCACCCTATGAGGCCCCACAGCCAGGCTTCCTTCCCCCACATGTCCCTGGAGAAGGGCCCATGCCAATGCCAATGCCCCCACCCCCAGGTGATGCAGACAGGCTGCACATAATACATCAGCACACACACAAAGCAGCAAAACAATACCTGTCATTTGGAGTCATGTTTAATATTTATTCAGCTTCTATGTCAGTCCTCAGAAAGATATCTGATAACTTCTTCCCAATCTTTACCAGTCACTTGTTTACTCAGGCTCAGTTTCAGTTCCAGTTTGTAGGAGCCAGAAAACCAAACCAGAGATTAAAAAATGACTAAAAGGGTTTGGCAGTACCAGTGACAGGAATATCAGTTGAGAGATTTATTAAATATCACTTATTGGAGCTTTAAGGTTGTACAAACATTGATTTGTTTCTGTTAGTTAGAGCTTTATCACTTTAAGCCCCTTTGCCTGAATGATAAATAACTTAATTGTAAATCGACCATATCAGTTCATCCGGCCTGAATTCAGTACACTAAATTAAGTGTCATATCCTTCTGTACAGGTGGTGCCTACCCACCTCCTCCTGGTCACTTTCCTCACCCAATGCCAGGACAGATGGGTCCCGGTCCAAGCCACTTTGTCCACATGGGAGGTCACACAGCGACCGTCCTGGCTCCTCCAGGAGCAGCCACCACTGTGACTGTGCTGCAGGGGGAAATGTTCCAGACCTCACCGGTGCAGACTGTGTGTCCGCACTGCCAGCAGGCAATCATCACCCGCATCTCCCACGATGTCGGCCTCATGAACACACTCTTCTGCCTCTTCTGCTTCTTTGTTGGGTAAGCAGATCACAGATCGGTAGTCAAGCAGAAAATAGGTCTGATAGCAGCAAATAGTTGTTGGGTTTTGTTGAATTGTGTAAGATTTTTGTCGGCCTCACACCCTCTGATTTATAAATAAGTAGCATGAGACTAAAGAAAGTAACACCTTGAAATGACAGCAGGCTGTACAGTATATAGAGTTCCCAGAGCAGGTAGAAGGGAATTGAGGGTTTCAAGGCTGAGCTTTAAATGTGTCATATTGTACATTTTCCATAAATTATATATATATTCTCTCTCGAAAATGGTAGAACAATAATTGAGGCTTATCTGCAGCCAGAACTTCAAACTGGCACCTCCAGACTTCTTCTTTTCAGGTCGAGACATTTAGTCATCTGGAGCGATGACCTTCACTGTTTGCGTACACATTTGTCCATTGCATTGACCCCTTTGTTGGTTCAGCCTGAATAACTCCACCAATCTAACTTCTCCTACACTCCAGGCAAACATAAAATTAAAAAAGAAATTAAGGAAATTTAGAATGTTGGTACAATTTGATCATTCATTCAGGAAACTTTTTTTAAACATGTTTTAATATATTCAAATCTAAAATAGTACCAGAAAATAGAACCCGACTCAATCACACCTTTTTTAACCGTCTGTCAGCTCACACAGCCTGGGCTCAGAAAAGTTGTTCTATGCAAAACAAGTGCACCTGTTGATAATGTAACATGCAAATGAGAAGGTAAAGTGGAGAAGTATGCTCAGAATATGCCGACATCTGGAGTTTCACCATGATGTTCGTGATTAAGTCTGTGTGTTCCTCTTCTCTAGCTTGTCTCATATCCTTGTATGTTTTCATACAGAGCTGGATGTGACCATAGTTGTCTGCACTTGATTTAAAATCAGAGAAATCAGATGTTTCCAGTCTCCAAACCTGGAATACTCTGGCTGTAACTTGTTGCTTTCATCACAAGGTGATGACTATAAAGACTCTGCATGTCTGCATGTTCAGACAGAAGTATTTCGTTCTTCTTTTGAACTTCCCACTTCCTCTTTCCTGGACTCTTGGCATGTGTGTAACCATGTGCAGGTGTTTGCATATGCGACATAATATTTTGTCTGTCTGTTTCTCACTTCTAGGTGTGATCTCGGCTGTTGCCTGATCCCTTGCTTGATTGATGACCTCAAGGATGTGACACACACTTGCCCTTACTGTAAGGGCTACATTTACACATACAAGCGTATATGCTAACCACCGACAGCTGTATGCTACAGAGACATGTACATGCACACACATAAAGTCACAGCTCCTCCTGCTGGTAGTGACAGGCTTTCCCCCCTCCACATTTTTGCAAAGTGTTGTGTAGCCCTCCTAAATTGTAAGTGCAGTTTTCTCATTAGTTCACAGAATATTACTGTATATATCTTTCTGCATAATTCTTTCATGTATAAACATGCATTTGAAATGTACAAAGCTCTACACTGAACTACAGGAAATGTAGGGCACTAAAACGCCCAGCAGACATCTGATCCTGTATGGAAATTGGGAGAAAAAGACCTGTGAAGTTACAAATGTTAATGGATAAACAGCCTCAGTTAGAGAAAAGCTGTGGAAAAAAAAAAGGTCACTTTATTTATTTGAAATCATCTGTGAATGTTGCTGAGAAACAAGAAATCTATTGAGGTCACACATGCTGGGTTAACTTTGTTTTTTTCTTATTTATTTTGAATATTTTAGCCACTGTTTTAACAGGTTAATAGAGAACTGTGTTTGTCCATGTCTGATAATTTTGTTCTAACAGACCTGGTTTTTCTTTTTTTTTTCTTTTTTATTTATCACTATCCCTTTTAGAATGTGAGCAAACAAATGAACCATTTCTAACTGATGTTTATGCTAGTTTGGGAATGCCTAGCGTTGACTTGTATATGTATTAATCTTCTGGGCGTCAGTCAGAAGGCACAAAATGTTCAGTGATTTAAGCTCTTAACGCATTAGTGCCCTCTGTCCGCAATGTACTTAAGTTTGATAATAAGGATTTGCACTTTAAGTTTGAAGTTACATTTTCCCCCTCTGATGCATTCGAAACTACAAACCTCAGCTGTCCGTAGTCTTTTAGAAGTTTTGGCTTAAGGGGAAAAAAAAACTTGTAAAAGCAGTGTGTACTTTTGGCTTTTACTTGGGTTTGTTGTTCGCTGAGTGAATCCCACAATACCTGCACTTATTCAGACTATAGTAGACTCAAAGTAGAGCTGGCAGACTGGCGAATTTTACTGTTAGTGATGGAGACACACTGCATGACACCTGTTACCTTGTGTCCTCTCTCTGGCCCATTTGTCAGTATAATGCACCGCTCCACACTAGGTTATCTTCTCCCTGATACTGCTGGCTGTTTATTGGTGCCACAGTAAACCGTTAGCTAGTTTAAAATAGGAAAAGTATGTTGGCAAACAAATGGCAGCAGTGGCACCATCATCACCTAACACTGTTCAGCTTGTAACCCTCCTAATACGGCGACAGCCCTTAAAGAGTACTGCATTGGTCAGATGCATGTTAGATAATAAAGATGTCCTCTTTGACTAAAGCTAAATAGTGACCGCTAGGAATAAGCTTCAAATAAATGACTGTAATAGACATCTTGAAAAAAATGACATTGTGATTCCATTAAGATTACTAACAATGAAACAACCATCGTTCCACCACAGCATGCCCAAACAGCCATTCACATTCGCCCACCCAGTGCAGAGTTCGTCTGCATGAGCCACACAAACTGAATAATTCTCACTCGCTAGTTCCTTGACTTCTATATGCATTTGATTTTTTTCTTTCCTTGAGGCTAGCTAAGCTGTGCAAGAAAGTGAATTTTGAGTTGAAGGATTGCATTGAAGTTTTAATACAAAGTACTGTATGCCATTGTTGTGAATAATGCCGGTCTGCATTGCTCTCTAAATGTCTGTGATATGTATAACTATGTAAGTCAAAAATTTGTTTGACTGTTGTATACAGGTACTATTTTATCAATAAAAATCAGAACATGATTTTTCATTGAAATTCACTTTAATGTCATTTGGGAAATAAATGGTGCATGTAAAGTGAATACTTTTATGCAAATCAGCTCCAAGGACGAGGCCTGCACACAGAACAGAAACTGCACACAGTGGAAATCATCAGAAAGAGTATCCGACGCTAGCAGAGCCTGTTAACAATAAATATATAGGTTGAAAAATAAGGAAACATAATCTATGCCACACACAAAGTTCAGGTTCTAGTCTCTCCATCGGTGTCCACATTGGGCGTTACAGCATTTGTAGAACGTTGTCATTGGTTCATCAGCTGATCTGGTCTGAATCTGCATGAAATACGCCCGAAGGTGCCCACACTTGGGACAAGTTTCTGTGAACAGATACAAGCACTCAGTCTCAGAAGATGGCACGTATGAAACAATACATCTGCAAAAGAGTCGACTCCAAGAAAAACTAATTTAGCTTGTTATATGTATGTTCTTTATTTACTCTAATAAAGGCTTAAAGATTGCTTATAAATACAATGGATATATGCAGTACTGTAAAAAAATGGACACACCATGACTTCTGGTGCTATAAAATGATCTTATGTGTTCCAGCACAGTCATAAAATAATAAGTTAAGAAACAGCACATGCAGAATAATACACACCCCCTTTAACATCAGGGTTTCTTTCTCAGAAACTTTTAACAGATTTTCACATTTTCTGTTTCAAGTTTTGAACTATTAAAACAAACTCAATTTTTCCGATTGAAGACATATAATGAACGTCTGTAGATTTTAGGGAGGAGGATAGTTTAAATAAACAAACATTTCCCCTTCCACTACGCAGGAAAACACTAACCGCATGTCCTTTGATATTTCTCACTGTGACCCATGTCCTATTTTTTTTTTTAATTTGTGATTGATAGATGTAAACACTGACTCCAGTTTTAATGCAGCACCATAGAGATGTCAGATAAACAAAACACTGAGGGTTATTGTTTTGCATATCACCTGTCGCAACCACAAGAGAAATTAAATGCTGTTCACATTTGTAAGGGCGACACTGGGTAGGCAGCTGTGCAATAATAATAATAATAATAATAATAATAATAATAATAATATACAGCACAGGTGACTGTGGGGTTTATCATGACAAGGGAGCCAGGATTTCTTACTGCTTGCCTCTGGTGCAGTGGTAACATCAGGCCTACATGTGAGTTGTTTTACACTTACCAGGAGTTGAATCCACGTTTTCCCAAGCTGCAGCACCACCAAGCACATCATCCACCTCTTTGAGTTTTGGATACTTTCTGTTATTTACCTGTAGGAAAACAAACAACAACAACAACAAAAGTCAACTCACAGAAAGTAAAGCCTGAATCTAGATGCATCTCATTAGTCCACAGACAGTAACACTGATTAAAACACAGGCTGATCTCTCTGACCTTTCTGGTGATGTTGTGTACATACGGACAGGTGTTACAGGCGAATCTCATACACTTCTGTCCCTCCTCCACAATTAAAACATTTCCGCAGGTTGGACAAAAAAGAAGCATGTTAGCCGACAGATGTGTGTGACTGACAGCTACAGACTAAATAAGAGCGCACAGCTGTCACACAAACACTTTGTGTTTTAGAAACTGTCTGCAGGCGCATGTGGAGCAGCGGAAGAGCGGAAAGGTGCCACACTTTATATTGCTCGGTGGGATACAAAATAAGAGGAGGGAGTGGTTTTATATTAACTCAACAAGCCAAAATACTACCACTGACAATAATAATGTTGAATAATGTCAATATTTAGCTGTTCGGGAAAATGCTAAACTCGTGGCGTCTAAATTAAAATTTTCAAAGCGGAACCATTTACACCTATCTTAAGGTTTCCTCTCGGTATACATTTTCTACTGCACACATTGTTTGTTTACTTCATGCCGCAGAATAGTTTCAGTTAAAAGTATTTAAAGTGTTAAAGCTTTTATTTGTCCTCCCGTCCTTTGACGATGTGAAGCAGAGTTTTAACATTTCTCCACCGACTGTTTGGTACAAAGATAGTTCCTGATGATGGAGGAGCAAAGTCAGGACACTGTTGGAGGAGCAGGAGGAGCAGGAGCAGGAGGAGAGTCTGTAAAGGATGAGGAGGTGGAAAAGGAGAACCTGACAGAGATGGCAGCTGCAGGCGCAGATGAGGAAGACGAGGAGGCTCTTCCTCACTCAGAGATCCTGGATATTTTCGAGGAGGGGCTGGCTCGACTTGTGCAGGACCCTTTACTCTGTGATCTGCCAATTCAGGTTGTCAGATCTGTCCTCGATGCACTTTATTAACGCACTGAAGCTATTTTGTAAACAAGTGCATCCTTGGATCTTTCCTTAAAAATATCTTTAAACCACTGGTTGAAATTTAATTCTCACACTTGGTTAAGTTTCCACCCTTTCAAAGAATGCCAGAGCAAAAACAAGCCAGAGATATTCAGCTTTAACTACTGAGAAATACCTGTGTACAGACAGATCAGGTGAATGGTATCAAAATACAGAAAGAAAGTTGCCACATAGTAAAACTCATTAAGACTGCTACCTGATGAATTTAAAGCTGGCCACTCTTGAGATTACTCCTATTATTATTATTATTATTATTATTATTATTATTATTATTATTATTATCATTATTATTGTTGCATTCAGTTGCATTTAGGGTTGCAGCTAATGTTTATTTTTTAATGATTACTCTGTCAATATTTTTATTAATGGCTAAACCATTAAAATGTCGCATAATATTACAAGTTCCCAGAGCTCAAGATAATAATGATTACTCTGATGCCTAATTATCAAAATCGTTTTACAATCAATTTTCTGTGGATCAGTAAAAACTATCACACTATTCACAATTTTTGAAGGTCAAAGTTTTACTTGTTTTCTACCAATGTGTCTTATTCTGTCTGACACATTGTGTTTGAGCTAACTCCTTGAGGAAGTTAGCACTCACTGAACGTGATGTGTTTTGGGAAAAGGAAAAAAGATTTCATCAGAATCTGTACTAGTAGATAAAAGAAGTCCTGTTAATATTACTGAAACATGATCATCTTTATCTTTAGGTGACTCTGGAGGAGGTAAATTCTCAGATTGCTTTGGAGTATGGTCAAGCGATGACTGTGAGGGTTTTAAAGGCAGATGGTGAAATAATGCGTAAGTGTTGAGATTGTTTTTTTTTTAAGCAAAACAGTAGTTGAATATACAGTATACATTTTCTTATCTTGTGAACTTTTGTATTATTCATTTATTTTATAATTAGTAGTATTTTTTTTATCCATTCTTTTCTAAGCCATAGTGGTGGTGCAAAATGCCACGGTCCTTGATCTGAAGAAGGCCATTTGCAGATTCATGGAGCTGAAACAACAGCGTGAAGGCGGAGTGAAACATGTCAGCTGGTAAAAACACATAGACATAAAGGGGATGTCATATAAAATAAAAAAGGCCAAATGTTTAATTTGTTACATTCCAACTATTTGCCTCTTTTCTTTTACAGGAGATATGTTTGGAGAACTTACCATATAGTATTTCAAGGAGAAAAGCTTGAAGATGACAAGATGAGGCTGAAAGAGTAAGTGTATAAAATAATTACCTCTTTCACCTATGATACTTTTATCATCAGCATTGCTTGACTGTTTCTTTCCTGTCTGCATTTCCTCATATTTTTAGCTATGGGATCAGGAACAGAGATGAAGTGACATTCATGAAGAGACTCAGGAAAAAGTAAAATTTCTCAGCCCAGCCCAGCACTGGATATGTCAGGAAAAGAAATACCAGTAACTTCAGCGTGACTTGAAATAACTTTAAGTGTTCATGATTGTATGATTTGTTTTTTTGTTTTTTTTCGAGTTTTTATATCTCAGCACTGTACAGTAAGGTTGTATAATTGTTTGCAAATATTAAAATATATTACAGTATGTTTTTATGGGCGTTGTTTGTTTTGTGGAGTGCGCAACAGAACAGTAAGCAACATTTTTCCATAGAGGGCAGCTGTAAACCTGATGATTTGAATATTTCCTGATAGACGCTAACACTTTATGCCCTTGTTAACCTAGTTTAATGTTACCTGTGCAGGATACACTGGGAGCAGCTGGGTATTAGGTAACATACACCTTTCTCTTTAATATATCTTTCCTTTTAATGCCGTTTAAATGAATTGTTCTGATATATGTGATATGATAAATGTAGTTACGGTAATGAGTACTGGACCTAGGATTTGTGTTGTTATTATTATTGTTATTATTAAGTCTAAATGAGTTTTTGGTTCTTCTTCTTCTTCTTTGATTCTTCTTTTGCTTTGTTTTATAGATTTATTTTTCCAACTGTCTTATTATTTATTTTTTGAGTAATCTTTTTTTTTATTTCTGTATTACCTACCACCTTAAAACGCCAGGAAGTGGCTTGAAGTATGAATTTAATTGAGGACTTGATATAAAATGTGTGAGCACTTTTTAGTTTCAGTTGACCTTTCAACAATAGGTCTTTTTTAAGTCTTCTTCTTATTAAATACTTTTGGTCTGCCTTCTTGTTTGAATCCTGAAACTTACTTCTGGCAATAATAGTCCAAAAATAGTTAAAAATTATATTTATTATGTCAATATTATTTATCCACTGTAGATTTAATCCATACAAAATTGGCTATTATTTTGAGGGGATATAAAAAACAAAAAACAAAACGGTTACATAAGAATTTATCTTTGGTGGTTACATTTTGTATTCTCACTGAACCTGTTCCTGGCTCAAATATTTTCTATGTTGAGGCCCCATCAACTATCCCTGGTGAGTCAGAAATACACATTGTAGCTATTGAATTTGGGGTTTTTGTCTTCACATAGTGAAACCAGCACTCCAGAAAGCAGTGCTGAAATGTAACGTAATGTAATTTAAGTCCAATTACTCAAGTGCTGTTTAAATTTGAACTATTTTACTAGTGTCTTTTTACACTACTTTCTACTTTAAATATTGTACTTTATATGTCAATTATCTGATCGCTTTAGTCACTAGATACTATACAAATTAAGATTTTATAGACAAAACATAAAGAGCTCATAAAATATGCTGATATTATATGATATCAGGCTAAAAACTATTTAACAATTCCGTATCTTTTTAGCATCTACCATGAGTTCTTCAGACAGTGAGCTAAAGAGGATCACTACAGAGTTGAATAATCTTTCACTCAAGAGGCAACAACTTCTGGAAAGGAAAAAAATCCAGTGCATAATTCAGGAGTTGAGGGGTCGTATTGAATTTGGACAACCAGGTAACATTTATAAGAGAGTATTTTGCATATTATATATCAAACAAAGAAAGCCATTGCTTAGTGCAGAGTATGTTATTTATTTCTGCCAGAGGAGGCCCCAACTCAGGATGAGATTGACAGCAATGATGAAAAACTGAAAGAACTAAATGAGAGGATTTCTGAACTACAAAAATCCCACAAAAACCTCCTCAGTGGCAACGATTGTAAGAAGGAAGGTGAGTCCAAATTTACTACAGCTACTACTCCATTTACTCCACCATGCTTTGGTTTTGTAACCACCTTTATTTTTATTTTTTTTTGTTGTTAGAGGTTAGTTCCGCCCCTGATCAGAATACTGTCACAGGTGAACTTCCTGGCTCAAATGTTTTCTTTGTTGAGGCCCCGCCAACTATCCCTGGTGAGTCATAAATACTCATTGTCGCAACTGAATTTTGTTTTTTTGTCTAGTGAAACCAACACCCCAGAAAGCAGTGGTGAAATGTAACTAAGTCCAATTATTCAAGTACTGCTCAAATTCAAACTATTTTACTGGTGACTTTTCACACTACTTTAAGTAATGTACTTTTCACATTAATTATCTGATCGCTTTAGTTACTAGTTACTATACAAATTAAGATTTTACAAACAAAACATATAAAAAGCTCAGAAAAAATTTGCTGATATTATATGATGTTTTGTTATACATACAAGTACCCTATATACATGAACAGCTGAAATGATTAATTGACTAATCAATTAGTCAATTAACATAATTTTTCATACAAAGACATTTCATGGTGCCAGCTTTTGAAATAGAACTTGTTTTTCCTTGTCATTTAATTTTAATAGTTTTACTTAATTTGTAATCATGTGTCAAGTGTCACTATGTCACTTTGGGCTCTGGGCAACGTGCTAGCATTTCTAACTATTGTCAAATGTTTTACAATTCTGAAAATTGACAAAATAATCAGTAGATGAAAATAATCATTAGACACAATACTATATAAAAGAGTTCAAGAACTACAACAGTAGAATCAGCTTTACATTAATGCATGAGTATAATCTAATGATATATAGTATATATGTTTCCCCTTTTTTGTAAGTTGCTTTGGATAAAAGCATCAGATAAATGACTTAATGTAAATGTAAATAATATAACTGATACAGAGTAGATTTGACATTTGAGTATTTCACTTTTGATACTTGACGTACAATGAAGTGATGTGAAATACTTACATACTCTTACTTGATTTTCAGTGAAGAACTTTTACTTCATAATATGTTTACAATGTGGTATTAGTACTGTGTGTTTTCATTTCATATCTGTAATCATGTCTTGCCCCTGCTGCCCTTAAGCGATTTGACCAGAATCATTTCAGCTGATTCTTCTAAATCCACAGATACTGTACACTATTTATGTTAGTGACAATAAGTGGAGGTAGTTGCTAATAAAGTGTACTCACTATTTTCTATGAGAAATGAAATTGTTGATTGGAAAAATAACAATGAATTCTTACTTTTCTTAACAGCCCCTACAGTGATTCTGGACTTGGAAAAACTTCCAACAAGTCCATGTAGGACACAGTGTCCAGAGTGTCGGCAGTTTGTTGTGACAGAGACAAAAACCTCTGTCAACAGTATGACCTGGCTAGTGTGTTTCATGTCAGTCGTGATGGGGTATGAAACCATTTCCTTATCATGTTAAATATTTGCATAGATTATGATGGACTATAATCAGACCTTGTTGTGTGTTACAGTGTGGGATAAACTTCCAGTGCTTATCAACATTTTATTTTGTTCCTGTTCCTTCTTTTACAGCTGTGTGGCTGGTTGTTGCCTAATTCCCTTCTGCCTCGATACGTTCAAATCTACCATACACAGATGTCCTAAGTGTCGGTCATCAATCAGCACTGTTAAAAAGCTCTGAGAGAAAAGCAGCAGGTGAGAACTCGGTGAGAGCTCAGACTGAAAGAGCATCACACATCGACCCAATGGTGAAGCAGCATGGCTTGTTTGAAGAGTTTTGTTAGCATTCACTGTCATGATACTCTCCATTGTGCAGGATGTTGAATGAATATAGGATGAGGGACAATGTTTGTCAACTCAAACATTCAGACGATATCACTTTAATGGAGTACACTTCAGGAGAACCATGTGGTGTTGACTAATAGTCAGCCTGAGTGTAAATGTACATTATTTTATATTTGTAGGATGTAAGGTGTGATCTTAAGGTCTTAAGTCACAGCAGTCTTAAAACTAGTGGAGACAGTGCTACTTGTAAGTGACACATTAACAATATTCAGCATTGTAGATGGCCAGAGATCTTAAGTAAACATTTACATTATTCTCCAAGGTATGCACTACAATATGTCTTGGTGTTGAGTTATACAAGTATCTACATATGATGAGAAAAAATACTAATCTCATAAGTCTTTTTCCATAACAGTTACATCAACATTCATATGAGTTTGTCAGCACTGCTCCAGATAACCTGACAGTGCATCCCTAATACTTCAACAATACGATCATTATGCTCAAACACACACTGCCCAGAAACTGTTCTGCTGTGCTGGATCGTGTTATCTATAATATTTTTTTTGACACTGTATTTTATTTTCTTCATATCAGAAGTCATCTTTGGCAATTAGCTAAAAGGGAAAACCAGTCAAACCACATACTTTACTTGCTTGTGATTAGATTTGGATATAGCCAGCAGATGTCACTAGAATACAAATCAACTGTTGTGCATTCAGTATGAAGTGAGCGAATAACATAAATGAGCAGTGGTTTATTCTGATGTACTGATGGATAATGTTATTTTTCTGTCTGTATGTTTGTTGTTGTACTGTAATGTTGTACACAGAGATTGTGTTCTGGTATACTTTACCATGCTTACACCTTTTGAATAAACTAAACAAAACCAGGCGGACCTTAATTCAATATCTTTTCAACGTTTGAGTCAATCTGCCAAAAGCAGTTCATCACAATTCATTCATGTTTGGATTGACCAAGTACAGCAGATGACTGTTCAAATTAGTAACCATAAGTGAGGATGAGGAAGTTTAAAGGATTATTGGTTTTACAAAAAAATGTGCTGTATGCTTTGCACAGTGCACAGATACATACTGGATTTGATTTGCACACTACGAGAAACCTTGTCAAAGTGGCTGAGTATTTTTTAGTAAATACTTGGTTGGTCATGCTAGTTTGGTCAGTGCCGCTGGGTCATTTGTGGCCCATTGACACTATGGTTACTCTGGTCTCATATCAGGCACTCTAAAGTTATGACATTCACATTCCCAAATCAGTTAAACATCTGATTTATGCTTTACAATTTACATACACCCATGGAACATTTAGCAGTTGTGTGTTTATAATCTGTTTTGATAGCGATAATCATTCCAAGACAGGGTGGAGTGAACACGCACAGTAATGCAGTTTGTCCATTAGTTCTTTAACCAGGATTAGAACATTTTCCTGTTCTTTCTGCCATTACAACACTGTACATTCATTAAGTTCAGAGTACAAAAAGACATGAGAACAGATTGAAAACAAAGAAGTGGCATAACTTAAGATTGAAATTTTAATAGCTACTTCCACAGTCAGCTCAGTCTGCCAGTACCAGTCTTGCTTTATGTCAGTCTCCCCATACAATCAGAAGGTTTATAGACCTCAAAGGAAGTAAAGAAGCAACTTCTAAACTGACGTTGCACAATTAGATTATTACTGAGCTGATTTATATGGCCCGAAAGCAAAACAGAGCTGCCCCAACCCAGAAATCCATATAGGAAACATAATCCATTCTCCCTTGCATAAAAAAGTATGAAACAGTCTGACAGGTGTAAGAATTCACCTTCACAGCACTCAGTCCCAGTTCAAGTGCAATTCATGCGAGTCCAGGAAGTCAGAAGAGAAGACGCCCACTGACGTTGACATGTCCAAAGAGTTCACCCCCTCTGCTGGCACAGACATGGTAAGGTCCAGCCAATCCATATTTTCCATGTTGGTGCTGTGCAGGTTCAAAGCAGAGGGTGATGTGTTTTCATTAAAGTCCACCTCCATGGTGACTAGAGGTGAGTGTAACTCCTCCATCAACTTAAGTGTTTGTGGCTCGGTGTTAGTGCCCAGCGTGTCATCCAGAAGGGTTTCCAGCTGGGTGTCAGAGGTCAGGGCTACCAAGCTGGTCGAGGGGTTGAGCAGTGCAGCAGGCAGCTGGGCCACTTGGACCAAGGGTGGAGGGCGGGATAAAACTGTGTTGATGGGAAGGGTGGTTACACTGGCTGTCACAGGGAGAGGCTTCTCCTCACTGGGAGGATCCTGTCTGATGAAGGGAGAGATCTCTGAAAAACAAGTACAGAATGTAAAGTGTTAGAATCAAACAATCATGAGTACATTATTTCCCCAGTGCCCACTAAAAAGTTGAAGTATTTCTCACCACCACTCTCGATTAACACATCAAACAAGTCATCCATCTGCTGGCTAGCAGCAGTGGGACCCTGCAGAGAGAAAAAAACAGTACATGTTTGAGGGCTATATAAACAGTTTAAGGGATAAGGGATAGTATGTAATAAAAAAGTGTATTTATTTGGCACCTGAACAGCTTTTAGCATGCTGCGTGTCTGCTTAACTGCATCCTCGTAGCGGGGCGGGTCTTTACACTTTGACACGTGGTTTGTGAATTTTGCCTGCTGTAAGAAAGTTGGCTGACTTCTACAGGGAGACTGTTGAACATGAAAAGACAATAGTCCCTTTCACCACATGAAAAACAGGATACACTGATACAAACTATCATTAAAATACAATTGACACTGTACAAATTAGTAAGTAAACCAAAGCAGTGGAGACTAAAAGATCATTCTCTACCTTATTAGTAGGTCCTTTAGGACCAGCTTGGCAAGGGGAGGCTCCCACAGGACATCCACTTGCTGGGAATGTGTTGAGTAAGCATTGTGCTGTGCTATCCATCCTCCAAGTCTGTAGGGAAATATAGACAGGTCAGCACGGAGACATATGTTAATAAGTGCATTAATCCCATCAATGTTGTATAAAGCTCTCTCCTACATGCATAAGATAAGTAGTGTATTGCTCTGCACTCCCTGCTATTTGCAACTTTACTTTCGATTAATTTAATTTGGCCCTCTGCATTAGAAGCATCACCTTTCACCCCACTAGAGACAGCACAGTTTGCAGTGCGATGCAGCGTAGCCTGTGAGTGTTTTCCTCAGTTAGCATTGAGTTGTGGTTTCTGTTGCTAATTCTGGCTGAGTGTTTGGCTCAGAGCACAGGGACAACAGAGGGCAGTCAGGGCACGACTGTCAGCCTCCACTCAGCACCTGCTCCAGTAACCCAAGTTTCCACAAGCCTTCTTTTGATGTGAATAGGGAAAGATTTCACCACCCAACAGAGGCCTGTTATTACTGTGGCATCAAGAAAGATGCAATATCCATGACGGAGTGTCGACGCTGTACAAAAAAACAACCCCAAAAAACAAAACAAAAAAAACCCTCTTCTGATGTGTGATGAGACAGTGCCATTGAAAACACTGCACCAGATGTATGATGTGTACCCTAATCTGAATTAAAAAAAAAAAATTTATGATTTCAGGTGCACACACATAAAATGGATGATCAAATACAACTGAAGTTTGCACAGCAATCTAAAACTATATACTGATAGTGACGACTAATAAAGAGTCAAACCGAGGCAGCCTGTGCAGGCATTAGTGTATTTTCTTACCTTTGTCAGTGGCTGAGTACTGCATTGCTGTTGTAATGCTGCTGAGGCCTCTATTTTTGGTGGCACCTGTCCAGAGGTCTGGATGAGGCCTGAGGCTGCGCTACTAACAGTAGTGTGTAATTTGATGCTGTTGGCAGGGAGCTGGATAGTGACTGCTGAGGCAGGAAAGGATGCAGGCAGGAGGATCTGAGCTCCAGCCGGCACAGGCTGCAGGGTTTCAGGCTGCTTGATAGTCTGGTGGCTAATAATGAACTGATTTTGAGGAGCTAAGTGGCTCTGATCTTCCACCTCCTCTTGTTTGACCAACACTGGCAGACCAGGAGAACTACAGGACACTGAGCAGTGTGACGGAGTCATGTTTTCCTCTTTGACCTGGATGGGAGCAAGAGGGCTGAGCTGAGGTGGAGAATCTCCTTGCTGACTCCTCTTCTCCACCTCCAGCTGCATCTTTAGCTCCTCCACCAGTCTTTGCTCCTGCTCCAGTTTCCTCATCAGCTCCTCAATCTGACGCTCCTTCTCATGGAGACGTTTGTCCTTCTCAGAGTCCTTCTCATGGGACCTTGTATCTGTGGCACGCTCTGCCTGTGGAGCTCTCGGTGGGGAGTTCACACAAGGAGCAGGATGAGCTGGAGACAGAGCATCTGAAAGCTTGGTGGGGCTGTCTACCATACTGCTGTCCTCTATGCCCAGAGTGGACACCTTGGAGGCTATAGGGGATACCGGCGGAGTTAACTTTATGTTTTCAGACTTTGGGGTTGGTGTGACAGCTGTTGTCTCAATAGTAGCCGCAGTCTGGATGTTAGAGTTCTCCTGATACGACTTTAGCCTCTCTATCAGATCTGTCTTAGTCCCAGAAACAGGCAAAGATCTGAGCTTTAGTTCCATTTTCAGCTCAGCAACCTGTAAAAATAAAAGATTTTTATAAAATACTCCTCTGCAACATGCACAAGGCTCATATAGTCAGATTGTGTGCAGGTAGCAACATGTCACCTTCATCTCATCCAGATTAGCTGGTAAATGATCTGGCTTGCGGTTCGTCTGAGTGTGCCGGGGCTGCACAGGGCTCGATACATTCCTATTCAGAACACCACTGGAACAGCTGGTTTGTACCTCAGTTGTTGGTCTGTTGTAATAAGACAGGAAGAAAAAGGGAGTACACATTAGAGAGGGAATCTAAACTATTATCCATTTTTCACAATCAATTGCTTCTGTGTAGGAAGCCAAGGACAGGAAATTGTTTAAGATCAATATCAGCTGTGGTACAACAGTAAAACCTGGAGTGACTCATTCAGTTTGCTGAAAATCAATATTCAAATAACGTTCCAGTAGTAATGAATTTAACACAAAGTTATCAGCCTACACACATAAGGTCATATCTCATAGTCAAATCATATCTCTGGCTGTGTAAAAGGAGTGTTTGTGTGCCAGATGGAGCCATACTTGGGTGTGGCAAGCGAGACAGTCTGGTAGTTGTACTGCTGCTGGCTTAGGATCTGGAGCTGCAGGAACTGCTGCTGCTGCTGCAGGAGGCGGGCATAAGCTGAATCCATCTGCACTTCACTGGCCTCCTGCTTCTGGTCTGGGGGAATGTACTGATGGTACTTTAACTTTTTCACCCGTGGTTTAGGCTCTTTACTCCTTTTGCTGCGGCTTTTATCACTCGGTAGCTTGGGCAAGCTTTGCTACAGAACACAACACAGAAAAGAGGCATGTAAAACCTGAGAGGACCATCTGGAGGGTATTTGATCTCTGTGACTGATCTCAGTCCAGTTTATCAGGGAACACAGTTAACATTGCCAGTACCAACACTGCAAGACTTGGAACAGATACTGTTTTTTTTTTTTAAAGCTTGAAACGTTAAGGTGAAACATTGTTCTGACACCCGATGAGAACTGCAGGATGAGGAAATGGGTAGTGGAAATGTGACCCTTATTGTTTTACCACCTGCAGTTACAGGATACACATGAAAACAGTTTGGCATAAGGGCAGTGGGTTCTAGCTATGAAACCAGAAACTCAAGCAGAGTTAAACAAGCACACACCCTCCAATTTGTCAAGCTCATTCCCCTATCGTATTTAAGGGAGGGAAAGTTTATCTTATGCGCAGAGGATAACTGGATTATGATAAATGCACAAGTTATTGCTTCACTCCCGTCCTTTGATTTTTAGCGTATATTTTATACAGCCTGAAGGAAGAAGGCCAGCCTGTCATTTGACCTAACTGAAGACAAACTGTGGCTGGCACAGATTTAAGCCCAAGGATTTGTGAAATGACTTTAAACCCTGTTGTTCTTTGAACTGTGTTTGACTTGGCTGAGGGCTGACATTCAGTTCACCCTAAAACTGATGTGTCTTTCAGTATGACAAAACACAGCCTCTGTGTCTTCTGACATTGCAACTCGCATCACATTTCCAAAGGAAACAACAAAAAACACACAGTCAATAAATCAAAGAGACAGTGCATAGAGAGCCCAGCAATGGTGGTCAATTTCATGTCAAGACTGTAATTAAATAAACTACTTAAATTAAGTCATCCTTAAGAAAAAACACTACTCTACTCTGTTTAAGACTTTAAAACTTGCTGTTTAAAAACACATCCGAAGCTCACCTTTACAAGAACTGGCCCGTGTGTTATACTGGGGACAATAGTGGTTGGCTGAGGTGTAGATGCTTGCTGGTTGCTGAGTTTCTCATTGGCGGAGGCGAGGCTGACTAAATCTGATGTGGACTGTGAGTTAGGTAGTGGGGAATGCTAAGACCAACAGAGAGAGACAGAGAGAAACCACATGATCCATTTGTTAAGAACAGTAAAGCCGTTACACCTATAAATCTTCATTCCATGCAAGCAAAGAAAAGCACCTCAACTGGGATAATCTAACCAAAAACAGGTTAATAAACACTCATAAAATAAAAGTACAAAATGTTTTTTACACATAATAAAACCATTATTTTGTTCTGTGTGTGCATAGAGTAAATCAATTTGGGTGTTCTGAAGTGGGGTTATATGAAGTATTTATTCATAGTCACTGTATTACCTACAGTAGTCAGCGGAGACTTGGATTCTGGTACAGAAGCAGAACTATGCATTGCTGTGGATGGAGTCAGCAGAGAGATGTCTTTTAGCTAGATGAAAAAGGCCCACATAAGAAAAATCAATATCTGTTTAGTGTATGCTATATAAAGAATACTTCAGACAGTCCTTTTTTTGGCACTAACTGTAGACCTTGCATATTCCTACGCATTAGCACAACTGCACTATGCACTGTATTATACATATATAGCATATGAGCTGTTTGGATCAAAGTTACAGCTGCACAGTCAGAAAAATATGAGCATACATCATCTTTGAAATCCATATAAATGTGACGTTTGATTTCAATCTGATTTCGCAACTTTCTGACCCAAACAGCTGATCTGCAGTGTCATACAGTGAAAGGCAGCTAAATGGTCTATAGTTAGTGCCAAAGAAAAAGGCTGTCTGATGGCAAAGTGAAGTGTTGAAAACATTCTTAATATAGTTTTGTATTGTCTTTCTGCTGACCCTGTCCACAGCAGTGGACTGTTTCTCCAAAACTGGGGGTGCACTGACCACTGTTAACTTTAGGTAATGCAGTAATTATCTCTCATACAGCCCTACTTTAAAATACAAACTTTCCCTTTAAGTCTATCCGGTCATCTTTAAAACACGAGGAGTATCTTCACCTTATTTGAAGACATATATAATTTTAACACTCTTCTAGATGAGACTTGTCAAACTTGTCAAGAGTGCTAGTTTAGTCTGCTGACATTTATATTTCCTGCTTTATAAATAGTAATGTTTTGAAGGTATTGGTATACCTGTATGGGAGAGTTTAGGTCAGAGGAAGTAGAAGTGACCTCAGTTCCTCCAGACTCCCTTGGAGAGGTCGAGGTGGAGCTGGGAGATTGTTGGCTAGCAGGCTGTGGTGGTGATAAGGCATCATTGCTGTCCTCATTAAAGTTGTAAATATCTGGTGGCTTAGAGCACTTTGCTTTATCGCCTGTGGGTCCAACATCAAACAAGAGCAAGGACAACTTATTATTTATTTAAAGGATAAATTAGTTCACTTTCTGGTTGTTACTGGTGGTAATTGATGAATTGTTGGTAGAACATGACACCAAGTGGGCTTAAATAAACATTTTTAATGGTTCAGGTCTTCTGACAGTGAGATGAGTGCTGATGAGTATCTACCATGGATGACCTCTTCGACAGCAGAGTCAACAGGCAGGATGTTCTTCTTCACCAGTTCCATTGGTCCAGGTCTCTGGGCAATCTTCTCATTGAGATCATCAGTCAGTCTGGCCCTCTTCAGCTTCATCTGTGTGGCCTGAAGGGAGGGTTCAGCCTGCGTCTCTGATAAACACACAAAGATAATTATCTGTGAATCCAGCTAGCATCAGCCTCTTAACTGCTTTGTCAGTGTGGCTCACTACAAGCTCAGCCAGACCTCACAGACTTGTCAACCTCAACAAAGGATCTATGTCTAACCTTTAAAGAAGGAATATGTGAGATTAGATGAATAAGCACCCTACTCATCTCTGTTATCTAGACACCATTTCCAATTTGGAACACACAGGAGGATGAATACCTTGTAGGATGTGCATACGGACCAGCTCAGAGCGCTCAGGTCTGCTGCAGAGTTTGTGCTTTAAAAAGTTCCCCGTCTGTTAAAATAAAACAACATTAAACACATTTCCATATATTTTTGGAGCATAATGTAGATGTAGATAAATAAAATTATGAGCTACAGTTTGATGACATTAGCTGATGTCTTACCCTGGCTCTCTCCAGGTTGCGAATCTGCTCATGAAAGGCAGCAGGAGTTTTCAGAGCTGTGAAAAGGTCAATCAACAAAATCCATAACTTTTCTCTGTATTTTTACACATATACAAACTGATCCTTCCATTTTTAAAAAGGATGATGTGACAACACAAGAAGAACAATGTAAACTACACAATATCATTATTTCTTACATATACATTTGTTGTGAGAGTTATCCAAGTTGCTTACTAAACAGTACGAGAATAGAACACTGCTAGATGTATATACCTACTGCACTGTACTATATTGTACTATCACCGACATCCAGCAGCAAATAGTTAAACAACATAAAAATAACATGTTGTGGATTAGTATATACTGGCCTGAAGAACAAATCCATTTTTCATATCACTATTTTCATGTTTTTGTTGTTGTGCATGTATGGCATTAATAAGCAGGATCTCATGGGAGTCAAACAGGAAGTGCCAGATTGACTCAAGCATAGAGATTGATCCACGGAGAGTTACTCTTTGATCTCGCAGAGTAAATTCTTCTTGCTTTATGCCAGGTCTGGCACACTGACTAGTCACTTATGCTATGACAAGTCCGGTTTGGTTTAAGGGCAAGGGAATGCTCTAAGGAGTGTGTCAAAGAAGCGAAGCAAAACATTCCTGTTCGTCACCTAAACCTCACTGCATACCTACTATAAGCCTGTATGTGTGGGAGCAGCAATGCGCTTTAGTTGAAAATGGCCACGCTTGGCCAGGTCACAGAGTCTGACCTCCACTGAAAGCTCAGCCGCTGACTCATGTGCTTGTGTTGCAGCCGGACTGTAGGAGGCTTCTAGGAAGACAACAGGACAAAGAGGTAGAGCTCTGCCTCTCCCTCTTTCTACCTTTTCAGCTATCACCATGATTCTGTCACAGATTCAGCTCATCTTTTATTAGGTGTAGCATGGGGGACTGTGTCTGCTCCACTTTTGTCGCATCAAAAGGATGGATGATATAAAGTAGGATCTAGTTCTTTCTGTTATGGCGCTTGTGTGCTGCTTAATGGCTTACGTGTTAAATCTTTTAGTGATATGGTTATGTGACTTTTAGGACAATACTCTTCACACTTTCTTGAATGAAATTATTGATTTATGTGGACATGTACTCAATCACACATCAATCACATAGATGCAGTGCAATAACTTTAAATACAAGTAAACATAGTGTTTACTTTGGTCTTGCCCGTGTCATATTATTTTAAAGTTACTTAGAATGAGCCTACATCTACAGATGGTGCGGGTCCTCTTCCACAAAGTCCACCATGTTGAAATGCTATGTTTCTACAGTGACCCAGAATGGACAAACTTAACACTGGTCCTAGGAAAGGCCTTGGTGTTTTTTGCATGTCTCACAGTCATCACAGTTTCAACATCACCACTAAATCCTACACACTGGTCTTTTATCGGCACCTTGAAATATGCTCTCAGAAAGCCGTGAAAAAGTTTTGGTTGAGTTAAAAGTATGTTTGACTGAAAGTTGAATCTCAGCTCTAAATTATTCTTGGGAGAGCAAAACATTGTGTAAGTAATAAGACAAGTAGACGGTTGTTATAAAAGGAAATGGAACTCCTGGTTCAGGATATATTGGTTACAAAAACTGTCACTTTAGTTTGTGTGTGATGTGAATACTCACGCGGCATGATGCCTTGCTCCACAAGTTGTTCCCGAGTTCTCCTCTGCTGCAGACAGAGCTGGAGGACTGTGAGAGTACAGAGACACAGAGGTCAGAGTTGAACTTTTACCATTTGGAGCCAAGTCCGCTGAGTCAACTAACAACCATTCCTGGCTTTAACTGTGAAACTTGCGCGACTTAAAACAAAACAAAGTACTTATTATTTCCCAATCAATACGGTACCCCAAAGGTCCGACAATAAACCCTGTTCACCACCACAGACATCCTATTCACTTCCTCTATGGTTTTAACTACAGTTGTTAAGAGTACCACAAGTTTTACAACAGATAGACTCAAACAGTGCATTATGATTGGCCGAGTGCCCTCCCAATGAGAGTCAGTATCTCTGTGTGGGATGCAAATACACAGAGGACTCAAAGTAACTGCAGTACAGAATAAAAACAGATAAAAAGAAATTAAGGCTGTGGTCATGATAATAAGCAAAACCGGAGATGTTCATGGCACCGGCAAAAGCCAAGTGAGTCGTGTCGATTTAATAAATTGTTTTTAAAATGTAATATTGTTTAGGGTGGTTAAGGAGTGATCAGTTATGTTACTGTGGTACTCCAAAGTCATGATTATCTTCCAGCACAAGATAAGTACTATACAGTACTTGGATGTCCTCTGTGTTATTTTCCCATCAATATAAACTGTAGTAGGATTCCAGTTTAAACATTAATAAACAAACAAGCGTGGACATGTTATTTCAGTAGAATAACATCACTTCACGCAGGAGAAAAAAAAACTGTTTGAAGAGGAGGGTAATGGCCGATGGTGACGGATGAGGCGCCGGTGTGAGGAACATGAGGCCGTTATCGTCACCACTGTAGTGAAGCCAGCTTAGCTTCAGCTACTCAGTGGCTCAGGGGAAACAGCTACTCCCACTCAGACACACACACATGCACACACACAACACAACACAACACAACACAGACCTGCTCAACTCTCCTGGGAAAGGCGCTGCGTCTGAACAGGCCTCTGTGACTCACTCTAGCAAAAATAAACTGGGCAGCTGTGAGAACAAGGCCTGGGAACCATGAAATTTGGGGGTAGATAAAGGGGTGGGATCTCCAGTTGAATGCAGAGCCGAGGGGACGTTCATGGGCTTCCACTGGTGGGCAAGGGAACACAGAGTGACAAGTGCTGAGGCAAAGGGTGGGAGGCTGAGTCTACTCTCAGAGCAACCCATCAACTCTGGAGCAGAGAACACAGTGTGCCTGCCCCGCCTGCTGTTTCCTATTACAAACCCAGACCAGGGGGGTTATGGTCAGCCTGAGACAGATCATACCAGGAGATTGTAAAAAAAAAAAAATGCCATTGCTTTGTCTCAACATTCATATCCACTGTGACTTGAAAATACATGCCATGGGCAAGAACCTTTATGAGTGCATATAACTGCATATCAATAACACCAAAAGCTGCCTTCCAGCACCACAGGAGAATGAAGAGTTTAATTTGAGCTCAGTATTGGGGGTACACCTCATACCCAGGGACCTCTGCACTTTGTGTCATCTTGTGTTTAACCTGAACCCTGGCTAACCTCTCTGTGATGCAGACTGGCTGTGCTCTCCAGCTCACCAGCAGAGCGTAAACACAGGTTGTTGGAGAAACACAGAGAGAAGGCTCTGCTGAAATCCCTGCCTACTGATGTAATCTCTAATCTCAGACCCATGTTGTTCTCAGCAAATCATCCCTGGAGGTCTCCCATCAGACCCTTTTTCCTTTTTTTTCTCTTTCCTTTTTTTTTATCAACAGTACAACAAAAAAACTGTTTTGTGTGGCTACAGATACTTCGTGTCCAGACAAAGTTGAATTTAGTTTAGAAACAGATTGACACTGGGTTATGTTGACTTTACTGTTATAAATACCACAGACTCTAAACAGAATCCTGTTTTAGCAAAGATCGAGGCTTCTATACACAGAGATAGACAAAACTACGAGTATACTGATTATATTGGTTTAACAGAAGAGTAATTTGTGTGTGCAGCAGCCGATTCAGATACATCTTCCTACAGCCTACACTCACATGGGGCAAAAATGTGTACCTGAAGTACCTGAATACAATTAATTGACAGACTTTGTCGTATATTGTAAGAAATTAGAAGGGGAAAAAAGGATCCAATCAGCTTGCAATTATTTCAAATGTCTGTAAGCTGTAAACTGTAAAAATCAGATCACTTAAATTGACAATTAAGTAACTTATGTTCTTGAAGGTGTTTGGTCCAATGCAGGCACGCATGTTTTTTTTTTTTTTACACATTTAAACACAACATTCAAACGACTCATTTTGTCCTAAACCAGTTAACTGACTAAACTAAACTAACTAAACTAAACTACTGAACTAACTAAAAATAGAAGATGAAATGAAGCTAAAATGTTGATATGGATGATATGAGTAGTCAAAAACTCTACACATCCCAGTGGTGTATTATTTTTGCACAAGGTAAAAGAGCCTAAGAGGAAGTCAGATTGTGAAGTGATGAGAAAACATGTTAGTTTCTTTTCCCACGTGTAGGTGTGTCCTCAAACTCTGTTGACAACATTGAAATGAATTGTTATAAAGGCAAATTTGGCAAGATGACCCTGAAAGAAATTTACATTTTTCTTGCATGCTACACATATCCAGTATTATACACTTTTGTCATTTAAGTGTTGTTATGCATCTTATTAAATAGTACATAGCAATCTTGTACGTGATGAGTTTTGTATCCTAACATGTACCTTAGATGCCTCATGAACTTTGGGGGTTGGCAACATATGATCAAATGTGACTCCACAGATGTTACAATAAGTTAACGACAATCTAGTATAAAACCAAAATGCTATTTTTACCACTAAAAGACAACTATATTGTGGTTTATTTTTTTCAACATAACTCCAGTCAAAAAAAATTACTGCTGATGACGATGAATACAAACAAGGAAGATTAGTTTCAACAGCGTGCCAGTATAAACATAGGCAGTATAAACTGATGAGTATTGTCTCCTAAATCTCTCCCACGCAGATCCTCTTCAGCAAGTGTGATTTATTATTCATCAGAGGACAATAGTCTCTCCTGTAAGAATGATGCTTGGAATGAATCATTGTGATGAGCTTTGCTGTTGCCCTGTCATTTCCTGTTACGGCTGCATCTACGTCACTACAATCCCCTTTGCTACTGCTGCCAGCATCAGTAAAGATTAACAAGAGTAAAAACAAAAACTTGAAAAAAAAAAAAAAGAGAAAAAGTTTGCGTCACGCACATACTCAAATAAAACAATGATGAAATGCATTTAGGCTAGACACGAAAAAGAAAAAAGCACCTGATTTAAATTTACCCCTGCAGATGGAAGGGGTCTCCACATCAAGGCAGGCCATAGAGGACAGTGGTGGATTGCTTGGCGGCCAGGTCTGGAGTCCCATGGAGTGATGAGGCCAGTGGAGAACGGGGGGAGTCGAGGAGAGAAAAGACCCAACTCTGAGCAAACGACAGCTGGCTCTCAGAGCTGCAAACAGTCCCTCCTCTCTGGCTGTGTGCTTGCCCCGGCGGAGAAACTGTGCGTGTGTGCTCAGTCAATGTCAGGAGGAGGGAACACAGAGCTGCTCATGTTAACCCTCGCTAGGTCATTTTCTGTACTCACAGAAGACTCATCATACTCCAGCGAACTTTTGATATTATTTTGTGAGGAATCAGGAGGGCATCAAATCATTTACTGGTAACCAGTACATTTCTGATCAAAACAAGCTGTTGGGAATTTTTTGAGAGAGTACGTCTTCACGAGAAACAGCACAGAGTGTTTTTTTTTCCTCCAGACATATTTGTAGCACTAAATAACAATGACAAGAGCAAACACACTGGGTCCGTAGGGACATGGAAGCTTATCTTAAAACATTTTTATGACTAGTTTTGAGTTGTTGGTTTTTTTTCTTCTTTTTTCTTCTTTTTATTTTGACATGCAGTATATATTATATATAGAGTGTTGTTTTAATTGTTGTTTTCCATTGCAACATCATTGATTTATAGCAGCTAATGTCCAGCAACTCCAACTTGTACGTGACTATTCAAAAACTGTGACAAGAACCAAATAGAGGAGGAAGTGCAGTGGCTCGTACAAAAACATGCTTAGTTCTGGGTTACAGTGGTGGTTAGATGCTGTCCATGACATGGTGTAAATACACTCACACAAAATGGGATAAAAGAGAATTACACTAATGGAAAGTTACACAGGTTTCAGAGGATCCACAAAGGCTAGTTAGAAAATATGTCAAAACAGTGATCCCACAGAGAATCTGATCTCAAGGTGACGCTGCAGAGACACCTGATGGGGGGTGGGGTAGGGGGGCTGCCTTGTTTTGGATTAATAATGTTCACTTGTGGGATCAAGAAATATGCATATCAAACGGCATGGGACAGCTGGGAAACATGGAGTTGATAAAGCAAATGGGACTGGTACAGTCAGGCACAATCTGTTTTGACAGCTTACCGCTGGGATTGAATAATGGTGAGCAAGACCATAAAAATATGGGAGAGTAGCTGGAGCATTTGGAATGTGGAAAAACATATTTCCACATGTCACACCATCTGTAAATACACAGAATTATTTTCACATTTCACAAGTGTGTTGGCCACAGAAACAAAACAATGGATTTTATGAATGCTTTATACACCTGTTTGTCCCACAATCAAAACCTCTCTCTTACATCAAAGTCTGCTGTGGGCTCTCCATTTCCCATCCCAGTCCAGAACAATGCTGTTTCTCATCTTCAGTAACAATTTAAAAGTCTAATCTCTTGTAGTTTGTATTAATTCAAGATGTTTGCCATTCACACACAAAAAAGAAAAACTACCATACAACAACATCACTGCACTGACTGTTGTTAATAGACATTTTACATTGATGATTATCACACTCATTACAGTATCATATGCATCTGCTTCCCTCTGGGCAGCTGTTTTTCACTGTCTTATGACTTCCTAATTAATCATTTAGGAACAGACCAAAAACAACAAGTTTCAAGTCACTACATGATTGATTCAAGGTGCAGGTGAAGAAAGCTAAAATTCTTACAACAAATCACAACAATGCTTTCAGATATTATGTAGTTCTGTTTTGTTTTGTTTTTGTTTTTTTTGTGGCTTGATTCATACTGACTTATTAAATTAAATGTTGTAAACAGACTGAGAGGTATTTCATTGGATAGTTTTGGTGACTGTAATTCAGCATCATCAATGCTAGATGCATCCGTATGGGGAAATAAAAGATCACTATCTACTATCATTAAATTTTGTGGTTGGTCCATTTTGCTCTCACACCCCAAATGAAGCACTCAACCAAGACCCCCCTTTTCAGGCGGTCTTGGTTGTTTACTCCGCAACAGAGTCTGATTGCAGCACTTTGGTTTGGTTAAAGATGACACACAACACTTTTAACCCAGCCTAAACAAACCAAACACAAACAGACAAACACACCAGAGTTCATTTATACCAAACCAAATAGGTTTGGTATAAGTAATATAATCTTAACAGCTACACCTGTACAACTTTCTATATTTACCACATTGTACTCTGAAACTGGGGATGCCAAATTGCAAACTGTGATGTCGCTTCGTCAGTACACAAAGTCTTTGTTGTGTGATGTTTACGTGCCATGAAGAGCAACATCTGGGGCCTGCTTTTAGCTGGTTCTAAGTCACATTATTAATAATGAATCATTATACCATTCATGTCATTACACCTCATTTATAAGAGCGACGGGTTGTCAATGGCTGTCTAGCTCAGTGAGAACCAGGACACTTAGAGATGGAGACCAAAACAAAATGTTTCTGCTTTATGGAGGTACCAAGTCAAAAAAACATTTGCTAATAAATATTTGAAACATTGATTAAATGTCAAAATATTTTCACGACACAATAATGCAAGATAGCTTTGCTGTAAAGACATAACAAATCCATGTTCCCAAGGAAAACCTTTGATTTTAGTAACTACTTAATCTGTTGTTACTGTATGTGTTGGCTTCCAAAGGCAATTCTGATCTAATTCCTAACTTCATTCCACAAACAAATCACTGAAAAGAGTTTGTTTTCTCAGAGTGGCCTTGCTCTTAAATGGTCAACATAAAGTACATATTAGAAAACTCTGATGTTTTGGTCACTGATTCGGCCCAGTTTCCTCTTCACTCACCGAGGCAGTCTAGGATGGTTCTTCTACTTGTGCAGGGTGAACAAGACCCTCTTGAACATCATGTCTGCTGATCATCCACAGGCTTTATTTCTTTAGATGAAGCAGAAATCAATAAGGTTTATTCAAATTATATTGTATATTATTTTTCTATCTGTGTGTGATTATATGGACTGCCCATATAAAGTAGTACACAGAAAAACATGAAGTCTCTACAAATCTAAGTATAAATCTTTGGCAATGTCTTCTATATAGTGTATTGTCAATCACACCTACTGTATGTACTGTATAATATTATCTAGACTAGCTTGTTTTGTAGTCATATAAAAATAAAAATAAAAACTTAGGCGTGGTGATAGTGGGATGAGTGATTTCTGTGACACAGAGCCAAACACTACACAAGTCCTTTCTGGGCCTCCCACTCGAGATGAGAATCTCTGTAATTAGGAGCTGCATATTCCCTGAGGGTGGACAAAGCCGTTCTCACTGCTACCATTATCACAGTGTAACGATTTTCCGGTGAAGAATCAAGTTGCGTTACATGGTTCTTGATGATGAAATTCAATCCTTCAAATGATGAAAAGTTAAAGTTTGCATAAATATCTTTTAAACTTAGTAGTAGTAATTAAGTGGTGTAGTAGAGCATTAGGAAGCTAATAAGTTAGACGGGCTGTAATGTTGGTCTACAATGCAGTGTTGTTGGCATAATGGGGCAATTTGTAACATGAGCCTTGAATCGCCAGGAGTAATGCCAGCCCTCAATGTGCTGCCCATGTAAAATCTATACTCCAGTTTCTAAACCTCTCATCATCAAGGCAGTTATATCAGGCTCTGAAAAGAATATTGATTACTGTAGGATATTCCTGATGGGTGTCCATTTATTTCACTGAAAGTATAAAGCATAACAGCAGCAATTTTATTCACTACTTCATTCATATATATATACATACATACATACATACATACATACATACATACATACATACATACATACATACATACATACATACATACATTTTATTATTGTTTATAAAAATGTAAGCAAAGAAACCTTCATTTTGCAGTACTGATGTCATTGAAGCCACACTACAGTTAATATAAATATTCAAGATTTAAAATCTCAGGCACATGACATGACTTTCTTTTTTACATTTTATGTGGAAACAGAAAACCAACACTGCTGGCCTGAAGGTATTTTGACCTAAAACGTTGTTTTTTCCACATAAAAAGAACAGGAAGTAAGAATACTAGTGTGTCCAACCCGATTTTCATCATAGAAAGCTCATAGAAAGCTTACTCATTCCTACAAGACAAGAGATAGTTTCTTGTGTTTGCTTGATAGGCATGTATATTATGTTAGCCCCATGATTTTACAAGGCCAACAAATGCAACAAAGACTTAACAAGACACAGCATATGCTGCACTGTTTCCACTGGACAGACTAAAGGAACAATGTGGAGTTAAACTATCAAGAACTGAATGTTGTGAAGGTTGAGTCTCTTAGGGAATTGACGGCTTTTATTAGCTGTGTTGTTAAACTGCTTAATTTACTGGACTATACACCTATGATATACTGCTAGTGACCCTGAAACACAATCACTCCATCAAAATGTTTTATGTTTCCCTGATTTATGACAGGTCAGCTGACAAATGTACCTATATCAAGTGCATTATTTTTGTTTGAAGTCTGTTTAAATTCCAAGTTTAACTGCTATTCTTACTCCACAATGTTTCCTGGAGAGTTTGGGCTGTTGTCCTGTCATAATGTTGTCCAGGTGAGAAAATGTACTCCAACCTCATCACTGTGATCCCGACAATCTCGTTAGACAATTGACACTCATTGTCAAAGTATTCTTCAGAGCCAAAATTCACACTTCTTTTTCCCACATTAAGTTTCTTTAAACATCAAAGCACTAATTAACATCAAGTCGCATGTGGGGGCTTCACACTGATACTTAAAAACTTGTAAAAACCATCCTCAGCATATTGTTGCAGTCTGGTGAAAGTCAAACTAAATTTTGTGACAAACACAGTGTATTTAACTTCCATCACACAACAAGAAAAGAGTATCTCTAAAAGGTCAAAAACATTCTTGAAGGACCATAAGCCGATTTCAAACCACCACTTAAAGGCTTTGGGACTAACTCTGCTGCTAAGACTGCTGATGGGCACACTGTAATCAAGTTCAGGTGCACTGTGATGAGGGAGTCATCTATACAGCCGCTTTCAGCTCACTTAGGTATTTCCTATAAAACCCAGACTGTGTCAAATTCCTTGTGGATTTTCACTGGGGTGGTAAACGGGAAGAATCTCAGGGAAGATCTGGTTAAGACGCACATTCGACATAATCTATGCGCAGGTATGCAAAGCAGACAGCTCACTGTCCCACTTTGAACCGAGACGTCAGGCTGAAGAAGATTTGAGTTAAGTAAGTGCATTGTTGAGCATGTGCTGCTACACCAAAGACAGATGTTCAGTTTCACCAAACTATAAATCTGCTAATCAAACTATGTTATTTATATATTTATAACTATCAGGTGTTGGGTTGTAGATGACTGATTGCAGGGTTACACAACACTGATATTTCAAGCCTTAGGGTAGAGTTATTTATCGTGGTAGTGAAATATCTGGGTGGCTGCCATGGCATTATCTTCAGTAAATGCACAAGGTGTATCATATTACACATGGATCTAAGTTTAGTCAAAGACAATAAACCAAGAATGTGCTTTAATGATGGGATGCGAAAGTTCAAATGTTCTTTGTGCTGCCTGGTACCTGTTAATGGAAAAAGACATAGAAAGTATAACATTTTAAAATCATTATTATGATCATATTTAATGAGAGAGATGTGTTAAAAGAGGTTGCATTGAAACTGGATATGCATTTTCACAGGGGAGTCTTCACACCACCAGTACCATCACATCCCATGCAGGCCTCTGCAGATGGTGGGAAAGCCAGAGGGAAATCCCTGTAGGTCTCCAGTTTTCTTTGAAGCTGCGCTATATGCAGCTGCCACAAGAGGCTAAAAAAGGCAGTCCTGTGGCAGCTTTGGCCACATTAACATCATCACCAAAAACAACCAATTGCACATACTTAAATAAAGTAAACAGAGTCACAGTCGCCTAAAGGCAAATTGTAATTACATTTAAGCGTGTGCATCAGCACACATACAACCACATATCATTTATATTTGCTCTTTTGGATAAACTTCAGGACCATGGGCAATCACAGACATTCCTTCCCACACTTTAGCATTTACAAATAATGATACTACCAGTTTGACCAACTGTTTTACCAAGAATAACAATTAGTCTATACTTACGATTAATGGAGAAGCTAAGGCTTGCAAAATTAGTTTTTCCGTGACATCTAAATACCATAGAAGTTGACTGGACTGACTTACCATAACTATGACTAAAACATAATGGTGCAATACATCCAGAGAATAGAACTGAGTCATGTCACAGCATCAGATGGATGGCATTTATTTCGTAATTTGCGGCATTTTGTTGAGAACCATCTTATAAAATCTTTTTATATTAACCGGATATAGCTACTCATTTTCTCTAAGGAATAAGTATATTGTGAATAAGAAAGCAAAGGAAGTATAAGTCTAATAACGTGTATCTTTACTGCCATACTGTACAGAGGTAGCTGTTCATCTGGTTTTAGGTTGGAACATAATAATAATAGCACAAGATAACAGTTAAAATGGGTTGATGAGGGTCCACGAAATTGAAAGGCATAGGAAAACATTTCCAAAAGTGTTGAGAGAGTGATGTGTACACAGCTAGAAAGAATAGAATAGGAAAATGTTTTAAAAAGGAGGTACAAAGATCTTGCCATGAAAACATTAACCAGAGATTAACTCAGCACTATAAAGCAGGCGTAGACTACGCTGCTAAAAATAGCTGATCGTATAGCCAGAACAAGCAATTGGACGAGGGGAAAGAAAATATCTTTTCCACTTATGTGTGCATCTGGAGAAAAAACGGTGTCCCCACGATCAGGAAATCATGTAAGAAAACAAAATGTTACAACTACAGCAAAGGGTGGGCTACTTCTTCACACTTCCCCTCTAGCATTCCCTGATTTCAACAACCATAACTTTCCCATAAGTCTAATTAACCCTCGAGTGGCTGTTCCTCAAAACAGTTGCACACCAACATGAGCCCTCCCCTCTCTTCTTGGACCCAACCAACAGTGTGCTTGGCAGGGGGTCGGTTAGGGGTCGACCACAGACAGAAATAACCTCGTGTTTGCTCACTGGCATGCTGCAACTCGTGGTGTTGTTCTGAGAGCCAGACAGGGACTCTGTTTTTGTCTAGTATCAAGGCGATTCTAGAATCTATTGATAGTGATACTATAAGATCTGTGGTTTACTTTAACAACTTCAGGGCTGCAAAATATCTTCAGTCATTCAAAACAAAGTCACATCCTCTTTGAGTTATCCTGTTTTATACTGCAGCCTTGTTTGTTTATGTTGTAGTTATCTGTTGACATCTGATGAGTGCAGAAGGAAAAAACAGGGTTAAGATTAGTAAATTCATTCTTACAGGTCATTTTGTTTTTCTTACAAAGCAGTTTTTAAAAGCTTTTTTAAGTAGCTAGACTGCTAATCTATATAATACAGGGAAAACATCTTTTTCTGTTCATGCAACCTATCCTCTTTTAGATCAGAGGAGAGAGAATGCTCAAAATACTTCTACTAGGCTAATACTAGGTGTTTATTTCATTACATTTTGTCTTTTGCATCTGTAGATTGCTCATAAATTCACCAGAAAACTTCTAATACAAAAATGTATTATCTTAATAAGTAATGTAGCTTCAAGGTAGTTGCAAAGTGTATGGAATTTTACAATACACACCTTTCAAGGCAGAGGGGTCTGTTCATACTGTATATCATTCATAGCTTTGGCTCCAATATGTCAACAAAATAAAACAAGATTTTTCAACCTGGCTTTATCCAAGATTTCTGTTTTGAATTATAAAGATTATTTGCCTATTTAAACATAACAATTCATTAAACTTGTCATGCAAAGAATAACGGTCTTAATATAATTAACTGAAGATGTTTCGTTGTGATATCCATTAGTAATATATATATATAAGATATATATATAAATATATATATAAATATATATAGAAGTAATATATATATATTACCATAGTCACTTGTAATGTCTCCTCGCAGTGTAATACAATCACAGGCCTGCAGATCTGCAGACTCGAGGGGAAAGCTTCTCACTTTATGTCAGCTACAGACTTCACATTGCATTAGATCCATGTGCCTTTAATTCAAATGACATTAACAGAAACCTGGTTTTAGCATTTGGCATAGTCACAGACTGGTATGATGTCATCAGAAAAACTGAATTTAGAGGTTCTTGAAGTGTGAAAAAAGAAAAGTCATTAATCCAAAAGACTCTTAATGCACTGACTGACACAGAGGCAAGGTGCCAACATTTGGCACCACATAACTTTTCCATGCCTGAGTGGAAAGTGAAAACCTCTTCCCGTGTTCAGTTTGCAATATTAGAACGCAGTTTAGCAACTAAAACACACTGGAGACAGGAGTAAATCTTAATTTCAGGAGCTCTGATCCAGTATGTTAAACTTTCATCAGCTTTCTCTCTCCACCAGCACAGCTGTGTGGTATGCATACCATTTTTGTGTCACCAGAAGAAGATTAGTAATAGTTTGCTTTGCAGTTTGCTCATTGGAATAACAGGTAACAATAACAGTTTAACCACAGCCTCAGCCTCAGAAGTGATGGACAGTTAGAACACAGTCCAGACCACAGGGGAAGCATTAACTGCCCTCCAAGTGCCAGGAATATAAACTGTTCAGTGTGTTTTGTTAAATGTGCAATGGTATAATGCCGCCTAAGTAGTATAAGGCAGCACAAGGTAAAATAAAAGTCACATTGATTATCACATAAATATACCCAGCAGAGATGTGATATAAAAATGTAAAATGATGTCCTATTGATGATACATATCAGAATCAAATATGATGCATTAGACTGAACTAAACTAAAAGCTTACCTAAGACCTCTCCCTTTTTATGTTTGTCAGATATGCTCCCTCTATTCATCTACTGTCATCTCCCTGCAACTCATTTACTTCCTGACTCAACTATGGGAAACAGTGAAGTTACCCTGATTACAGACATTTCCTTCCTCCACCATTCAGAGCAATGCCTGGAATGGCTGCAGTATTTACTCAGGCCTGAAGCAGTAAACTGTAGATCCCACACCCACATGGCATATGCATCATAGGCTACAAAGGCCAAGGGTTCCTGGGAGAGTAATTCCACTTAATCCAGACAGAAAAAAATATCTTTAGTAAGAGACATGCTGCACATTTGATAACCTGAAGTTGTTTAAATGAATCCATGAGTGCTCCTGTGACAAGACCCACAAGCAAAAATTGACATTTTTGCATATTTTTTCACATTAGTACATTTTGAATTGTCACGAACAAACAAGCTTGTATTGCTGGACATAATTAGACAAAAACACAATTGGACTTTTACACACTATCAGTGAGAGTCTCACCAGAGGGGGGCACTGTGAGCTCATATTTGCTATTTGTGAAGGACTCTAACACATCAGATTTATCTCTACATTATATACCTCAAAATGAGTGGTTCATATAGGCTGTGTAGGACCTATTCTTACAACCATTATCTGAGGACATATTTATGAATTTACAATAAAGAGACCCAGGAGAATGAAAAATCTTTACATCTCCTTGAGGACAGCTTCTACTACTACTGCTCCATCACATTCAGAACAACACTGCACTCGCAGTTGTGCGTTCTAACATGAGAAAAACAACACAGCATTGTGAACATTAGCAGCACAAAATGGTTAAAAATGTTGGCACAACAGGATGATGTTTTTACAGCACTGAAAATGAAGTTAAAGTTATCCCTTAAATCTTGAATGTGAGCGTAAATGCTTGTCTGTCTCTGTGATGGCTGGGATTGTCTGGAACTGACTCCAGAACTAATGGATGGATGGATTACACTGCCATCTAGTGTAATAAAAGGGGACAATTACAGGTGCCTTCGTCGATTTGCCAGTTTAATGTAAACCCATATGTTTCTCTGTTCCTAACAGTGACAGTCAAAGGAGTTAGGAGGTAGCCATCATGTCTACTTTGTTTTAACTCAAGATACAGATGTATAGATGTCTACTGCAGAGACGCATAATGGCATAATGAGGCTACAGCAAATGGTTACATTGATTATGCAAAATTATGTGAAGAATGAAACTAAAAGCAGCTGCAGCTTATTAACTCCTCTACCCATGAGAGAAACTATAAACACCAAGAGACAACACATTTTTCATTTTGCTATTTAAATTAGCTTGATAAGCAATCATGTTTTATCACCTGCTGTGAAGAGAAAAATATCAGAAACTCTGGACTGTCGCCCCAAAGATAAAGATACAAATTACCAGCTGTGGTGTTTGTCTTCTCTTGTGCTCAGACTTCTGCATCCAGTCCTCAAACTATCATCACTATCTCATGTCTAGGCAAAATGTGCTGCTAAATTAGAAATAAATTAATTGCTTGATCTAGTAGTTGTGGTCCTTGCAGATTTCTTTACATCTAGAAAACAACCAACTAAGTTTCAGGCAATGCACTGGGGCCCAACAACAAATAACTTTGCTTTTCTTTATGCACAAGAGTGGCACCATAAAATAAAAGACCTTGCCATTTCAGAGGATTGCTCTAACGAGCATTCATGTTAGCTTTTAATATAGTCATAGCTTTAAGGGAATCCAGTCTTCCTCAAGTAATTATTCATAAAAACAAACATCTAAAGCTGTTTTGCATAGACAAATGAAAAGATTAAAGGAATGATTAAACCTTTATACCTCCTTATCCTTTTACAGTTGGGACCAGATCGCTTGGATTTAATCACCGACACAGGGGGGCAGCCTGAAGCCTTTATGAGACACAGCTTTTAAGTTGGCTCCTTTGAATCTGGGAGGTTAAAATTATATCTGAAGTGTTGCTTCAGTACCACACAGCGATAATTTTAAATTCTTTTCAGTCCATATGCCCTCTATCAGCTCTGTCCAAATATAGAGCTAAGTATGAAGCTACAAGAGTGTGATAATATTAGTCAGTGATTCTCTCCTTTGGAGGCAAATTGTTGGAATTAATCCATCGTGACTCTGCAGGACGTTAGCTGTTCTGGCTGAGGTACGCATGACCAGGATAACTATTGAAATTTACATTGACATTTATTTCACTTCATTTCAGTATATCATATTCATGGAGTGTGAAGGGGAAGGACAAAAATCTTTTCTGAGGTACTTGTGTAACTCCTATTTTTTCAAGGGGATTTTGTAAACAAGGGTTAGACATCAGTTCCTCTGAGCACAACAGGCTGTTTCACTACATCAAACACAAAAAACAGTAATTTCTGCATCCTCTTGAGTGTCTACCCAAAAGCAGTGTAAGCTTACATGATCAAATTAAGTGACCACTTGGAGCAACAAAACTACCTGAAGGCCCAAAAGAGTTTAAAAATGAAAGTGGGGGTATATTAAAGCTTTCTTCAAGAAGAGCTGTGCAAACTTACATCTGAGTTACTGCTTTTTCCTATAAAATAACAGGTCTATGTTTATCGATTCCATACATGTTTTTTGAGGAAATCAATTGAAATGGTTGAAAAGCAAAATATATTCTGGATTAGTCCAGTCAAAGTCCAGACCTGAACCCAATCATAATTCTGTGGCGGGACCTGAAGCGGGCAGTTCATGCCAGACGCCTAGCCTCACAGCCTCAAATGACTGGCTGGCTGTGTTCTGCACAGAGAAGTGGGCGAAAAATCCCCCACAGCAGATGTGAAAGACTGATTAGTCACTACAGAAACCATTTGGATGACGATATTGCTGCAAAAGGTGGAGCAATACCCTTTTTTCTATAGATTAACATATAATAAGGTTATTTTACAATTGTTTTTTTTTACACAGATACTGAATTTGACCGAAACTTTCATCAAATGTAACGAAAATCCTCAAAGTTGTTTGTAAATGAAGAAACTAGTAAAAAAAAAACAACAACATGAAGGCATTGTTGGTGGGAATCAAGTACTGAGAAGAAAAATGCGCTATGCTCATTTAAGATCAATTCTTTCGTTGCAGCAAACATCAGGCAACAATAATCCTTATCAGTGAACAGTTACTGCTAAACCTTTCAACTAATTGCAGCCCTATTTTTCCTCGTTTTCTCTAAATAGCCCAATTATCTTAATAGCCAAAGTGGTCAATTTTCTTTTGTCATGTTTATCAGTCTCACATGCCCTTTAAATAAGAGACATTTTAGTAAGGAATGACACTGTATCCTCAAGAAGTGCAGAAAAAAACATAAGTACAAAGTCATGTTGTGTTTTCAGCTGACAAAAAGTATGACTGCAGTGCAAATGATGTTCCAATAATCCTTTCTATTGCTAAATCCATTTACGATTACATCTCATTTAAGAGATGGAGAGGATATGTTGTGTATTTGTAGTTGCATGTTTTTTTTTTTTTTTTAGCAATGCATGCTGAACTCTTAGATGAATGAGTAACTTGATTACTCATGACTCAGTATGTTTCTCACTTAGTATGCCTGCAGTTCAGTCCTCAGAGTCTACAGCAGTGATTAGGGCCTATGCAAGTTAACCAGCACTGACTTGACTCTCACTGAATGTAAATGTCAGAACAATTTGAGGGGTGGGACACTGTCATTTGGCAAAAACTTCACTGGAGCCACTGAGACTTCTGAGCGCTATCATCTGGAGAAGCTTGACATTTGTTATAAATAGATAAGATTTGAATAGTTGATATGAAATCCCTGTGGGTACAGTGAGTGAAAAGATTATTAGCCTTTTCTCTTTTTCCATCTATAGCTCTTAATTTATGCTTGTTCACTAGCGTTTCCACAATAACCCAACTTTGACACAGAAGAACACACACACACATTGTAATGAGGTACTTGTTTAAAGGGTATTTGACAGATTACAAGAGCACTTTTTCCACCATTTGCTTTTGCAGGAATGTAATTTATAATAATTCCATTGACTAGCCAATATAATTCATATCAATACCACATTGTAAGAAGCCCCTGGGTACAAATGTATATTAAAAGCACTGCAAACAACTGTAATTAAAACTGTATAATTTTCTTTTATGATCTTGTGTATAAAATGTCTGAAAAGCTATTGGACCTGGGAATTTTGGACATTTTTACTTAAATAATTACTTTTTACAATATTACAGTTAATCAGTTATCAAAATAGTTGCTGGTCATTCCCACTGGTTATTTCCTGTTGATTAACTAATCAATTGAGCTCTAATTAAAATCAAATCTCTAATTAATATCAAATAACAGTATGTCACACAGTTTTTTTTAAAGTGCTAAACCTTGAAGAATGCAGACAGAAAACAAAGAGGGAGGGAGGGTAAGACATGCAGCACAGATTGCTGGCTGGAACTAAACCAGCAATGCTGCAGTTTAGTGTTGTGAACCAACCAGGTGAATACCTCTTGATTCAACCAAGTATGGGGAAACTACAGTGGCTGCAGAAAATGTAAAAAGTCCCATTTAAAACAAGTGGTTAGCTTGTTTGTTCTGGACTACTGTAGAAACATTGTGGTTCAACAGACTCAGGACTGCGTGGGAAAAGGAACTGCAGGGTCTGTAGATATGAATGGCTCATTTTAAGTTAACAAAAACATGTTGATTCTAAACATACTTATGAATATTATAATACACTTTTGCCTAATTTCTGTGCCCCTAAATGTTACACACTAAAAATGTATTGTTCATATGTCCGTGACTGCGGAGTCAGTGGAGCCAGAATCAAATGCCAATACAACCACAACACACAAAGAATCTTGATAATCAGTAGTTTGTTTGTTTGTTTTATTTTGCATATGTTTAAGTATGATTGCAAAAAAAAAGAGTCTTCAGAAAACAGAAAAAAACAAAACAAAATTTATTGATGTGATGCCTACAGTTGTTGGTTTGAATTCAACTCCACCAAACAACTTGAGCAATAAAGCTGTGAAAATATTGGACAGAGGGAAGAACGTGGGGAGATATACGACTGGAGGAAAGTAAATTTGCAGAGAGAAAGACAACAGCAGCAATAAATGTCCATCCAAGCAGCGGTGAAATACAGCTTTGACAGGAGCTCAGGTGAATAAAAGGACAAATTGTCGTAAATGGAGAAATCTTCTGGCCCTGACACAAATTGGGCAGCTTGATCATGTTGTCAAAATCATGTCACAAACCACGCTTTGACACCTGGTGACAGCATCCCCAACTCATTAAAACAAGCTAATGTAACTCATCCTGACAATATACATTTAGGATTCATGAAAGGCAAATTTGCAAAGTTGGCGCGATCTAGCAAATTTGTCAAAGGACAGAGAAATGAACAGAGAACAAAAATAATTACCGACAACTGAGAGTGTTAAACACAGAAAAAACAAGTTTGGTTCATCTTGTGTTCATGTGATTGAATGTTTTCACATTTGCAGATGAGAATGGGCAGACCTGAGACTTTCCCTTAAAGGTCAAATTTAGCTCTGATTTGATGTGAGTAACCCAACCAAGTGTCTGCTCTGTGTGTATCTGTGTGTGTGTGTGTGTGTGTACGTGCGCACTCCTGCCAAATTCTCCCAGAGTGCATGTTAGGGGAGATCAGCTTTGCTCCAGTAAAATGTGTGGGCTGAAAATAGGCCTGATCGAAGAATAGTGCTTCATATTACATTGCACAGGAGACCCATGCAGCTAAAGCTCTTACTGATGTACCCTTCACTTCTCTAGACTGAGGTCTCCACTTCTCCCGAGCAACACACAGTAGACTCTTGTAGGACACCAGTCAAGGTCACATTATTACCACAGAAAACAAGCAGACGCCGAGGATAGTGACGTGCAAATATTAAATGTTTTATCGAAGGGAACCTCAATATATAGATTTTTTTTTTCTTGTTTCATTAAATTCTACATAGTTCTTTATTTTTCACTGATAACATGTAGTGCTTGAATTAATTAATGAAATATTTTGGCTTTTGGACTATAAATGTTTATATAAACACACTATTAAAGTTCATTATCACTCAACTGTAAATTGTGAGTTATATTTGTCTTTGTCTCTTGAGCAACACAGTGCTTGTTTTTTTGTGGTGACATTGTTTTCACTTGTATTAAAAAGGTATGACTTTGCCAGTCACGCTTGTGCTTTGAAAGTAGCTAAAAATAATCAGAGGCCATAAGCAGTGTAAACATAGTAATGGGCATTTTGTGTGTTCAGTCACCTGGGAGCAGACTGGACGGATATTTAAACATTATTGCTACAGTTGAGTCACAATTCTCTGGGATATGTGCCAAGGCTGGCAGCCCAATTCTGGGTATCTCTGCTGTGGCAGGTCCACAGTTTTTTTCCCCTCCAAGCAGCTAATGTTCCCAGCACCAAAAGTATTACGACCCCCCCACAGACTCACATATCTAGGTCTCTCACACATAATGCATTGCCTGCAGCAAGAATGCTTTTGAAAGGCAAGGTGAATAGTCAATGACATCTGAAAATAACCACCTAGAGCTGTGATTCTTGAAATGGAAGGAAAATTCTTTACAGTAAAGCTACGAGCTTTTTGTTTTACTGAACTTTCAAATAAGTGGCAGTGGGGCCTCTTGGGTTAGTAAGTAACTTTTGGGTATTCATGGGTATGAATCCACTGAAGCCACCATCCTCTGTCTCTCTGTAATCCCTGGATTGCACATTTTATGCAAATTGTTTTACATTTTAGTAACAAGATTAGATTAATATCACTTTTATATCGCCAAATTGAGCGTCAAGCTACAGCAGCAGCAACAGCTAGTTAGCTTAGCTTAGCATAAAGACGGGAAAACCTGGGGAAACAGTTAGCGAGGCTCTGTCAAAATCTACAAACAAGCACCTCTTGAAGCTCACTAATTAAGATATTTAAAAACGTGTGAAAATAACAATTCAGGTGTTTTACAGGTGGTTATGTGCCGGATTATTTCTTGGCCACGACCGATAAATTCCTGAAATCTCTGCTGGTTGCCTGGCAACTCGGAGCCAAGAAATGGTCATAAAAACAGCAAAGCGTTGTTTGGTGGGTTTTGTGCTGATTAAATAAATGAGATGTGTTAATTAGGGCGCTTTAGAGGTGTTGGTAGGTTTTATTCTATTCTTATTATACAGAGACAGGGTAGCTGTTTTCCTCCTTTATGCTATGCTAAGCTAATGGGATGCTAGCTGTATCCCTATACATAGAGTGGTATCAATCTTCTTGTTTAACTCCCCAACAGAGAGCGAATAAGCACATTTTTCAAAATGTCACACATTTCCTTTAGGACATCACGGTACTACGTATCATATATCTATTACAAAGGATGATGATAGAATTCAGGAGGGCATGAGAAAAACAGCAGGGAGTGAAATCTCTTCTGCTAGGTGTAGACAGACCGAAGCAGCCAGACAAGCATTTACTCCCAGCGGTCAGGATGCTCATTATCCCCTGTGAAGCTCACATAGTTAGAGGAGAAGTGAACTCTCATCCCTCTATAATGAGCCTGGCATTCCACTAGAGATTTTGGCATAAAGTTGGTGAGGCAGCCACCCTGTTGCTCTGCAGCAGACTGAGGGAAATGAGCAGGGTCTCTGATGGCGTCCTGAATGGGCTGTTAGGTATCTACTGCCAGGCATCACTGCTTTCACTGCTCTCTGTGGTGCAGGATGACCTGACTTTCTACTTTCTGACAGGCACTTTTCTTTTAGAGTTTTCTCTGACTCAAATACCGAATAGCTGTAAAAAAAAATTTGCAGTTTGTAAAAAAAGAAAGAGCCAACTAATAAAGATATGTCTGTTACACACCTTGTAAGTTTATAATTTTGTCTTTCTCCCTCGGTACACACTCCTCATCAATTTCTTTTTTGTACAATAGTGGCCTTTCAAAATGATCTTTAGACCAGAACAGTCCGATTGTGTATTATACTATCATTTTTTTTCTGGTTTAGTCACAGTATATTTTAGCTTTTAGCTCTTCCCTTAGACTACCATGTCCAATCCAGTTTACATGTTGTTCCTGGTGCTTCTCCATCTGGTGAGTCCAGTTGGAGATCTTGGCTCCTTCATATGATTTTCTGATATATTTTGGATATTAAACATTTACTTTTTCCACTTAAAAGTCCAGTGTGTAAGAATTAGGAGGATCTATTTACATAATATGGCAGAAATGGAACATAATATATGTTAATTTTAATAAGATTTGTTTTTGTTACCTTAGAATGAGCCACCACCAATGAGACACCGTAAGTCCTCTTCCACTTAACGTGTCTTAACGTGTTGAATCACCATGTTTCTAAAGTAGTCCAGATGGGACAAAATAAACACTGACTCTCGATAGAGCCTTTTGCAATTTTTGCTCATACCACGACCAGTATAGTTTCCTCTTCATACTAGGAAGGAGAAAGTGAGGCGAGGAGGTTGCAATCAGCAACTATACCAGTAGTTGCCACTAAATACTACATTCAGGACCTGGTAATTTGTGGTTCTAGCTTCAGTTTACCTAGATTTTACTTTACACAATTACACAAGTTTCCACATATCACCATAAAACATTTATAATAAGTAATATATATAGTATACTATGTAGTGTAATTTAAACAAAAAATTTAAAAGTCTTACTCACTGTTTTTATTTTATTTTATTGTGATTCAGCCTTTTCTTAAGCAGACCTCTAAATGATGTCTAAGGCAGACCAAAACAACAGAAATACACTGACTTACAGACAAGGCAAAGAGAAGAAGAAAAGAAATGAGACATGTTTCCAAAATAGTAATTTTTATAAAAATAACATAAATGTCCAAAGGTTTTTCCTCACATTCTTTTTCAAAAACAGAAAGAGTTTGAAGTCTTTCCGGTGGCTATTTCCAGCTATAGAAGAGTCAGATATTATGAAGTCTTTCGTACTCGTCATTGTCAGAATAATAAGCAGACATACCTGCAGGTATGTCAGTGACTGAACACTTTTTCAACTTTTACAACTGTTTCTGGATTTTTTCTTGTTAGACAGAACAACCTCACAGATAGACGAGATTTTGATTAGTGTGACAATGAAGTTGCAAAAGAGCTGAAAAGAAAAATACTAATTACAACTGAAATATCATGACAGGCTGAGCGGTAATCTGCTTATGACAACATGAAGCATTTAATGAGTAAGTAAGCAAGTAAGTTTTCAAAGGTTCCTCTTTTCATGACAGGAAGTATGTATCATCTAAACACAAAAGGACACTTCATCTCAAACCCACTCAGCTTGGTACTTCACTATTCAGATTTTGTTCAGCGTCTTTCTGCTTTGAGGAGACTTTTCTAAAAGACATGCTCAATTTCAAAAGTTTGGCTCAACCACAGAAAGCTGAAATCGGTGATAAATCTGAAAAATGCTTTGGGCCATTGTGAACTGCGAGTCCAGCTTGTCATTGGTTTGGACTGTACAAAAATCAAATTATGCACTTTTCTAAGCCACATAGTTTGAACTTAATTTCAACTGAACTCATTCAACATAAAAAGAACTAAGCAATTTGAAAAATAGGCCACTTTGACAGCAGTGACTTCAGTAAAGACAAACCACGCTCAGAATTATGCTGCTTTTCCAAATGCACATTTAACAGATTGAGCAAAATTTTAATTAATAACAAATCTCATGGCAACATTTGAACAACGAACTTGAAACTCATACTGTATAACAGCTTCAGCATCATTTTTCCTCTATAGAAAATCTCAAAGTAATATCCTTCAGCTGCAGTACTAGGTCATGAAATAGTTTGCACAGTACTGTGTGCCATCAGGTCTGTCTCACTCATGGTCATCCTGGCAATTTTTCTGTTACCATGACAACATTTCTCTGCACTCCTCTGCCTCTTGATTGTGTGGAAAATGCACATGAAGACAAAGGGAAAAATGTCAGATGCTGAGAAGCAATGATTGAACACAGACAAACAGTCACCACCGACTGGCCTAATTTGACTACAAATCACTTAAAGGCTCAGCTTGATTTGTTTGAGATGTTGAATATCTCACCAATTTTAGTCTCAGTGTTCTCAGCTATCTATAGTCATGGAAAAGTGTGTCGCTCCATCTTACAGGCCAATCCTTCACTGTCACCCTACATTAATAAAACCAGTCACATGGTGTTAAACTCAGGTCTGGTTTTAAAGGCTTATTTGGAGGAATTCCAAATACTCATAGCTGCACTCCCTGGAAATATTTAGACTGGGTATAACAACTAGGACTAAAAACACAACTTAATTCAGAAACATGATGTGCATGCATGTTTATGTTTAAGAGTTTTCAAAAGCATTAACTATCCAAGTACCCTCATGAGGATAAATACTGATATTCCCCACATAAACTGAAAAAGCATTTCACATTAAAGGTCCAGTTTGTAAGATTTAGGAGTATATCTTTGTAGAAATGGAATACAATATTCATTTGTATGTTTTCATTACTGTATAATAACTGTATAATAAGAATTGTTGTGTTTTTGTTGCCTTAAAATAAGCAGGTCCTCTTCCATGGAGTCTGCCATGTTGAACGGCCATTTTTGTAGAAGCCCAGAACAGACAAAGCAAACACTGATCTAGATATGGCCTTTAGCTTTTTATGGGAATTTTATGTGAAACAGCTAGTCTGGCTCTGCCTCAAGGTAACAGCATCCACAATCTACCCCTTCTAAAGCTCACTACCTAACATGTCATAGTGTATCTTGTTTGATTGATCTGTACAACATATTGTGGTTTCACAGGGCGTTATGTAGGAAACCATTTCTTGGATGGGCGCAGTCTGAAGTTTCTGCTGGTTGCCTGGCAACCTCACTCGATGACAAGACCTTAGTAAGTCCTTGTGCCCAGTGAAAAAAAAAAGTCTGCCACAAATTGTTATTTTTACACTTTGGTTTTGCATAGATTAAACAAACATCATATAATGTGTTAATTAGTGAGCTTTAGAGGTAATGTGGGACGGATTGTTTTATTTTTGGACAGAGTCAGGCTAGCTGTCCCCGTTTCCTTTTAACCAAATGTGATCACAGTAAAAAAAAAAGTGCCCTTCTAGTTTCAATATGTCCTATGCAAGAAGATTGTACACCTTTTCTCTGGCTTGAAAATAAAATCTTTTGCCTCTTTATTCAAAATAGTGCCTTTCTCCCACAAGGACTCCACATGTTGTCTTATATTAGAACAATGAGCTCATACAATATCAAGAGAATGTGGGGATGAAAAGAAACCACAGAGTTGAGAAAGTCAAATCAGAAGGTCTTGTACATCTGTTTGTGTGTCTCACTTTGAAGCAGAGAGCTTCAAGCCACGCTGGCATGAATAACTCATACAGCTGTGAGCAGAGGCCATAACACTGGGGTCACATGACAAAAGACTGTCTGCATGACACTTCTGCTTTATATGTATTTTACAACCTTTGCATTGAAATTCTGCTGAAATGTTGCATTTGTCACAACTTTAAGAAATAGAAATTCTTCCATCAGAAAACAAATAAAGGCTAAGTTAGGCTCAGTAATGTAGCTTACATAACTCAAAAACACTTCATGAAGTATCCGCAACAAAACCTTTCCAAACACTGGGATAATACAGCATGATGCAATAATAAACACTCATATTTCAGAATGGAAAGGTCAACATGGTAACAGCAAGATTTTCCAGGAGAAATATTATCTGCTGTTTGATAAAACTAACTGACTATTAAAGGATTACTGTAGGTGGTAATCTATGTATTTATAATATGTTTTACTTATTTTTACTATTAACTTGCACAGCCATGAGTTTTTCAACAAATTAAGAAATTGGTTGATAAAATAACTAGAAGGAGGCTCCTTTTATAGGGAGGGATCCTGCACGTTCAGTATTAGATCAAATATATATATATATTTGGCTAGTATGATTATGTATTAGTGTTGAAGGGACAGATATAGATTTACTCCATTCATTTTCCTTCCATGACCACCTTATCCAGCATGGAGGTGCAGGTCCTGAGCAGCTTTCTGTGCTGTGCTGGCAAGTGTGTGGCGAGGTTGGGACCTGTCTTTATGGAGTTTTCTCGTCTTTCTCCATGTTTGTGTGGGTTCTCTCTGGGTACTCCGGCTTCCTTCGACAGTCCAAAGACGTGCAGGTCAACTGGGGACTCTAATTTACCTATAGGTGTGAATATGAGTGTGAATGATTGTTTCTCTTTACATGTCAGCCCTGTGATGAACTGACGACCTATCCAGGATGTACCCCGCCTCAGCCACCAATGTCAGCTGGCACTGGCTCGTACCTCCTACGACCCTGGTAAGTTTCTGCCTGCGAATGTTGTATTGATCTTATTCTGGAAAGAACACTTTTGAATTTGATTCCCTTCAAGCTCTTCAAAACACTGATGTTAGAATGACAGGTAAAAGAAATAGCTTAGACAGAACAGATAAATATAGAGCCCTAATAAGCGGGATTAGACTATAAAAAGAACACAAGCAGACAGAACATTTCTAACAGGGGCATTTCAAGTGTAGATCAAAATCTTTGTCATAGAAAAGTTGTCTGGTTAACTATGTGATCAATCTTTAGCCAGATCAGCACTTCATTGAAATGTCACAGCCAAGTCAGGACACCCTTAGCATATTTGGTGTAAACACTTACCCAGACAGAGAAAAAACTTTTCACCAAATAATATTTAGTAAAATAAAACTCTCAAATAATAAAAAAAAAAGGTACATACAAAAATACATACTGATTCAAATGTTATATTTCATATCTCTTACTTACTTCGCATGGCTTTTTCCACCTATTGAGGCTTATTACGCTGCAGAAACCTGGCCTTAATATTACAATTTGTGGAATCTTTTGGCTCCATCATGGATGTCCATTTTTCTAGATTTTTAGACAATATGCAGCTTTCTTAAATAAAATAACACCAACACCACTTTATTGTCATACTTAGAAAGTAATGTTATCCCGTTTCACAGGATCCATACAAGCACTTTATAGATTTCTTTTGTGGCATACAACCCTCCAACAGACTGGAACAGCAGACTAGCCTTTCTGCTCTGTCTCAGTTGCATTAACTCAAATGTAACAGAAAGGGATTACATTAAAATCCCACACAGCTTGGACATTTAATCAGGCTCTCTTCTCTGTCTGGGGAGTATTACAACATTCTCGTTTGCCCACCTGCTCCCACCTAAAGCATGGCAAACTACATTTTTGGCAAAAATCTACCCGCAAGCATGCAGTTGTCATTTGGAAGCCCTGTCACACAAACTACTGAAATTTATGCTTGTTCATATTCAATTACTCAGAGTAGAGTAGTCTTACAGACATACCTCACCTGTTTCTGTTTGAACAGATACAGCCCTTTTATTACAGTGCTTGTCAGTTTTATTGGTGCAACAGGACATTTTTCTATTTAATCATTATTTATTCAAACTTGGTGCTTCATTTACAAAAATCTAATTGTTATAACATAAAAGACACACGTGTATTTTTTATTCATACAGACTCAGAAGAAACAAATCAACACCAAAACATCTTGAGAGACCATGTTAGGACATAAAACCAATCAAGACTCTGCATTAGCATTTCTCATATTAGATTTAGTAAATTTCATTTGTGTGTGGAGACAAATAAAGATGATTGGAAATTCTTTAGTTTTTTGTTTTTTTCCCCCTCAGCAGTGTACATAAGTGTACTAAATCCACACTGTTTAAAACATAATAACATAAAAAATTGTGACTCATCAACAATGTTTCATAGGGTGTTGGTAACACTGACCAGCTCCACAGCGTGAATACCAACTGGTGGAGGTTATAAACAGCAACAAAACTATAACGTGTCTGTTTCACTTGGCAGTCACTCACTATTTTATATTTTCGAACATTTAAATGAAATGTCACCATCTGGAGTTTATCCAGTCCCAATAAAGATGTAGTGTTTTCACTTTAAAAGGATCTCTAAAGTTTCATCCTTGGGGACTGGGCAAACTATTTATAGGGAACTCAGATGCACAAAGGCGAGACAAGCAAAAACTCCCCTGACAGCTACTTGTAAATAAAAGTAGCCTCCCATGGCAAAGACGATTCAACATCAAAGAAAAGAGAGTGAGATTTCTCAAGTGGCAGATGGTGAGCCTCCTTTCACTAATCATAATTTTAGATAAAAAGCTTTCTCTAAAAATACATTTCCAACTAGTTTTTTTTACAGACCTGTCCTTGTCAAGGGTCCTTCATCATCTGTTACACTTTGTAAACGTTCAGTAATATTTGAGGGTAAAATTCACATCATGTTTAGATACAAAAATATTACTGCCAGTAAGAATATTCAAGTTGTATTTTAATTTCTAAAACTTATTAAACAAACAAGATTTAAAACCCATGAGTAGTTGCACCAGCTGGTGTGGTATGTGTCATTTATATGAAACCAAGCTGTGATAGCAAGGTTGACCGACACAGGTTTAAAAACATTACGCAACAAGACCGTACTGTGTAACTATCTAATTCTGTGTTTGTGTTGTTTCGACTCTTCTAATGAACTACAAAGATGAATTCTCTTTAGATCTGTACCCTTGTTTGAGTCGATAAAATGACACTTCTCTTAGATATCAGTGTGTTTAACATGAGAAAATGACTTCTGTGTAAGGATCTCACTATGTAAATAAATATTTCAAAGCATCATTAATAGCTTCTATTGTTAGCACCTGTATTAAATTCCTGTCAATCCATTTCGGAATGACTGCATGTTCCAATCCTCCGTTTTGAATTTTGGTGTTGTTTAAACCATGGATTGTACCTTTACAGACACTTTTAGGACTCACCACAATAATAAATGGCTGTGAGGGTTGTAATTAGAGCTGTTGCACACAGCTCCCTCTCCCTCTCTTTGGCTCTCTCTCTCTCTCCCTCTGATTCACTCACTCCTCGGGGTCTCTTCTACTTTGCTCGTCTTTCCCCCCACTCTCTCCCTCTGCTCTGTGGAGTGAAGCAACCTCAGAGGTGTCTGACACCCTCCAACACAAGCAGGTGCACCACTTCAGTGATGCGACCTCTCTCCAACTATTTATCACAATAAGCTGCCCTTTGAGAGGAGCGTGAACTGCATTTGCACAATAACCTTGTGTTTTGTTTTGTTTGTTTGTTTTTTTCCTAGAAAAGAGTACGGGCGCGCACTGTGCTTTTACGCATGGAAGTTGGAATCAGCCTAATTACATTTACGCATGGCTGTGCCTCGTCTCTTCGGAAGATGCGTCCGGGCTTATGAGAGCGTGTCAGGGCGTCAAGAGGGGCGTAAAAAGTGAGCAAAGATGCGGGGCACTGAGCTTCTGCTCGGATACTTTCTGGTGAAAGTTATGGTGTGCGACGCGGAGGGCGAGCCGGGTCATACCGTCGACGACTACATGATAGTGACCGGGTTTAACGATTCAAAGGAAGGGGAGAGCGGAGTCACGGAGAACCCGCACATGGAGGACAAGTGCCGCGGCTACTACGACGTGATGGGCCAGTGGGATCCGCCGTTCGTGTGCAGGACGGGCAGCTACCTGTACTGCTGCGGCACCTGTGGCTTCAGGTTCTGTTGTGCGTTTAAAAACTCCCGGTTGGACCAGACCACCTGTAAGAACTACGACACCCCGCCGTGGATGATGACTGGAAGACCCCCACCGAAAGTGGATGTGGCGCTGGACACCGCGAAGGATAAAACCAACCTCATTGTGTATGTCATATGCGGGGTCGTGGCCATTATGGCACTCATAGGAATTTTCACCAAGCTGGGATTGGAAAAGTCGCACCGTCCACACCGGGAAAACATGTCGAGGTAGGATACAATTTTACTTATGTTAATTGTTTTTAATCCACAATTATTTGATCTGTCAAAAATGATCAAATAAAAGCTGATGTGGGTCCTGTAATGTATTAACTCGTGTGTGGAACAAAACCCACAAAGAAAAAAAAATCACTAAAAAGAAGTCACAAAGCAACAAGTTGCTTTATAAGTTTAGCTGCACTAAAAGTATCGACTTGAGATTTTATGGGTATGGTTCAGTGCAGTTAAGGAATAAGTTGCTCCAGTTTGATTAGACTCAACATGCTCACTCTCATTTGCGTACCGTGCTTGCAAAACAAAAAGTCACATGCACATTTCTGTCAGTGTTACAGGCGAGTTTTTACGCATTGTCCTTTTCCTGCGACTTTAATTAAAAACGTTCGACTGTCATACTATTGTCGGATATTGAATTTTTTTTTTAATTTTTTGAAATTTTTTGTCCAAAGTGACCACAAAAATGGTTAAATTCTAGTATACTATTGGTAAGTGAATTGTTTTTATTTTACTATTTATGTGTAACACATTATTATTAAAACCAAGCACAGGGTTAGCTGTAATGTTACGTAATTTCGACAGAAATATTTCTCTTCCACATCAAATTCTGTAATACATCATTCATTGTCTATATCATCAGTATCTGCAAGTTGTACAACTGTAATTTCTAATTTCTAAGTTTATACAGAATGTTTTTTAAAAATAGATATGAAAATGTAAAAAATACCCAAAATTGCATAGTGCAGACACTTGGAAATGGAAAATACACACGCACACACACACACTTTCCATCTTTGTCAAACACACTTCACATTTGCACACTGTCTTGCAGCCTACTCAGGAGACTAATTTTGGGCTGAACAGTGTCTGCACTGAGGAGACACTGTTGTCATTGTCATAAACAAGCAGTCCAGGCTAGTATCAATCCTTAAAAAAAAAAAAAAAGTCTAAAAAGACACAAAATTATGAGAAAAATGTTTAATTAAATGCCAGGTTTAACAATAAAAGTTCCATTCATTTAAGTCGATAAATGGCAATGATATGTGACTCAAGACATTTCTGTGTAAGTAGACACTAAAGCGTAATGAGACAACTCGTCATTTTGATGAGGTGGATTCTGAAAGAGCGTAGTTTTAAAGGTTATAGGTAGTGTTAGTTAAATCTGAAGCTGAGCTGGATGGTGCTGAACTTATGCTACAATGCTACAGAATTTACTTTTCGTAGCCTAAAAATTTGGAAACAAGACAAAAAAAACCCAAACCGTTAAATCACTGCATTACAATAGTGAACTTTTTTTTTTTACCTGCAAATATATTTTCCATATATTTTATGCCACAGCGGTTTCTCTGTGATTTGTGAACTTTCTCTGTGAACTTAACATTAGTTGAAAGTCTTGTTTTTGCTGACCTCCAGTGGTTAAAGTTCTCACTTTTCAGCAATGCACTAGACGTGTACTCAGGGTTTCAATGAGTACACTATTGAGTGCATACAGCTACAAGTGGGCATTAGACTGTATAAAATGACTCTTCCCTTTGACTGGTAACCCCATTGCCTTGTTGTGATCTTATGTACGGTACATCTAGACTGCCTTTCAATCACCTAAGCAGCAATAAACAGATACTGACAGACAGTAAAACAACATCTGACAAAGTAAACAACATCCTTCCCCCAAAGGCTGGATAGGCAGTTTCATCTGAACGCAATGGCCTGCTCAATTCAAAACTGACCACCGTCGCTGTATACTATATGTGGTAACAAATGCCACAAGTGAGTAACCCTTATGGTATGAGAAACATTTCATGAATTTTTACATGACCTCTCTTGCCAAAAAAAAAGAAGAACGTGGTCTCAATAGCAATTTGTGTTCAAGTGTATAAGAGTGCAGGCAAGTCTATAGGGTCATCAGGTAAACTGAATGCAGTCAAGAGGAGTACCAATAAGCCCGTGGGTAGGGACTAAGCCTTTTTTATCCAGAAATCTTGCATTACAGACAGAAGAAGTGGAGTACAAAAGATATTGGCGTTTGGGAAGCAGAGAGGGTCTCATGCTGCAATCCACTGAAAGATGGAAGTCGATAGTTCTGAATGGATATCCCCAACTTTCCTAACAAAATACGTCCCAGTGCATTTGCTTGGGAAAACATTGATGCCTGCAGCAAATTGATGTTTGTATGGCAAGACACTATGAAAAGCATCTACTTAACACAAAAGAGGCGAAAGGAGTAGGCTAATATCGCATATTCGCAACTATGTCTATCAAACACAAATCAGCTGAATGGTAATGGCGTTGTGCGTACCACCATACTGCTGTGATGTTGGGCGTGTTCGTGTCCGTGAACACAGGCTAGAAGGATCTTGCCTGTGTTTACAATTTGAGATTCTGACTTGAATGATTTTTAGTTTTTTTAATACAATGGATTGCAGCATCAATCAATACGCTTTATTTGGTATTCTGTTGGGTTGCATTATGGGAATTTTAGGATCCTGTGTTATTACTATATTACATTACACACCCATGGGGTGCCATACACAGTATGTGACTTTGGCATGTACCAACAGTCAAAGCTATTATCTTTTTAACCCTGAATGTTATTCTTCTCCAACGTAGATCATTTCTTGAAACTTAGAGGTTGCAGAAAAAAAAATAGGTGACTTCAGATGGCACAGACAAACACTTTACTATGTCATTTACTGTAGGAGGACTTGTTAGCAAAAGCCAGAGTGCACCACTGTACTTGTTATACTGAAAGATGTCCATGCTAAGATTGTTGTTCATCTTTTCAGAGCTCTTGCACATGTTATTCGCCATCCTGCCTCAGAACATACGGATGACATTGGACTTGGCCAGCACTACGAGAACATAGAAACCAGAGTCACAGTTAACAGTCTCCGTAAGTACTGTGTACTACATCAGCAGCACACAGCACCTAGCTACACACATACAAACACATTCACATGAGAGAGCTCCATGTACATGCGTTCCATATATCTATTTACTAATGTTGCTGCCATCTACGTTTGCTGCACCACCCCAACCAGTTCTAATGTATACTCATAAACCCTTAGATTAGATTTAAAAAAATAAATGTAAACCTAAAATTGTGATCCCTATATATGCGATATTTGCTTAACGAGCTGTGGAACAGGAAGTAGTGGAAGGACTACAATCCTGCGGGCTGGTGAAGCAATTAGTCATGCCCTTAGCAATCATTTAACATACACACTAATTACCACCGACATCCTAGAGCTTCTTAGCCAATACTTACTGTACACAATGGCCTCACACTTTATATCACACTTTTATTCTTTCGTTCATCAACACCAACACCTACACACACCCACACAGATGGAAAAGAGTTCTTATTAATGCTAACCTGCTTACTGCCTTGACAGCTCCAGTCAATAAAAGGTCTTTCTGCGTCCCTTCCTCCTTCCCGCTTTCTGCAAGCTGGATAATGATGGCAATTGGGAACTCATATTAAAAGTGGTTTTACAGACACAGTAAAGCAGCATTTTTATGGTTGTATTCCCCAGAACTGTTCTAGCTAAACAACAGACTTTTAAAAAGTAAATGGAACATTTTCGGGCTAAACTAAGAATAAAATCTCCTGATAAAGATTAGATGTAATGCAATATAGGGTCAAAGAAGCTCACATCTTGTACAGAAGAAGTCAGAGGCCAAAGAATCAATGAAATAATTCATAGAAAATTCATAATCTTAGTTACAGTTATGGTGTGTGACTTACAGAATGACGCAAATCAAACTGAATAAACAATAAGTGGTGTACTGATGTTCTTTAATTTAGATGCTTCTCAAGATGTTTCATTTGAGGCAGATGGATATAAATACCAGTGATTATATTGTTTTATGGAAGTGTACAAGTTCTCATTACATCTGAGAAATACAGCAGGTGATTTTGCTGATTAGTTTGGAAGGTTTGCTAATTAGTGAAAACACCTGGCGTGTCTGTGGTTGGAATAAAAACATGCCTGCTCTTGGCACACACGGCCAATGATTGCCCATCTCACACTACTTCATCGCAGACAGCCAGGATTTAGTTGAGGAAATAAGCATTAAAGCATTTTCAGTGACCATGTTTGTAATTAATCTCAATTCATAAAAATAAAACAAATACATATAAATATTCTAATATAAAATAAACCAGAGAGAAAATTACAGATGTGTAACATTTGTCTTCTTTCTCAGCTGCTGAATATCTACAACATTTAGAAACCAAAATAGTGGAAATTCTGCCACATTTTGCAAAATTTCAAGGAATGTAAAATCCTAAATTGCCCTTAAACAATGATTCTTGATGAGTCATACCAAATATAGTAGCAATCCAGGGAATGCACATTACCTGGTTGCAGAAATGTTATGAAATCAAACAACTCAGTTTTCTGGGTTGCTTAGCTTGAACCTACTGTTGTCATTTAACATGCCTGCTTCAGGCCAATGCAGTTATTTCACCTTGAAACTTTGTATCCATGTTTTACCTTCCCCTCATATTTAATATAAATATTACTGAAGTGGGATATGCAATTTAACTTCAAACAAAACAAACCTAAAAATGTAAGCCATTTTATTTTAGGAAACTAGATGTCTTTTTTTTTTCTTTAGATCGGCTGAGGTGATGTGTCAGCACTGACATGATAATAATTAATCATTCTAAAATCAGAGAGCTTTCTTACCATACTTCATCATATAATGATCATCAGTTCATTAAAAACCAGCCATCACACTGACAGCTAGGACTGATCTTGAGAAAGTGATACTGTATGCTGTCTTTAGAATTATACTTTTTATCACCTATTTTAGTATGACATACAGTGCAGCATAATTAAAAAAAACGATGTACTTGCTAATCGCACATTATGAGATTAAATGTTTTTTTTTTACTGTTTTCTGCCTGTATGGTCAACTAAAAAACATGCTGTTTAGAATAAGAAAAGTGTTCATGCAAAACCTTTTGAAAACAGTATCTGTGCTAACGTGTTGCACAAACAGTACATGAATGCACTAAGGACCTGGAGTCCGCATAATTGATTTAATTGATTTTTCTGCCAGTCCCTGGAGTAAACAAAAGTCATATATCAATGAGGTGTGATAACACAACATCACTGTAGTAACACGGTCACTACACCTATTCAAAGGTTATGTAAAAAAATGTGAAAATTAAAATGGTTTGAAATATGTGCAGTTGTCACATCCCACCGTCCTCCTTTGAGTTAGAAAATAAAGTTATACCTGGCAATCAGTATATATTTATATATTTAGTTTTAGTTTAAATCTGTAATAACCTGGTAGAAATGTTACTGGTCCATAGCAGTGTAAAGGCAATCGTTGCATTCAATTTATGCTGTGTTCACTCCATACTGGTTCACTGCAAAGATTTGTAGATTTGCAATGCATTACACTTCTATTCACCTTATCCAAATTATCTGCACTGTAGATTCTTAGGCATTTAACTAGAGCATCAAAGTAAGAGAAGCCCCAAGATAGAGGATTACTTTCATGATACATATCTCCCAGTTGATGGAGTACAAATGCAGTACAAATGTTCAAAGGATTTATATTTTATTCAAGCTATTTCACTTGCATATTACTATATATACATATATATTATTATAAAAGAATGATGTAGCTTTCCTTTTGTTTGGTGACCTTGGAGAGATTTAGTGCAGTGTCCTAGCTGATGTATCTTATAGCTGATGTATGGGGGGAGATTCTGGGTAACAGTGTTGGCATCAACACAGGGATGATTATTGTTTTCTTGACAGCAATCCTTCCAAGGTTACAATAGGTGAACTGATATTTTCTGCCAGATGGATCCGTCCTATACTTGTCCTCTCCAGCTGTGCTTTCTAGTTAGCTATAACAGTCAGTGTATATTATGGACAGTGGTGCAAAACAGTGATTGAAATACTCCAGAAGGAGCCCCATGTCCTCATCTGTTGCCTGTCAAAGAAAACAAAAATCTGTTCTTATTCTCCTCAAGACATCACTAATACAGATTGTGTGAGCTGGGTTTCTTTGGCTACCAGTACTATCATGTTCAGGTCCTGCTGGCCATGTGCGTACATGGGGCAATTGTGAAGTGTGGCCTCTTTTTACTCCAGGCAGTCAGCCACAGAGAACAAAGACTCTGCTCACTGCCAACACTCCACTGGTGCATGACAGTCCATTTCCTCACTGCCAGATAGAAATGTATTTCAGTAGCATTATCTCTGACAGCTGCTGAGAAATCACTACCAAATGTAGAGTCTACCTATAGTTCTATTTTCCACCTGCCATATACTGTACTCTGAACTGTATACTAAAGCCTTCAATCTTTAAGGAGATAATTACAAACTGACAATACGGAGAACGTGAAAATATTTGGATGGAGACACAGGAGTTGTTTTTGTTTCCCTCTTAATAATTACTGAAATAGGAAAGTGGCTATCACTGTTAGCTTAAATTTTCATCATAAAGACCACTGACAACACAGAGACTGTGGGGCCATCAGATAATGAAACCTAGAAACTAGAAAACTAAAAGCAATTATGTGCAGGTTGCTGGCTAATTTAAAGTTTTGAATTGCACTTTCTCTACATTTTAAGTAGTAACTCTCCAGCCTTTATTCTTATATTCCACTTATGATAGGGAAGTTTCATAATAGTGTAAAAAACAAAAAGAAGAAGCTTTTATGGAACCTTTCACTGCCAGTTCCTGAAGTTACAGCTGTATCATGCATAACAAAATTTAACAGTAATTTAAATTGGGCTGTTTCAGAACAACTTAGGCTATTTCACAAAAGTTCTGCATCTACTGTAGTTATTATAATTTAAGTGACAGCTCTATGACAAAACTGTGATGGAATGTATAGTCACAGACTGTGCTTTTCTAACGTACATATGCTAAATGACTAAATTGCCCATGGGTGTGAATGTGAGCGTGAATGATTGTTTGTCTCTATGTGTCAGCCCTGTGATGAACTGACGACTTGTCCAGGCTGTACTCCGCCTCTCTCCCAGTGCCAGCTGGGATTAGCTTCAGCACCAGATGACCCTGATAAGGATAAGCAGTTATGAAAAATGGATGGATGGACATATGCTAAACAGGCTACACACTATGTAATACATTAGATTTGCAATTCAAAAATGGTTCTGAATACTGAGGATTTTGTATCTGTTGTGCAGCAGTGGTGTGGTAAATGTAGAGGTGCAAAATACCAGATATTCTTTATTATTATTTTATCAGATTGTATAGGGTTAAAGGATCAAAAACAGCTGAATTTGTTCCTTTAGATAATTAAGATACTGATACATGTAAAGCCCTTTGGTCATAACAGATCTCTGCCATTGATCAGGAAATTTGTCTGTGAAGAACAAGAATGAGAAGTTGTATGAACTTGGTATTTCTGCATAAACAATTATTTTTCCTCAGCTTTTACTAATGACTTCAGTTTGTTGAGCTTTTTGTCCATCTAAGGCTTTGAGGATGTTCTGCCACTGAGTTCTTACTGAGGGTAGTTGATTCTCACACACACACAGTTTTTAAAGCAACAGTTTATTATTATAAACTGTTGCTTTATAATATATAGTGGTATCACCCCAAAATAAAGGATTTGGTGTGTTGTCTTTTGACACAATTCAATATTGCATCCTTTTGAATGTGTGGCAAACTAATGACTTAGAGAGAATAGAATATTTTCACTAACTTGAAAGTAGGCTGCCTGTAAATAAGAGCGCCCTTCTCCTTGTACCATTTATTTCGGGGCATACAGCTCCAAAAATACTCTCTTAAATCTTTTATGAGTTCCAGGGAGGTGTCTGTGTCTGGAGTGTTAACTTGCTTTCCCCCAACAACCATGGAGTCTTTAACCTTACAAGTCTCCAGAAGTGGCCTACTTTCTTCTAGCAGCTGACATAAAAGTGGTGACTCTGACAACAGTGCAAGCACAAATGACACTTAGTCAACACAAAGTCAGATAAACATTAAAGAGATAAATAAGCACGTACATCAGCACCTCGGCTTCAATGGAGTTTGGCATCCTGGAAATGGCAACGACCTGATGTTAACAAAAGTGTTGTCCTCATTTATTAACTGCAGTAAAATCTATTTTCATCTTAGACTATATATAGAGGACATTTGAGATACCAGAGGGATGCAGGCTAAAAAATGTTTTTGACAATATTGGGATTCCAAAATAGTTTGGCCAAAGCATTCAGTGTACATCAATACATACTTAAATTATTTACATTCATTGGCTTCTACCTTTAAGGGGATACCCTGATCTTGACCTTGACTGGAGTATCAGATAGGGAATATTGTGCTCCTGATGCTTCAACCAATGAGCACATACATAAATAGTTTTTCATGTTTCAGTGAGCTTATCTAAAATAAAGAAAACTTGAAGAAATTTTTGATTGATTGAGATTGATTGATTAATATGTATTGTTTTTTTTAAACATACATACTATATATATATATATATATATATATATATATATATATATAAAGCATTTAATAAAATGCAGATCACGTATTATCATTACAAATAATTCAGTGTATTCTGTGGAAGTATATAATCTAATTTCACTTTTATCTTAAACAAGATCACACTGAATGAGAGCCTGTGTGCATGGCCCACTTACAATGAATTGTATGAAACTGAAACAGGTCAACAAGCCCACAAAGGAACCTGACAAGCTAACACAGATAAATCTGATGCCGAGATTTCTTGTTACGTTTTTGAAGAATTTAGTTACTTTTCTTTGCAGCTACAATGATGACATGACATTTCTTAAAAAAAAAGATAGTCAGCTGCTCTTAAGGAAGGTTTTATTAAGACAAATCCATTTCTGTGTTTATTAACTATCATTGACTATAGTTTCTATTAAGTTCTTTAATAAAACTGAATAATATAGAAGCTTGTTAGCTTGTTGTCATAAGGAGAACACAATCAATCTTTTGCTACCTTTTGCTGAATCTAATCTTACTCATTACACCACCACCTTGTTGAGGTATGGTAAAGCTGTCCTCTGCATCATTTCATGAGACAGCATTGATAATTTGAGACTTTCCAAATTAATTAGCACAGTAATAAAGTTTCTTGCTGACCAGTGGGGAATAAGAGCCTAATTAACCTATTTTCTGTATTAACAATCTGTTTTTATCAGACACATTCTAGACCAAGGACTAGTGGACTTCACACATTTTAAAGTTTATAAACTTTAACCATTAACAATGGCAGTGATGAGTTGATGGATATTTTTTTAATCTTCATATCCTAAACCCCTGGTGTTGGACTCACACTGAATTAATCCTGGCAACTCTTTTGAGCCAGGTTACCTTTAAAGAAAAACATTTGTGCCATGACAAATAACAGAATGATTCACAACCTTGTGACATTTTAAATGACCGTCATTAAGACTTTGTGCTTAAAGCTTAAAAGGAGTAAGTAATTTATGATCAAAATAATCAGCATGAAGGATAATAAACATGTTGATATCTTTGCTACTCAGACATACAGCATATATAACACACAGCTCATGCAGCAGTCTTCAAACTGTTGCCTTTGAATTCGTGCGTTCTAATCTCCTCCAATCTAAATGAGGAGAAGACACTCTGAACATCTGTTTGTTCTGTCATGCCAGTAGGCAGGGGGCCAGTCTATTTGCTGTGCACCCTTTAATTTACCAGATGTCTACTGTAGGATTAGTACAGTTTTACAAAGAGCAGTCATGACCCTCCAGCTGGGTCTCCAGAAAAACCTACTAAAGGGAAAGTGACACTTCCAAGTTATAGAAACAATTATTTTACATCCACACCCATCCATCAAACTGATTTACGTCAAAACCAAGCTAGTTTAAATAAAATAAATCATTAAATATACAACATAAAAAACCGAAATGGTGTCTGAATTTATGCATTAACAACTCATGTTTTCCCTCCTTTAGATAGCAACCAGATGAACAACATGGCTCAAACATCTACTCTGATAACACAGCCTTACCCAGCTGTGGGACAGATCACTAGCCCCTATGAACAACAGAAGCCTGTCAAGGATCTCAACAAGTATGCCACGCTCAAGGCTGTGGGTAAGAAGTTGTTTACGATGAAACATAATGATGAAAAAAAATCAGTCAGTGTTTGTCATTTGATGTGATTAGGTAGCACATTATATGCTCTATACATAAAACTAGCTCTTTATTTAGGGTGTCCCTGCATCATGTATGAGGAGAGTCAAGGTTTAATCGAGTAAATTGGAAACAACAGAATCTGTAATCTGAGTAATCACATGTAATCAAATGCAAAATGTTTTATGGAATACAGGACATATTAAATGTGGTTAAAATACATTACCTTACATACAAATATTCTGCCAGCTGCAGTTATTAGTGAGCTGCTGTTTGAAATTATGTAAATGATATAAGACTTGGACATTTTTTCAGTCTAATATTTCATGTCTAGTCCAGAAACAAGAATCCTGTTTATTCTGTTAACGTGTATTGTTAGATATGCACTTCAAAACTTGTGTTTTCATTAAACCTAGTAGGTTTTAATCTCTATCAAATCTCTGGCCTTGTCACTTAATCCATACTCAATCAATGCCAACAGGGAGAGGAACTGAAAGTTTATTTATAAATGCCAGTTTGTTGCTCTTTTCATGTGCTAATTTTGGAATGTCTGCAGCCAGTGCCTGGACAAACAGCATCTGAAACAAGAAAAAAAACACAGCAAATACCAAAATAGTACTACTTAGCAAGATGGTGCCAAGAGCTTTAATTAGTCTTAAAAAGGAAAAATAGTGGAAAATAGTATTTTGTGAGGATGATTAACTGATGCTAGAGTCAGGCAGATTTAATATCCAAATAAAACCACCGCTGGTAACAAATGGGCCATCTGTTCATGCATTATTGGTGTTTACATTGCGATTTGTGAAAACAATAATTAAGTCGGATTTTAAGCAATTTTTGATTTTGATATTGTTTTTTTGTTTAAAAAAAATCATTATAGTATTATTTCAAATAACAAGTAGTCTTATATGGAAAAAAAATGAATAAGAAATATTCAGAATCAAAGTGTGGAGTGAGGGGATTTGCAGGTTTGAATTTGATGCCATGTAGCAGCATGAAACACAAGTCTTTTTATAGATTCCACCTGAATCAATTAGCTGTACTTGACAGACCTGGACATAGGAGGGATGACAGCCATTAGCATGCGTGTAATAGACCCAATCACATAACAGAGCTCACTCTTTGTGATTCACATGAGCAGATGAAACTTCTCCACTGCTAATCCACTGAAGTGCCGTCAAACAAACTGATCATTAGAGAAAATAAAAATAGAGCAAATCTTAGCTAATGAGACTGGGGACAGGAGACAATCAGGAGCAATCAAAACTCAAATGAGTTGGGGCATAGTAATGAGATGCGACTGTACTGTACATAGTGAGCCATGTGAGCCTTTGTGGTCCTAATATATGTGTTCATCTACCAGCAATGAAGTAGCTGCTGTAAAGGATGTGCTGCTCATCACTACATCTCTTTCCTGTACTATGAAGTGTGAGCTGGAGCACAGACACAGCCTGCTGCAGATGAAGACACCACATCAAAGGTTATCTGGGAGACATTTCATTAAAAAAGTCTGAAATGTTAGTAGAACATCACAAAGGCTAATGCTGGAGCTTGGTGTGCTCAAGCTCAATTAGTGCTGAAGTGAATACTGTTTTCATGCATTGTTTGCACCTGATTGGAAACATGAAAGCAAACCACAGTGGTTGTTGTGAGCAAATTACAGCAGATGATTAAGGCCAGACAAATGCCAAAAGACAAGATATACTGTGCAATGGTATAGTGGGAAACATCTAAGTTCCCATTGTTGTGCTAAAATAATTTCATAAACTGAAACATCAACACAGTAGTGTTGGAGCATAATTATTAAATGACACAGTATATCTGCAATCTTTTAATTGGCACAAATCAAATGTTATGTAATGTGAAAATATATATTTTAACATGATCTGACTTTCATTTTAGTTAACGATATTGAAATTCTACACTGAAATACTGTGCACAAAGGGTGTAGTTTCCACTGGAGATGGGGCGGGGGCATGTGTCATCACACGTTAATGAGCTGTGCAGCCAGTGCATGGTGAGATATTTTGCTCTCAGTCTACTGGATTAAAAATAATTTCATGTAGTCTACATTTCTTTTTACTTACAGTTTAGTGTCCTAAAAAATGCTTGATCAAAAACATCAAACAAATCAAATCTAAGACAGTAAAAAGTTCCTTGTAAGATTTCTATGAAGGAAACTAATCATGATTTTAATTAGGGTTACTGTGTTAACAACAAAGCAGAGGTTATAATAAAATGAATATTTCCATACTACGCGGATATGGAAAAAACAACCAATCATCATCAAGTGCAACTATATCCGTGTATTAAATCATTAGTAGATATTAAAAATATTTTCAGTCACAAACTTTTAAATTTTATTGTGGTTTTGTTATTAATGGAAATATGGGAATATAAACGAAAACAGATAATAAAGTAACACTGACTTAAGCTGCAAATTACAAATATTTTTGTGTGATTTCATCTATAGGTTGATTAATGTTAAAGTAATGTTTTACATACACTAAATTATTTTAATTAGTTACTGTGCTGCCTGATGATATAAAGTTGGACTTGACTCTTTTCTCTGTTGATGCTTTTGCAACAAAATTGTAATTAGGTGTATTTTTAGCTCTTCTAGTTTTGCACTCAGGACACAATGCAGTGGTTAATGATGGGAAAAATGACAAAGAACTCATGTTGTTTATCTACATTTGTTAGCAGAGAAAGCTAATGACAGCTTCTACAGCAACCGACGGCAAGTGATCGAGATGACAACCAAGGGCAGCCTTCCCATGGAAGCTGTGGATATGGAGCCAGAGCCAAGTAATCCTTACAGCCCACCCAGACAGCTGTCTGCAAAGCAGAATGGACACAAGTACAAAACCCCAAGAAGCCACAGCTCCCAGTCACTGTCCTACGGTTCCAACACTGCTGCCAGCCCAGTAGTGCTAAGATCCTGGGACAGCAAGGACACGCTGGGACTTCGACAGAGCTATGGCCCAAAAAAACTCTGTATTGTAGAGAAGGAGGTGCACACCACTCGATATCTGCCTCCACAACCATACTTTGTCACCAACAGCAAGACAGAAGTGACAGTATGAGGGACCACAACAGCATCAGACTTAAAAGGAATCTGCATTTAAGAAAGACACTAGTTGCTGACTGTGGGTGGTGTTGTAAGAAATCAGCAATGGCTGTAGTATGTGCAGTTGTATATGTAATGGGCATCATTTAAGACGCCATGGAGCGCATAGTGATGAATATGTTACCACTGATATTCATATAATTCAACTGCTAAAATAAAACATGGTTACATAAAACATGAAAGTTACATAACTCATATATAAACAGTGATGAGACATGTGACACACACATTACTGTCATCAGTATTTACTGAGATAAATAGACCTTAAAATTATTTCATTTCTATATCAACATTGTCTAAATGAGAAAACCACCATTACTTATTTCTAGAATCAAGGTTGAGTAACCTGTGGTTAATTGGGTATCGATGAAAATGCTTTACTGGACAATCTATAGATACTGTTCGGAAATGTTTGACAATGCTACACTGCTTTATCAACTACAGTGTCAAAGGATGATCAATTTGAGAAAAATACCTTCTAGCTATTTTGTTTATTTGAAATTAAATAGTCAGTATATTACAAAAGTTAATTAAAGAAGAGCAGCGTTAAAGTTAAATGAATATTACTGATGTTTTGAAAGCTCACAATGCATTTTTAGACATAAACTTGATTATCAGCTACAAACGAATTAGACCCTAAGCTCTTAATAATCATCTAAATCCAAAACATCATTTGTATATGTATGGTCAGTCACAGTTCAACTCAAATTGAGTGAGTGATATCAGTTGGTCACATAAAATTTCAATGGCCATGACTATCGCTGACTTAATTAAGAACTGTATTAATTTAATAAATAGACTTGAGACATAAATGTTGCCTAAAAGTAAGTTTTTCAGGTTGTTGTTTTTTTTCATAATGTTGTACATCCATTTTGGAGAGACTCGTAAGCTTAAGTTTATCACTGAGTAGTTCTAAAATATAGAGGAATCAGTTTGTGAAAGTGTTACTGTTGACCTAAATGACTTAACATCCATTAAAAAGCCATTTAAAGTTTGTGAATGTGGAGTCACTTTTTAAACTGGTGTATGTCTCATTTTTGAGGACACCTTCCAAATCATGTCACTGTCACTGACATCCCACAGATAAATACATTTCTATGATTACTAGGAGAAGTAGCTGCAGCGTATTGAACCAGTGTTGTATTGGTGTAATAGTGCCTCTCATCAGTACCAGCATGTGTGTGATTATCCTAGAATATACTGTAGATGAAGCCCCAGAATTAGAATGGTGAACGTTGTTATTTTACCATTATGCCCCCAATAGAATGTTCAGAGTGAAAACGGTGGCTTGATTCATAGTTAAAGCTCTCAGCTTTTATTATAACTTAATTCCAAATTTCTATTTATTGAATGCATCTGGTCTGGACAGTCTGAAACCAGTGGTACAGTAGCAGTTGACGTTAATAAACTTTCGATCAGGATGACGCTGTAAAAGTTAGGTTTGTTCTTCTTTGTCTGTTAATACTCAAATAAATGGGTCAACTAAAGACATATAAACTGTTTTTTTGTTTTACTGACTAACATTACATAAAAATATTTATCTGCTGTTGTAACATTTTAGTTAAAAAGATATGTTTCAATACTGGTCACCACTTATTATCTCAGCGAGTGTAATATCAAAAACGCAAAGCTGAAAAAAGACATTAGGATGCTGGAATTCATGCCAAACTTGGCAAAATGTTTTAATAAACAAGGTTTTCTAGTGCAATTGATCATTTGTTGTGCTGATTTCCAAGCCAAACATAAATATAAAAAGATGCTCACGCCTGTCTGCACGTCTTACTCATGCAGTTGACTATTTCAAGCAGCTGAGGACAAGGCTGCACTCATAGCTGATATGTAAGTGGGAAGTGGGAGCTGCTAGTATAAAAAGGTGTATTTATGTATTCTCAAGTCCAGATCATAGCTATTAATATTATAACAGACTTCCAAACAGACTGTATGCACAAGTTTCCAAAATCTATATATCTAGTGCACCAAACTGTCCTTTCACATAATTAATCAAATGTTTCACCGTTATATGGTTATTCACACTATACAAATGCAATTATTAATTCAGCTGATTTTTTTATATAGACAATATTGTGTAGTGACTACCACTGAATGTTCTTGTTTTGTGAATGCAAATTGTTTGATTTTTTTCCTCCAAGATACTGAAATCACTGTTATTAAGCCTCAGTACACAATATTTACACGTGAAGATCTACTGTAATACTGCCAGGAAAAAACATAATGTGTATAATATCTGTCCAGCTGTGAGAACACAGCAGTTATATTTTGGTCAAGTTTAAAGGAAAGCCCCTATGATCGCAGTTTTTTTGTGCCACTGTTAGCTCATTATCAGAATATTCTGATAACACGAATTGCTCTAATGTTGTTATGCATCTTTATGTGCTTTGGTTCATGATGCCCTGTTAAATATATTCACCACCTCTGTATTTGACAACTAACATTCTCCATTATCTTGGAAAATTACTGAGCGTTTAAATGTTTCTCTTACATTGTTTGTGCAGTAAACTACAATCCCCATGTTGTCAGGGTCCTGCAAAAACCTTGAATCTCTAATGCCTCTTTTGTTGTATTGAATCTGGAAATTACAGTTAAACAAGTGATTCAGTTCATTAATTGCCATATTGTAAAAGAGATTCAGTGCAGTGGAGAAAAAGTCCAAGGTTCATGAAACATTTTCTAAATGTGGAAAACCTCTATGGCTGTTTACTGTGATACAAGGTTTCTGTGAGATAGCAAACAATGTCAACTTATAATCACGTATTAGATATATCATCCAAGCGAGGCCTACCTTGTACAAAGGAAATAGTAACTAGCAATGAGCAACTGTAGCACAACGTTAGTGGATTTTGTTTACCTGTCACTTGAATGTTAAATAATGTCAGTAAAGCTATAGCAGCTTTTAGCATTGTGTAATTGGTTTGTTCCAATGACTTACCTCTTTCTTTTTAACTAAAAAGAAAACAAACATTTGGCTGATGGTAGGGTCTAGTGTGCCAGCAGAAAAAAAAAAAAAATTAAGAAGATGCATATATTCAACAACACATTTCTACAGAGGTAAGTTGTCTGTAGCATCCCTTTTCAAATTCTGATTCGAGCCGTTTCTACTAGCTACCCTCCCAACACCGCACCAGATGGTATCATCACAACATGGAAGAGCACTTGAGTGCAGCCAAAGGACCTTTCAGTTTAATGTGGGATTTTCTGTTTCATGTGCTCCAGCTGTAAAATGTGACATGTCATTATACTGTCTACATTAAAATTATTTTTAATATCTTTGTGTCTTCTCCAGTCTTTCTTCAAGTGCTGTCTTTATTTGTCCCTGACTGTTCTGATTATATAACTTGACCTAGTTGATTTGCTGCTTTCCCATGAAACCATCTCTCAGCGCAAATTTATTAACATAAAACTAGGCTGACAATTTAGTTCTTCTCCTTAGCAGAAACAGTTATGTACATTTCATTTTTTATTAACTGTATAACTGAGAAATAATCTTGGTCTTGGTCATCTACAATCATTTGCAGATTGTACATGTATATATTAGGTGCACTTGAGCTGAACTGTTATAACTATCTTCATACAATAGCTCACATTGTTTGTTGTTCAAGTGCTTTAACATCCTCACGTTTTACATTTATTCAGTCTAAGCATCGGGTACACACATTGATTCCCTAGCCTTACTACAGATGTACCACTGAGAGGCATTTCTTTAAGCTGCTGCCACTCTTATGTGAAGCGTTCAATGCGTATTTATCTGTCAAGGCATGGGTAAATAAAAGAGATGAAAAGATCGAGCCTAGTGGAGAGTCAAACGCTGGGGTTTGTCTCTTGTGGATAAGTGAAAAGTCTGATTGAATTAAAGTACAATAGCAGTACAAAAGCACAAAAACGTAAAGGGAACAAAGCAGAAAATGGAAGGAGGAGGACGTTTTTGCTACCAGAAACAAATGCTTTGCTCTGTTTATGTGTTTGGTAGTATTAAATTTATATACATGTTTCTGGAGAAAAACTAAAACATTCCTCAACTATTTCAACCACAGGAAATTATGTTTTACATCAGAAAGATAGCTAATTTCTCACATTTAAAATTAGTGCGAGCACACACACACACACACACACACACACACACACACACACACACACAATTTCACAACAAATTTAACTCTTCTTTTGTAGTGATACAACCAATATCCATAAACACCACAAAAAATGTACGACCTGCAAAATTACCAGTCAGGGGGCCATGCAGCAATACAACAATTGACTGAGGGCACATTTGGATCACTCTGCTACTTTTTACACTTCCAATCCATTTTGCACTTGTTTCTGCAGATTACTTCTGTTTACAGTCATGCTTTCTATCAGAACTTCAGTTTTAACAAGCCTCTGGGAACACTGTCATTTTCTTGAAAACGCCAGGAGACATTTTTGTTAATTAGCAAATGATGTTTCCTACCACCGGGGTGGTTCCCTCTGGAAATTAAATCAGCACAATAACCTAATTCAGTCAGACAGAGGGGCACAGCCATGTCCCGGTGTGTGAAAGATCATATCTGGATGATTTTTTTAAACATGAAATAATTCAGAATTGTACAGGAACCAACAAACAGCCAATCCAAGGGAAGAAAAAACACTTTTTTAAAATGTGTTAATTCAGAAAGTCCTCTTGGAGTGGCCAACTTTATGACAGCGCATGCTGATTGCCACTACATGCACTCAGCTTACTTTCTACAGTGTGTTGGAACACATTTATGCTTCTTTAAAATCAATAATTTACACTAACAAGAAGCACAACTGTGCAAATGTACACAACAAATTAGTCATTGGCAGCATGATCCTTAGGAAATCTCTTATGCTCCACACTACACTTGTGCACTCTATAATCAAAGACAGGATAGACGGACAGTGACAGACTTGCACACAGTGGTTTTTGCTCAATTGCCCAAATATGGTTTAGGTCCATTGTGATGCACAGATGAAAGAAACACTCTGGTTTAGGTCCATTGTGATGCACAGATGAAAGAAACACTCTGCTTAATATATTTAATATCTAGTGCATATATATTTGGTATATTATGGTTTTACAATGATGACAGATTGCACAGATGGGTTACACAGATTACACAGATGGGTGACAAACTAAAGGAAAAACCTAATAAATGAGTGAAGAAACAGTGAATGCAAGTTACAGGACACGAGTGGTCACTAAATGGTTTGATTAGTATGAAAATGATGTGAATCATATACTATGGCCTTCACAGTCAGCCCAAGATTTTTCAACATGCCAGACAGTGCTCTCCAACTGCATAACCAAAACATCAAATGAAGAAATATCTTTCGGAAGAATTGTGTTCATTCCTCCAGCAGAGTTCCGGAGACTTGTAGAATCAAAGCCAAAGTGCAATGAATCTGTTCTGGCAGCTCATAATGACACAACATCTGTCTCTATATTCTCCACAGATACACCTGATTTAGACCAAATTCAAACATGAGCTTGGGATGAGTAAGGTGAAATAAAAATAAACTTGAAAATAAATATGAGACACAAGGAGATTGAGACATCAAAACTGCTATAAAACATATGTGAATTATCAAAGATGCTGACAACTGGTAGAAAAGAAAAGTATTCATATATATTCAACCATGTAATATGGATTGTGTATGACAAGTTATATCTGCTACCAACGCAAACAAATCCAGGTGTTTGCAATTTAAAAAAGGAGCCCAATGAGAAGCTTTGTATGACAAGCTGTCTAAATTTCTAAAACTAGACTGTGACAGGAGGCAGTTTCTGCTACAGAGGTATTTCTGTTAAACAGTTGCTTATTAAAAACAAGAAATAACTTCACTACTAAATTTGAGTTCTCATCAGTGGTAATTAGAGTCAATTTGGCATCTTACTGGAAAACTGTTGTTGTGTAGTTACAAGGTGTCCTACTAGTATAAATACTAGTGTAAGTATTTTAATTATCTGTAAGCTGTAAGGTTCTCAATGATTCTGTTATTTGGCATGCCATTAGATATCTTTTCTCTTCTTTCTCTCAGAGTCAGTGAGAGATTAAGACAAGAAGGAAGAGGAGTAGAGTACTAATGTCTGTGGTTGAAAGATTATTGCTTTTAATGCACTCTACTACTTGAAATCAGCAATGTAAAAAACAAATACTCTAATCTACAAACACTCAGTTATGCTGGTGCATCCTTTCTGATGAAAAAGAAAAAGAATAAAACATCCACAGGGAACTATGTTGAAAGGAAAGACAACATCAATGGTCATAATTTCCACTGTACTGTAGTCAGGATAAATGGTTAATAAGGGAGCAATTCCCTTCACATTTATACCAGCAGAGCTTGAATAAGCTGTCAATGCTCCATATTAATCCATTCTCCAAGCCAGAGCAAATTAACACAGCCCAGATGATTGTGCTGCTACAAAAGCAAGCGAAAAAGCTTGGAGCAAAATCTGAGAGTTGGAGGCACACAGAGATTAGGAATGTGGAGCTCCTCAGAGAGATGCCTCAACAGCCGACAAAGACACTGGGAAGTCTTTTTTCCTGCTCGAGGCAGGAAGAAAGGTCATGTTATTTAGGGATGGGAACTGTTTTCCCAGGTTAAAAGTCTGTGATACTCTGATTACCCTCTTGGTATCATCATTGTCTTTTCTATTTTTCCCTAACAGAGATCACATAAACAGAAAGAAACACTAGAGGTCAACAGGGAGGGCAAATTTAAACCTTCAGTCTAAACAAATTATGTATCACTCTAAAGCACATTATGAACCTAGCCACTCCCATATTAGCAGCATTTGTCTTTGGTCATGAGCCTACAGTGACCACTTTGCCAAATCTCTTGTCCAGGATGTCTTTGGCTCCCACCATCTGATATCAGCAGATGTCATTAACTTTTAAATTAAAATTTAAGGATATCTTACTGCTCATATTGTAACACAGACCTCCACTGGTATGTTCCTCGGACACTACATGCTAGAAATTGCACACACAAGAACTAGAAAGCTTATAAAATATATATATAAGATGAGAGTACAAGAAATTTGAAATGACTGGACAGATTAAGTTTGAAACTGAAAAATAATGAGTCAGATACTGACGACACTGAAGAGCTGGGTGTGGCTGCAGTTAATCAAGGAATGTCATGAAAGGGTGAGTGATGAAATCAGGTTTGGTTTAATAAGCAGTGATTTTCAGTACGTGTTCAGGAACCTTTTGAGTCAGGATAAAATTAAAGTGCAAAAAGTGAAAAATCTCAATGACAAAATCGATAGGGGCTATAGTGGCCTGTTTAATTGCATAGTTAACATGATTTAACTTTATCTATTTTTTACTACTACTTTCTGTTGAGCAAAGTTTTGCTCTAATCATCAGCACAAACAAGCAAACTGAAAGAGACAGATTCCTGGATGGACATGATAAGATATATTAACTGAATTCATTCTCTTGCCATTCTTTTCCTTCTATTCACTGAATGATGACAACCATTCAAATCACACAAATGGCTTAGAGTTTTTTGGTCTCTTTGTCCTTCATCTCTTCATTTCATTTCTTTCACACCCATTCAATAAGTGGCCTCTCTCTCCTTTACTTTACCAGCCTCTCAAAAGGCTTCTGAGACCAGATTTAGTCACCAGATACATAAATTAAGCATCTCATATTGATTGACTGATATGCTCCAAGGACTAGCTGCAGGGCTGCTCAGCTTAAACCAACCAGAGGGTGACTTAAATTACTGTAATCTGCCCAGAAAAAACAGCAAGAATTTAACAAAGTTAGCCTTGCAAGGAAGACAGTTGAATCACTGACCATTTTACTAATAACACACAAACGGTAAATGTGTTTTAACATAAAGTAATTCAGTCAAGACTGCTCTGAAAATGCATGCAGAAAAAGTCGGCATCATTATGTTAATATTGTGAAATATCTCCTAGTTGAAAAAGGCAGTGGGATTCTTCTTACTGTTACTATAACATTTTTGCCGCACACCACCATAAAAATCTTTTTCTACCTAAGTGTTAAAATATGCATAAAAACAAAACAAGTCCTAACACTATTCAGTGACATTATCTCACAGACAGAAGCCAGCAGAGCCCATTCACAGTCATGAGGGAAACAAAACTCTATTAAAGCCCAAATAAAATCAGATGGAAGGAAGCAGCTTTATATCTCTCCGTAAGAATAACAGGACAACAGCTGCCAGTAATCAAACACCAGAAGCGAGACCCATATTGTTAACCAAAATGAGTTCTTCTGCAGTCTTCTGCAACTACTGCTGGACTAACAAATAATTAATCCAATTATACCAAAAAAAACAAACAAAAAAAACAAATAATGATGAACTTTGCCTCATAAGCCATAAGAAAAGTTCATCACCAAACAAGGACTCTAGGACTCCATTTACAATAAAATCTTGTTGAAGTGGGAACTACAATCCCTGTCTAAGAAAAGGAACTGTCAAAATATTCTTCTCATCCCACAGGCACAGTTTTTATTATTGACCTACACTTCTATCTACATTTATTCACTCTACTACCCTAAATCTGGAGCAGGAGCTTTGGGCCACAGATTGATAACACATAATTTCATCACCTTGCAATGACACATATTTTTACCTGCTTATCTATGATGAACTTGAAACAAATGGGTCATGTTAGAATAAAGGATTTTGAGGAATTGGGGTAGTTTTAAATATGTAACCTGAGCATGCAACAAGAACCTGTGACAGACTTCCTGTGTTTTATGGGTAGGGTTTGCCCTAATTGTTGCAAATCTTAAATGATTGCCCTCAAGACGTAAAAGATTAACAATTACTTTCACTGAGCTACTGAGCAAAACAGAAAAATGCTGCTCAAACATATGAATCTGATTGAAAGGTTTGTACTGGCTGTTGCTCTCAATAGTCAATGCTCTTCTCTATGACAAGAACAGTGTGTTCAGTGTGGGTGAAGTAGATAGGGGGCAGAATTGACCTGGATAAAGTTAGGAAGAAAACTGTCAGAGTAAAACACTACTGCATGTCCCGGATTTCTCAAATTCATCTCCATGCATTCTTTATTTTTCACCAAAGAAATGTGGTATGTACTATATACTGTTTTAGACACAATGCATATTACTCTCTGTATATAGACCTCAAGATTAAAACTGCGAAAGGGAGGTAACTTGATACAACTTTTCAAAATCATACTTAAATCCTATTAGAGAGACTTACAGCCTAGAGTAAATTGTGAAAACAAAGTTAAAAGAACTACAATCTCAGTTAGCTGTAGTTGTAGAATGGTCAATTTTTAAGAGATAAATAAAAGACAATTAAAACATGGAGGTTTTTAAATCAGTGCTGCCACCTCACGAGACCACCTTAGAATAAATAAAACTGAAATCAAGCTGTCAAGGATCCTTATCCAGAAAACATGACAAACATGTCAGAAAATCTTATGGATCAACTAAAGGATACTGACGTGGAGTGATACATTTCCATCAGAATGGCAAATGCATGACTACTAAAGCTAAAACTTTTTCCACTGAAGTCAAACAAGGGATAAAGATAACTATTCAGGAATTTTTAAGGGTGTCACAAGGAAGCTTATGTTCAGTTCTGACAAGAAAACATGCTGATTCATACTCATGTGTAATAGCTGACTAAAGGTAAAGTTATTCAATGATTTAGGGAGCATACAAAATATGCAAAGCTTGAGGACAAGCAGTGCTCAGGTCTGTGGCTACTGTCAGCTGAGATGGCAACACCTGGATTGGCTCTACTTTCAAACCATGCACTCAAAATGTCAGCATCTTGGCAAAGTAACACAATTCAAATTCCTAATATGTCATCAGAATTTGACGGAAGCTTTACTGACTTCGCCTCAGCTGAGCCTGTTGCTATGTATAAATTTGTTTCCCATTTGGCCCAAATATATGAAGATGTGGCTGACACTGCCTACAAACTGAATCTCTCTTTGACACAGCTGCATAAGAAAATGAAATATTCAACCTTCAAAAAGACATTCAAATGAAATGCAAGGCATCTGAAAGGAAGGACGAGTTCTACACACAGTGCTATTAAAAAAAGCATCTTAATATAAGAATGTAGCTTTAAATTGTGAGCTCTTTTCTGGGTCACCCCACCTATGTGGGTCTACATTCTCTCACATGAAGATAAAAAAAGTACAGCTTAAGTGTAGAGAAAGTAAACCACTAATAAATCACGAATGTGTGTCATTTGATTGTTTACTTGTCATGCTTAAGCCATGTGACATAAATAAATGAATCAGAGACTTAAACGAGGCTATGGATTTTCTCCTGGGATTCATCAGCTGCTTTTTTCCTCTGAATGTGATCCAGGTCTCCTCCATAATTCAAAGCATGGCAGCTAATTCAGACAGACTTTGGCTTGTGTTTGAGTGAATTAAGGTGTTTCACCTGTCTTCTTCCAGATCCTTAGAAGCTGACATTGTCTGGGTGCGCTCAAGGTTATTCAGCAAAGTCAAAGGTTTTTTGTGAATCTGCTGGACATACCTTCACAGGAAAGGAGGATAGAGAGAAAAAATGACAGTGTATTAGTTGAGGATAAATTAAATCAAGTAGGAAAAAACTTTTCCTTTGACAGTCAGTAAAGTGGCAGTTGTAGCAGTGAACTGATGAATGTTGAAAAATGTACGAAATAGTGTTAACGTAGTGCAAGTTTGTTCCTTATTTAACCAGTGTGTATCCATGCAGTGATTTTTAAACAAGGTATTTACCTGATATATACTTTGGATATGACAAATGCTGAATCCTAATCTTAATTAATTAGTAAGAAAAGTTTTGCCTTTTCAAACTTCCAATATTATAAATCCAGAAAGCCCTAGCCTTCTTGTAATGTTAGCAAAGAGACAGTATTTATATGACTTTCATGAATAAAAAAAACAAAAACATTACATTATACAGAGGCCTTATGATGTTTACAGGTCAGCATCCTGTTTAAACACAGTACTGTATATTTCACAAGATTTTTTTTGTTGTTGTTGTTAAAGATGTTAATTATAATTTTTCAAGTTTGAATTTTATGGACCAAACAGGATTTGGCAGCAGTGGTGGCTTACACATCCAACTGGCAAAATCAAATGGATTAATTGGGTCACTGCTTTGGTCACAATGATCACAATCAATTAAAAAACAGTGGCTGAGCTCCTTCCAGATGTCGACACAGAGCCGATGGATTCTCTCTCCTCCTAGAAAGCAGCGGGTCGACTGAGAGCTCAGAGTGTTATTAATAGCCGCTGCAGGGGTGTCAAGGGTCTTTGGCTGTCAAAGGGGTGAGGTAGCACCAGGGTTCAGAGCAGTGCTGAACCTCCATCACCGCAATGGGTGAATGGGCTACTGAGCAACCCTGTTTTAAAGCTGTCTTATTTGGACAAGACATGTTTTTCTTTGTTCAGTTTTTAAATTACTGTGAAGAAATAACAGTCCAACAATCTGCCAGTGGATGGTAGTGTTGACTGAGTCCGCTGTCATCAAGTAAAGTTGGTCTATGTGTAACAATATTCACATTTAACATGTTAAACTTTACCTTACCTCACTTGGGGAATCTGGATTGTTCTCACTTTAAGCCTGTGTAGGGACAAAGAAAACAATTTAGCTCAATTAAGTCTCTCAATTTAGTTAATAGCAGGGAATAAGAAAGGAGCTCCATCCTTTAACCTTTCTTAGTGAGATGTGTGGGCCTTGTTAAAGCAACAGAGCAGGGGAAAGAAAGTAATTCATCTGACTGTCTCTGGTGGCTGTTTGCACCGCTATGAACCTGTGCAACAGATGAGCCCAACAGGAGGGTCCAATATTAATGCATATCCAGATGCATGGGCACAGGTGGATTGATCGTTTTATGGTTCTGTTGATTATAGAGCAAGTTCATCCTGAGGTTCAGTTTGCTGCATTCATCTGCTGGCTTTTATATGCTTATCTAAGGTTCACTTAGCATTGTACTGTGGTGTTTGGCTGTCTTTGCTTTACAAAAATACAGCTGTTAATAACTCAATAGATCTTTTTAGAAATGAGTTATCTAACAGTGTTTTATGTTTGACAAGGTAACTGGAAATGCTCTATGGTTTCATGGGAGAACTGGCTCTGACCGTATATTGTGTACAAATACTTGGATAGCAGCCTAAGCAAAAACTCAAAACAAACAAAAAACAGATGATAATGTCTGAGTCATAATCCTACTTGTGTCTATTGATGGATTTTAACCTCCATCTGTTTGTTAGCATATCTCAAACACCCATTGCCAGGGTTAATAAAACTTGATTGAAAGTTAAGATAAGGGCTTAAGGAACTATTTATTTATTTTGGTCAAACGTTCAGAAATTCTTCACAGGATTTATTAATATTGTGACACGTAACTTAAGATACTCTTTATCCCAGTTACAGATGGATAAAATCAATGTTTTTGTATTATGTTTTATGTATTCACTATGTTTTATGTTGAAATCTGTGTTCAATGACTGAGACAATTTTCCCCATAAGGGATAATAAAGTTAGAGCTGATATAAGTTAAAGATGAATTTCGATTACTGACCCAAACTGTGGAGCAAGACTTTGACTATATATTATATTTTCAATAATAAATATGAAGTACACTTTATAACCCAACCACAAATCTTAAAAGACCACCAAATTTCTCAGTGTAAGCTTGACAGACAATAATTAAACATGCCAATACAAAAGAGATGCACTAAATTTAAACTTAATTGACCCAACAAAGCAGCAACTGAATTATTCTGGGGACCCATGTACAGTATGTTCCCTGGTATTTAGTAGAGTAGTCAAATGAAAGAGATGTTATGATGGATTTCAACATTGATCGGCATGTATCAATTCAATTTAGATTGACATAATGCCTCTCAGGCCTGTTTCCCACTGCTGAGGAAGCACAAAATATATCCAGAATTATTTGAGGAAATTACCCTTCCAGAAGCAAGACGCAGCCCAGTCGAGCATTTACAGCCACAGCAGCAGGCTCTGCCACTCACTATGAACACTCTTCTCTTCCACTCAGGAAGCACACAGCACCTGACAAACCTGGAAACCTGATTGAGTGTCGGAGAATGAGCCAATTAGAGGTTTTTGTCAGAGGAGCAACACTCATGAAACAACTCACCATGGTCACCATTCGGTGCAGCAGTTTTATGACTGAAACATCAATAAAATCTGCAGTGTTTTGTTTTTGTAAAATCACTTGATATTCTTTTTATTGAAGCAAAACAGCAAACCACCCTTTCAAGTGTTGATATATCAGGGCCCATGTGCCTTGCCAAAGGACATCAGGAAACATGGCTATCTAATGGCTATAGTGTTAACTGGCAATACTGAACTCATTACATGATCTACTGTATGCTTAAAATTATCACTTCTGGTCATACTCTATTTAGCATGAAACAAACAGTTTCATTAAGATTAAGGTTAAGGTTAAAAGAGCCCTTTAGAGACAAAGGACATACAAGCTGTTGGGCCAAGATGTGACAAAAGAACGGCAGTGCTCTCTACTGGCAAGAGAAATAAAAAAGACTGACTGGTTAGTAAGACACATGCATATTAACAAAGGTTTTAGTGAGTACATATTGGTATTTATGACACATTTTACATGTAATTACGGCAATAAAAATATGTATGATTTGTACTTTTTTTTGGTATGGTAACTTCTTTTATCACAAAAAATATTCAAAGTAATGCTACAGGAAAACCAAATAATACCTGAGAATCGCTCTGTTCAGTGTCCAAGTTTGTGGCTCATTTATTCTTCAAGATAAATGGGTTCAATTAAATATAATTTACACATTTAAAAATATTGATTTTATTTATTTACATTCATTTGTGTGGGCCTATTACTTACCGGTAAATATAAATATAAAATGATAGTATAAAACCAGAATATTTAGAAAGGTGATGAATTTGCATGTAAAGAGTATTAACTTTAGGTAACAGAAGGAGGTCAGGTTGTGCTGTGTGTTATGTACCCTGCTTATTTACTGAATCCAAAGGAGGAGCAGATTTGAATGAGAGACATTACAAACTGAGAGAATATATCCGACATGCCAGTTAAAAGTCAATCAATGAAATTCATGTGGAAGTACACAGTGTTATCTGAATGTGGCTGTCCTTTAGAACATGACCAGTTCATGGTTATCTGAAAGAACCCAGATACCGAGAAAAAGAGTAAACAGAAAGTTGGGAAATGGACCCCTGGAACTGACCTCATCCAGCACTGTCAAACAAATGAATGAAACAGAAATGACGCTGGCATTACAGTTTTTTATGAGGCATCATAAATACAGTTGTGAGGCTACCATTGTGCAGACAGGTTGGTTTTAGGTATACAAGGTAAGTTGAGTAGTACCACATAACCACTTATCAAATGCTCCTTTCTGAAAAAGGTAAAGAAAAACGGTGAAAAAAAATCATCATAAATGTAAACTAACTATATACAGTCAGTGGTCATGGGTCTAGTGCACTGAGTTCATCTTATCTCTATACCACTGTATATCAGTTAGATATTAACTGATATATATTGGAATAGTGAACAGCATATGCACTCAGTGACAGGACCCTGACTTTAGTCAACACCAAAGGCCACTTACACTGAATCCCTTATTACATTGACAATACACTATGTGTAAGATAGTTGATAATTGAGGTGTATGTACATACTGAAGCACTGGAAAGTATATTCTTATTTTACAAACTTTATAACATTAAAATTATTAAGGACATCAGATTTTTGCATTGAGATGATGTTGGTGTAAAACAAAATAGGAAACTGAGGGAAAAAAAAAAGTCAGGTCAATTATTAGCAACATTCAGCTCTAATGGACATGAATGGGTTAATGCACATATTCAGTGCACCTGACTTTAAAAAAAAGGTTTTGGAGGCTTGGCAGACTCCATTCCTCATACAAACATTTACACAAGTTTCAGTCATTCAGTATTTCACAGCCTGCACACCTTAAATCAAGACCTCTCAGATTTAAGGTAAGCAATATAACTTAGGCCTTAAAGCATCAAACCTTATTATAATAATATAATATAACTATAATATAACTATAATAATAGTATTTGGGGATTTTGGAGTGAATTAAATTTTTTTGTAAATATTTTGTCCACAGCTGGTATGCAAACCATTGTGCTGTTGGTGTTGTGGGTACTGGGAACATCACTGGTGTTGGCAGACCCTGACACAGCTGGGGAGAAAGTAGCTGAAGAGCCTATTCCATGTTCAAAGGTATGCACCTGCTTTCATGATGACTACAGCTTGGAGCTCAACATGTACTGCAGTGCTCGGAACTTCACGCAAGTCCCATCTGACATGCCACCGTCTACTCACTCTATCTGGCTGGATGGCAACTTGTTCACCTCACTCCCAGCGTCATCTTTCAAGGATCTTACTAACCTGGACTTTTTAAATCTGCAGAGTGGTCAGCTGGTGACACTTGACCCTCAGGCTTTCAAAGGACTTAGGTCGCTAGCACACATTCACCTTGAGCGGAATCGTATCCGGATGTTACCAGGTACAATATTCCAGAATACACCTAACCTTGCTTCACTTAGTCTGCATAACAACCAACTCACACGTATTGAGGAAAGCCTGTTTGCAGGACTCTCACACATGTGGCTTCTCAACCTAGGAAGGAACTCAATTGCAGTTTTACCGGAGACAGCTTTCCAAGACCTGCACGGTCTACGGGAACTTGTTCTTGCAGGGAACAGACTTGCTTACTTGCAGCCACAGCTTTTCCAAAATCTCGTTGAGCTTAAAGAGTTGGATCTGACTGGAAATTATCTCAAGGTCATCAAGGCTAATGTGTTTGTTAAACTTACTAAACTGCAAAAGCTTTACCTGGCCCAGAATCAAATTGTGACAGTGGTACCCAGAGCCTTTGTAGGAATGAAGTCGCTAAGATGGCTGGATCTCACCAACAACAGACTGACCTCTCTCCATGACGAGACTTTCTTGGGCCTGCTCAGTCTTCATGTTCTGCGTCTTTCCAACAACTCTATCACTGGAATTCGGCCCAGGACTTTCCGTGATCTTCAGTACTTAGAAGAGCTAAGACTCAGCTACAACAGGATTCGGGCTCTGGGAGAACGGATCTTTGAAGGGCTTGGTCATCTGGAGGTCCTCGAGTTAGAGCACAATCAAGTGCAGGAGGCACAAGTGGGTAGTTTCACAGGGCTCTCTCATGTGGCTGTCATCAACCTGTCTGGTAGCTGCTTCCACAGTCTGCCAGACCAAGTGTTCAAAGGTCTGTCAAAGCTTCACAGCCTTCATCTGGATAGAGGCTGCCTAACAAGGATCACAACTCAAGCTTTCAATGGACTCTCAGGTCTGCGTAGGCTTTTCTTGCAACACAATAATATCTCAGTGGTGGAACGCCAGAGTTTTGTGGACTTGGTAGGCCTACTGGGACTGGACTTGAGTTTCAACAAGTTGGAGGTTCTGACAACCCATACATTCTCTGGTCTAAAGAATATGGAGTACTTGCTGTTGTCCAACAATGAATGTCGACAATTTTTGCAGAATGGCACAAAGCAGCTACTCCCAAGGCTGCGCTATCTGGATCTGAGAGCTAATGCTTTGACAAGCATGGTCCCTGATTTCCCTGAGAATATGGAAAAACTTTTGCTATCTGGGAACCGGTGGAAATGCGACTGCAGTGCCCTCCCACTCAGAAACTACAGCTTGAGGAATCCATTGGTGATACCTCGGCAAGTGGAGACCCACGCAGAGGGTGAAGAGCCTGACACAACAATCACCATATACAACAACATTACATGCAACAGCCCACCATATCTAGCTGGTCAGGACCTGCGGGATATTGACAGTGAACTATTCCAAAGCTGCTAGACAAACATGCACAGATGTGTTTAGGGAGTTGGTTTGGGGTTGATATTTTAAACAATCCAAATTCATTCAGTTTCTGATTCCAAGATTTAAATTGTAATGTAAATTGAATGATTACAATACATGATTCAGGTTCTTTATTCACATTTACTATTTACAGACAAATTGATCTATAACCTTTAAATAAAATGTTTCAATAAGTATTTGAGGGACTTTCTCAGTATGTAATACAGTATGATAATAGTGAATATCATTGTGGAAAAATGCAACTACAGCTGCTACAGCTGATACTTTGGTTTACTGACTATGGAGAATGAGATAGATTGTGTTTTACCACTTTGGGATCAGGTTACTAGGTGATGTTACTTGAAACATGGAAACATGTTTTAATGAGAGATATCTTTAAATGTGATGCATTTGGATGTATTTTTTAAAATATTTAAATATATTTTGAAGGTTATTGATCCTCCATTAACCACTTGGACATTCCTTCATGCCCTTGAACACAGAAATAAATTACATTTCTACTTCTATTTCTACTTCTTCTCAATAAAAATGGGAATACACGGCCAGAAACAACTGAAAAACCATGGCTTGTACTAAACATTATGCAAATCTAAGAACCACAAAACTGAAATGTTCATTTCACAAAATTGTAAGTTTAAACCATTAGGCTTCAAGTCACAATTTAGTTAATCATTTATGTGACTGGGCTGGTTGAATAAACGTTTGGCAGAAATGACTGGCAAATAGCCTATCTGCACAGCTCAGACACTAAAATGTCTTCAAGTATGTTGAAGTGTGTATTATTTGGTGTAGTAAAAATCCAAGTTATTACTTTAAAAACAAAACACTGTTGGGAAATTGCCTTAATAAAAGCAATAAACGTTTTGAAATCACTGTGTGTTTATTTTGATTAAAATGTTCAATGTACCCACAAGCACACTACTACACTACTGGCGTTTGCAGACAAATATGCAAACACATTATAGCATATATTAGAAAAAGGTTTTACAGAAAAAAACAACAACATAATATCATGAAAACGTGCCAACAGTAAAACCTTACCTTGCAGTCAGTTTGCTAGCACCACAGCTAGCCAGCATTGAGCACAACTGAACCTGTCTGCTAACATGGCAGCATGTTCATACAGTGAATTTACGGCTTACTAAGTTACATGTATGCAGAATAATGAGTTTAATCTGCCCCACAACTCTCTCTCACACTCTCATCCATGAACAATCACAGAATAAGGCCTGCAGGTTAACGTCAGTCGCCTGCTCAGGTGTGAAACACTATTTTTGTGTTGTTGTTTTTTTTTCAGGTGTGATATTTCTGACAGCACCTGAAGGCACCATTGTTGACGGCGCACACGTGCTGCAGAAGCTTTCCGTTGCCAATAGCAACATGAACTGCAGCACATAAACGGTTAACGTTAGTCCTTGAACTTACTCGGAGACATAAAGTTATGAATTATTCGTCGTGTTTGGAGTCAATTCTGGAGAAGGTGAAACCACTTATACCGACCATAGACTTCGATTCTTTATCGGTATGTTTTTACCTTTCTAAAGATGTGTTTAAGTCTGCTAACTAACAAATAAAAATATATATATCGCAGCACCAAATAATGACCGTTATGTTATTACAGTTTGATGATGAACAGATTGTCACTGTCTATCAAAGACCAGCTAGTCTTTCCCTGGCGGTCCCAGAAGACTTCAGTTTTTCAATGGATGATGATGAACCAGAGGTTAGTTCATTATAAACTCATGAGTGCAGATGTAATATCAGGAAATCAGTAGCAGTAATGTCAGTGGTTTTCTCAATCAGGAGCTGATGAAACCTGTGAAACCAGAAGAGAAGTTGGATGAAGAAGTCACCACTACAGCTCGTTGTGCTACACAACACCCTGATGCTGATTTCAAGGTGCATTACATCAATGAGTCACTGGTGTGGGCAGTATTAAAGTATTAAAATGTACCAGTGTATCATGGTGTACACTGAATAAGCATCTTTTTCTTTTCTCTTTCACCATTAACAGGCAGGTGCTTACGAGGGAGGTATTGTAGATACGAGGCTGGAGGCCTCAGTAAAATCTGATGAGGGTTTTCCTGTTCTCTCATTTGCGGTGAGTTTGGAAAAGTAAAAAAAAAAAAAAAAGATCAAGGATAATCATCACCAGTTATGATTAATGCGGGTAAATATTCTCCTTCTTGTCAAAAACACTGGTTTCAGAGACTTGACCAGTGGGATTTGGATGATGTCCTCCAAAATGTGGCAGGGGATGGGCTATCCCTGCAACAATGTGCATCAGTTGTGCCTGCAAAGACGCATGAAGGCAAGTAGCTATATTGAACAAAATTGTATTTTATAATGTATTTTAATGTACTTTATAATTTACATTATAATCTTGTGTTATAGTTTCAATCCGATTTCTGTTCATAGATTGTGACAAGTGCAGATCCCAGGGGGATATGATGGAGAAACTTGTTGCTTTCTCTAATAGCCAAACATCTAAATTTGTGTCAGAGCCTGTGAGAAGTCTAAACCACATCGGGTATGTCATATCACTGCTAAGGCTTTGTGACTAAATTTGGTAAATAATTCTAATGATTACATTTTTCATGAATCGTTTGTGGTAAGGATGGCAGCAGAGTTGCAGCGGAGCCACAAAGAATGTCCCACTGTTTATATTGACCTGCGTTGCTGTGATCCTTTAATAAAACCACCAAGAACATCCCCAAATATTTCATCAGAGTCCAAGTCACCCGCCAAACACAACACCCTCCAGGAAACACCACCTGCAAAGAAACCCAATCTTAAAGTGCATACTGGATCACAGATGGAGGGCAGGTATAATAAATATATCCTGCATTAGAAACATTTGTCATGCTTCAGTCCAATCCTTTTCATTTATTTTCATATTGTCATTTTTCTGCTTCCAGGGAAGTGACTGGCATGAGCATGTTGCTTCAGAAAATAAGGAAGATGAATATAAATGGGAATAAAGATCCCAATAAGTATAGAGAGAAGAAAACAACAACTCGGCAAAGTACAATCAAAGAACCAAAGCAGCAGAGGTATTTCTTTTCCTTTATTCATTCAGCATGTTGATAATAAAGTCATATATTAACCATCACAATGCTTTTGTTAGTGGCCAACAGGGACAACAAGTTAAACAGACATTGCAACATGAACAACACCAGGAAATTCTTAGGCAACTGGAAATACATCGTCCAATCAAATCTGTCAATCAGCTGCAGCCAGCTGCAGAAAAAACTGATGTCCTTTTTGATTTTGTAAGTGCAGCAAAAATCAACATTCATACCACTTAAAAATGGCCTACTCTAATTATGACTTGTGTTTCAGGAGGCGTTTCAACTACCGTCAATCAGCGCATTACCTGCAGAGACTGGAAGTAAGGGGTGTATGCTACTGATTGTTAACCTCTCCAGTCCTGGCATGGTTGGAGACAGAGCTAATGACAGGAGAAAACATCTGTATCCAGCTGCAACCAGATCACACATCTACAACACTTTAGTGGCTTGGTTTCTGTCTTTGGTTAGTGAGCAGTGGCTTCTCTCTCTCTTGTGTGCCAATGTTTTTTTTTATTTGTAAAGCTGAGTTCATGCTCACCATGTAAAGATCACTTGTTAATGTATATTAGGTTGGCCCAGATCCACGTCACAATGAAGGTGAGGCTGGTGCAAAGGTCCCATTCTGGGTTGCAGGACTTCAGCAGCTGTGGACAGAGGATGGACTGGCTTTGCATGTTTTAGTTGTGGCACGTCACTGTTATGCAGCAAGGGTAAATAAAATAAAAAAAATAAAAAATCCTAATTTTTTTTTATTAATCTTAGCGCTGATTGTTCTTTTTGTTTGTTTTGTAGGAAAGGGACAAAGACATCCATTTCTATAAGCGTGTGTATAGATTCCTGTCTGAGACCTCATTCAGTCTCATTGCCCACTGGCTACCTCAGCTCAAAACCCTGCTGGACCAGCAAGCCTGTCCCTCACCTATCCATCTCCCCTCTTCCTATTTAAATCATTTCATCTCTGCTACCTCTAAGAAAAAGGTGGTTTACATCAGAGAGTGTGATTTAATATATTTTCAAGCACTTAGATGATTTAGCATTCTGTTAACTGTATTCTGTTCCCTTGGCTTTGTATTTCAGGTTATAGATAGGGTGTTTGGTCTCAGTCCAGGGTTTTACTGGCAGACTGTGGAAACTCAGGAGCATGTTTGTAAGGGGAGAGAGACCACACTAGATCTCCACACAGAGGTGAGCATGTTGTCCTTCAAAAGTGGACTTTGCAGTAGTGGTTGTTGTTTTTTTAATCAGCTTTCTTTTGTTTCGAGGAAGCACTGAATAAGAGGCAAACTAGTAAAGATGGAGTAATTGGATATATGTTAAGTTGTGTATTTATTTTTTGTTGCAGGTATCAGTTGCTGTGGGAAGCAAAGCTTTCTTCCTACATCCCATCATAACACATTACACCCTCCAGCTTATTCTCGACTCAGGACTTGATGTGTGTGGTCTGCGGCTCCTTTATCCACCGCAGGAATTCCTGAGTGACGGTGCTGGTAGGACGTAGCTAAAGCCATCTGGTCATAAAATACTTAGTAACTCCTTCTGGCTCATTGGCCTAGTGTGTGTCCTGGATCCAACGTTGGCTTCAGGCCTTTGACAATATCTTCACTGAATAAAAATAGTCTTTAAAAACACTCTCTCTGATTCAAAAGGTGCTGTGCCAGTCATCAAGAGAACCGATGAGACATGCCAGCCTGTTCTTGCCCTGGCTGTTCGGGGCCCTCATGCTCACTCAGTTTTGAAAGATTTAACTAGTACCTTAGATCTTCTGCTGCCCAGACAGACAGATCCAACCACTATCCATTACAGTACTCAACAACCTCCACTCCTCTACTCCCCCGGACTGGCCACTCAGGTTCACAAGGAGCTGTGCTTGTGGTTTTCAGGAAGAGTCAGAGAAGGAAGTGTACAGTATCACAACCAGCTGAATAGGTTTGTTGTCAAAATCCCAGTGATATGTATGATATGTTTTACTTTGTGTATTATTATTATTATTATTATTATTATTTCATTTAATCAATTTTTTTGACCCATCGTGAGTTGGATTTGAAAAAATAAAATGTTGTTATTGTTTTTGGTTTTGTAATTTAAATATATATCTACATGTTTAGATTCTGTAAAAAGTTTACTGTGAAACTGTTTTCTACTAAAAGTGACCCTGACTTTTGTTTTGGACTCAGTGGCAGAGTCAGTGGCAGCCTAAGCAGATCACCTTCCTTTCTGTGTGCTACAACAAAAGGTACTGCGACTCAACAAGGAGCCAAAATTATAACAATTTAGGGAAACACATTTAATTTTCAACTTTCATCTTAACTGTCCTGAAGGAAATTTTGTTTATAGCAAGGATCAAAGATTTTTTGCTTAAGTGAGGCTGCTAATCCTTCTGTACCCCTTCACAGCTGACTTACTCCTTGTTGTGTCGCCCGTCGTGCCTCCATATTGCTACAGCCAAATTCTGGCTGTTTGTGAACGCAGAGGCTTGAGTCTGATGGGGCTGCAGAGGCTGCAGCTTCAAACCAATGGAACCAAAGTCCTTGGACTCAACAAACAGCAGGTAAAACTACAAAATACTCAGAGTTCAGACTTTCAGAAGCACAGTGTGTAGAATAGAAGGGTAAAAAGATAGGATAAGAGGAATTGTAGAGAAGGTAGATGTGGAAAGGAGAATGGATTTTAGTTCTTAGACAGCAGCAAATGCAAACAAGAATGATCGATTTTCCAGCTGTTTGGGTCTAAGGAATCACAGATTTCTCCTTGTACTCCTGTACACTTGAAGTCTTGAAGCCTGTGTATTTGTTTTCTATAGGCACCTGTGTTCTGCAGTCCACACACTGTGACCCTGGATCAGGAAGAGCGGGAGCTGCACTCTCACTGCCTGGTGTTGTTATTGAGGAAAGAAAATGCGATTCACCACAGTGTTAGTCTGCCAGCAGGTCTAAATTCCACAGCATAAGTCATCTTCATAAATTATATGCAAAGTAAACTGTCTGTGTTTTTTTTTTCTTTATCAAGAAAATAACCTTGCAGTTCTCATATTTTTCAGCCCTAATGAGAGAATTTATGGCACAAAACCTTTTGGGTTGCATCCACTCGAGAATTGATGGTGTTCACACAGTAGACCCAAGCTTCTGTTTCCACACTGTGCCTTACAGCAGTAACCTGTTTCATATCTTTGGTAAGGTCTGAGTGTTCAGAGTCAGTAAAGATTATAGTAGATGCTCCTCTATTGTTGCCCTTTGTGTTTCTTATATATATGTTCTTTTTAGTTAGGTGCATGTGGTCATTGCCAGATCCCTCCAGTGTGATCCTGTCCCGTCAGAAGCGTTCATCCAACTCTAACATGGAGCAAGTTGTGGTTTTAACCTTGTGTGGGAAAGACATGAGCCATGGCCTGAGCCTCCTACACAGAGTACTGACAGAAGAGGCAGAAGGTGGGTGAAGCTCAGCTGTATTTCCGAGAGCACAGCCTGTCCTTGGCTTTGGAACTGGAGGTGGCAGTAAACAAACAGAATACACTGTCACAAATACACATATCAGCCTACACAGTTTAATGAATAAACAGATTTGTGAATTATTTTACATATTTGGAATATTGTTGTTTTTTTTATTTATTTTTATAATCAAGGTGATGGGCAACATGCGAGATTAAAGCTGCTTGGCCTGAAGTATCTGCCTGCATTGAGTCGATTTCAGGCGCAGGAACTGAGTCCATATGAGGTGGGAGAGCAGCTCTATCTCGACAGCTTGGAAAATCTGATGTCCTCTCCTGCCTTGGTGTGCGCTCTTAGACAGGTGGAAGCTTCTGCTTCACTGAGGAAGCTCCTACCACACAATTACCCTGGTAACGTCAGTGCACTGATGTCACCCACACCGGAAGCGGCTTTCAGACAAGCCTCCCTTTTCTTCTTTGAGCATGAGATGACTCCTGGTAGGTTTTGTCGAATGCATTGAGATACCAAGTTTAAAATCTCTTGAGGAAAAGTACAACGTTTAAAGACAAATAAGCAGATGGTCTTGGGAGTAGGCTCATCATCCCACTTTTTTCCTCTACAGATGACACAATACTCCAACTTCTTCCTCAGACTTGCAGTATAAAAGGTTTGTGTATAAAAGAAAAGCAACCCCATCTTAAACAGTACTTCCAATAACCACATTGAGCTTTGTTTGATGTAGTGTAACAGTAACAGTAACGATCAAACTTTCTATTCAGATCCACAGATGCGGCTCACTGTGTGCGTCTTTAAGCCAAGAATCTGGAATCACGATCTGGCTGAGATAGTCCGCAAACTCGAAATGAGTGGCCTCACATTGGTGGGCCTGCGTGTAGTGACCATGAACAAAAACAACGCTACCTCACTACTGCCTGCAGACAGTGTAACTGAGAATGATTATTTGACTGAAAAAAATCCTTCCATGCTATCCATCCTTGAGAATTTATTGAGTTTTGTGTGCAGGACCTGTCAGACTTGAAAGCCCATGTGGAGTACTTGTGCTCTGGCTCCTCACTGGTTCTATGCCTCGAGGGGGAGAATGCTGTGAAGAGGCTGCTGGAAGTGCTGGAACAAGTGGACTCATTCCTGCCAACGACTTCTCGTGGCATGGGTCATTCATACAAAGGCAGCTATGGTCAGTGCCCTGCCCTGCACACTGGTACACATTCAAGACCATGATTGATATGTAATGTAAACTTTGAACTGAAATGCTGTAGGATCGCCATCAAATCAGAAAGCAATTCAGGATGTTAAGAGGCTTTTTCCAGAGCTCTGCTGCACAGTGAGACAGGAGCAGGTATGTATGTCGCACAGGATTTAGGACTTGGGTTGTAACTCATACTGATAAATCTGAGTTTGTGCTTGGTTTCTTGTTTCAGGTAATCAACATGTGCTCAGACCCTTTAGCCACTGAAGGTCTTTTACCTCTGATGGCGACAAGACCAAATGAAGGTATTGACTACTAGTCTGGTTTTATTTTTATTTATTTTATATGTAGTAATACATTTCTGTTAAGAACAAAAACTCTTCAGCATTAGGCTACACCTGAGGCATAATCACAGGAACACACTCACTTTAAACTCAAAGCACTGAGCATTACGTGGCTCAATCATTCATTAACATACAACTTTGTATTATTTAATCATTTATTGTGACTTTGGAATGGATGTTGAAACACGACAGAGTTCCAGATGACCTTTGTAAACCACACAGAAAACAAATATTTTGTTGTGCTTGTTTATTAGTACCAGGGTCCCTGATACGAAGTGCTCTCTGGCAGACAACCTGTCTGCTGATACCCTTAAACGCTCCACCCCTCAACCAAGTGCCATCCCAGCTGGACATGCTGGAGCAGCTGCTGAGGTCAGGCTGCCATCTGGTGGCAGGTAGGATGAGCGTACTGGATAATGAGCAGAAGAAACATATAGCTGAGATGCTGTCTTCAAGAGGAAATGAGATGGTGAGAGGTTTGGCTTTGGAAGAAGTTGCTTAAGAGCTTACTTTCCTGCAAATAGAGCAACGAGCAGTTGATTTTCCCTGCTCTCCTTTGTCCTTAAAAGATGGCTCATCTTTCCACTTCACCCTGTTTCATCGTGGCTGTGCAAGGGGAAATGATTGTGACCCACTTTGACTTGATCCTTCGAAGGTGTGGAGAAGTCAAACTTATTATGTGAACATGTAGTGTTTACATATCAATAACTTTCATCTTTTTTCTACACTTTTCATCATTACACTAGGATTTACAAGGAGAGGTCCGACCTAAAAAAATTGGGGGAAATGATCATCTACCCCAAGTATGAGAAAGAGGTATGAACACGATTCTGCTTTTACTTCAAGGCCTTTATTTATTTTTCATAGTTTAATACAAATTGTGTATTTACCTTAAATATGACATATCTTTTTTGATCAATTAGTCACCTTCAATATGCTGTGTTCTCTCTGTCTCTCTCAGGCCAAGCAGCTGATACGCTACCTTTTCGATGCTTTGTCTCCTGAGCGCTGTCATACCATTGTGCCATAGAGTTTAAATGGGTGGCTATGTATTAGCACATTTTGTCATTGTTTTAGATAATCTAAATATTTTAAATTCAATGTTATCTAATAAAATGTTTTTCTTTTCCTTCCTCCAGTGACCTTTAAGACTTTATTCTGTAAGTTGTGTTTGAGACAAAGAGTATTCACACATTTCAGATGAAAAATTATTTTAATTCTCAAGATGATAAAAATAATTTTGTGAACTCTGTAAACCATTGCATAACTGTAGTGTAACAATTTAACAAGTGTTAACAAACTAGTAATACACTACAGAAAATATGCGGTACACAATCCTCAATGTAGAAAAGAAAAATCTAATATTCTAAGACTTGCACCTATTTTTGTGTTCACAACACAAAAAATATCAATAGACCAACAGAACAATTTCTACGATTATCAGTAGAGAATTTCCTACATATCCACACAGCTTGTCACAAAATAAGGGACATATTTTTTAATCTATAAATAATGTCTAAACCCACTGACATTAAGTAAATAAATCCATGAAATGCAGTTTCCTCAGATTTAATACATTCACTATTAAATCACTGTATTATCCTGAGAAAACACATTTCTTTCTTTATATATCTGCATTATGCTGACAAATAGAAACTTGAAAACTTGCATTTGTTTTAGTTCTAATAAATTTTATTGAAAAGCAGTTCACAACTAGATGCTACATCATAATGAATTAACTGCGCTCCATAATATCCAGTGACCTATTCATTGAATATCTAATTTAGAACAATACATTCAATATTTCAGGGCTTCATGTTAAAATAACATATCTACTGAAATTTTCTATAGTATATGGAACAACTGGTTCCACATTCAGATTATTTACTTTTGACAACACTTGTTGTACTAGTATGTTACTTAATTTGAACAGCTCCATACATCATACTCATATACATGTACAAGTACAAGATTGCATAAATCTTCAGGCTCCATTTTCATAATATTAAAAACAAAAAGACAACACAACAACTAACAATAATGCAAAATAGATTAAACTATTTCAATGCAGAGCATAATGATACATCTATTACAGTTCATTTACAAGATTCTTCCTATTTGGTGCTTTTTCTTATAAACAGTTGAGTTTTTGGTGCCAAATAACTAATTCTGATCAAAATTGTGTATTTAATGGTTAAGTATTGCTGTTTCCGTTTTTTAAAAATGGTATGGCAAATACAGACTGAGACAGACAACTATCAGTCAATTATGACCTTTGCTTCCTTAGGTGGAACTGGTGAAGCGAATCTCATTAGCTTAGCTTTTTTTTCCTTCCAACTCAAGTGGCCTGAATGCACAGGATCATTTAGCAAATCACATTGTGGTCCACAAAAATATTGTAAGGCACTGCAATTTTGATTCTAATTAAACATTTTTTTATTTATTTTGACTGTCCCAGAGACATATATTCTCAATACCAATCAACTTACTTTTTAATTATCAAAAAGGCACAGATGTACTTGAAAATATAATTAGTCTGTTAGAGATCAATTTAACAAATTCAAAGAAATGTAAAGAAATGCAAGCTGTGCTTACCAACTGAGGGTTTGTTTCATTTCTTTTTATAAAACTTGAACTGGGACAAGTAGACCACTAGAGAGACGGAGGGCCAACAACAAATTACCATTACAGCAACTCGGTTTTAATTATGTCTGTATCTGCCATTAATGTTTAAAGCACCTTACAGTCACTGCAGGCCCATCATAACAGCATATAATGCATAACCATCAGTTTCCAAAGTGATTGAGATTATGTAGTTAGGCAAAATCAACAAAAAACAAAACAAACTTGACAACAACAGTAGTTGTAGAGAAGTTTCTATGGCCACTTCAGAAGCACAAATGTCATTCACCTTTGACATTCCTTCACTGTAGACAACAATTAAACTGACACTGAATCCTCGCTTAAGGTCAGCATGTGCTAGCCAGTATTGCACAAACCTGCCATAAACGTCAATGTATACTTAACACAAAATCAAATATACAAATACACATTTTGTAAGGATCTGACCCATGCATTTTTGATCATTTGTGTATCAACTCACTATAGCTAACTTTAGATAGAAAAAGATGCCATTAATTACTGTTAATGAACATTATCTATTTAAGGTACTAGGTGATTACTTTTTTAAAAACTTAATTTAGTTTTCTTACTGAAATAAAATGAATGATGAAATGTAGTACAAAAGAAATAAGAACAACAGTACAGGTCTTTGGTAAAACTGCAAACAATGGGCTCAAGTCCATTAATGTTGTAAGCAAAAGCCATTAGCATAGTCCTGTTGGTTACTCACTAAGAGGATATACAGGATGTCCTACTGAATGAAATATCAAAGCAAAAATCCATCCAAAAACAGAATTCCTGCCACTCACGCTGCTGGACTTTGTCTCCGTTTCATCTGAATGGCCTCGGTGCTCTGACCTTACATTTAGAGCTTTGGGAATGATGCAGCCCTGTTCACAACTACCGGCTGATCTGTCCAAGAACAATTATTTCAATTCTGTTCAAGGGTAGATTTTCCCTTTAGAATACATATTTGGACAGCTACTAGAACACCACTTTGGTTCATTTTTAGATCACACTAGACATCATTAAATTTAGTTGGCTTCACAGGGAGAAGAAAACAGACTAGGAGGATCCTGTGAAATTAGCTGCACCATACACGACTATCCAGTGTATGGAAATTAAGTAAATCCAAGAAAAATTAATTTACCTTCAATCAATTCCAAAAAAAAAAGAAGAAAAGAAGAAGGGGGACAATCTACAGCAGTACAGGTCTGTGACATCATTCTAAGTGATATACAAAAGTACTGAAACTTTGACGCAAATGCATTTACAAAATGAATAATTCAATCAAATCAAGATTTAGTAAAAATTAGATGCAGAAGACCGATTATTATATAGTTTCTGAAATCTGAGCTGTGGATGCACAACAACATTCAAACATCTATATGTATAACAAGAAACTACATTAATACCTTTTCCAGTAGCAGCGAAGCTTGCAGAAGTTATTAAGCCTTTACTACACTAAAAATAAGTCAATACAAATATTCTGGCAGTGTGACACAGTGCGACCTTTTTTTTTTTCCTTTTTTGTAGCTGGTTAATATATCGCATAACATGCAATACCAGAAGTGTTTAGGCTGCCTTTTATGCTGTAATATAATCGTGAAACACTAAAATACCATAACCTTTCTTGATATTTTTCCTCTGAGTTGCTTAATTGTCATTTATGTGAATGTAAACAATGCATCTTCCCATATTTATAAGTAGCAAAAGGTGTACCTGGAGATACATGAATTTCTATTGATTTAAAGCAAGAATAAAAAGGTTTTTTTGTAACACAGTAGAAGGTCATTTCAATTAGAGGAACCTATGCACGAATCCTATGCAAAATCCAACTTACAACTACGGAATTCTTCAATCACTGCAGAATTATAACAATAAAACAAATGAAAGTCACTAAACTGTTTAAAAAGCATTTTTATATGCTGCTATACAAATCCATGTGTCCTCTGTTTGCATACTCCCAAAACGTTAAATTGAAAAACCTAATTTCAAACACTGAAGCTGCACCAAAAGAGCACCACGACCGAGGAATGAGTGGGTGGGTAGTCGGAGGGGAGAGTGGAGATTCATTTCTAAGGTTGAAGTCAGGACACAGGCACTGACAATGTTTGTTTTCTCAATTATCTTCCGCAGAAATACTTAATGGGATTGGGCTAAATACACTGGCATATATTTATATATACACATATAGTCATACACATGTCAATGCTTCTGCAAAAGTTAAAACAAGACACATTATGCAGAAACCTGTGCACAAGCTTCAACTACTTGTGTTTGCTCTGACAATTCTACACATAACCTTTTCAACTAAGGCAAGGCACTTTAGAGTTAGAGGCCGATATGTTCTAGACAGGTCAGGAGGCTAGATTCCTACAAAAATCACCATTTCAGGCTTTTAGCAAATACAATACATGCTTCTCTAATGGCTAGGATATATAAATCTCTACAAAACAAAACTAACTGATTGAATAACAGCCTTAACATGTAGCATGTGCCTTACTGATATTACGGCTGCTGGTTATGCCTAAAATGCATTTAAATTTGCACTTATTTGATTGAAATTTTATAAATCTAACTATGAAAGTAGAAACTATTCAGTACTTTTCTATGAAATCTTAATAATATGTAGAACCATGCCATGATTTAACAATAGGAAACATGAAATATTCAAATGATGTTTCACAGTACACACAAAAGCTTCAGACATTAGCTTATATAGAAAAAATTATAAATCTGAAAAAGACAAAAAAAGAAAAAAAAAGAAAAGAGAGAATACCTACAAAGCAGCTTAAAGCAAATTTCTATTATACCCTTTAATAAAGTCCCAGGTCAACAAAGTGCTTTAGTAAGAAATCAAAACTTCTTCAGAAAGTTGGTCAAAATAATGATGCTTGACTGGTTACATTGAAATAATAAAAAAAAAAAAATCTAAAGGAAAGCTGGGGTTTAAAAAAAAAAAGTGGCTTTACTTAAAGAGGAACTCACTTGCTAATCTGAAGAAGAAGAAGAAGAAGAAGTGTGGTTCAGCACTAATACCTCAGTGGATGTGTAACATTTACAGATTTGTATAATTAGTTGCTATTGTTGACAATACTTTATTTTTTCATTAATTACTCCCTATGGTTTTGAATGCAATAATGCAAGTGTGTATTCATTCCACAGTGCATGCACCTGTGAAGGTACACAATTTTTATCTGGAATTCCAGACAAATTAGGCTAAAACTGAAATATGATTTCTGAGTATAAATCACATCCAGGCTCTTGGTAGTCTACTTCCTTGATGCGTTCCTCTTTAATTAAAGCTAAATCAGCTTTGAGTTTTGCCCATTTTATGTTTAACATCACCGGACATTCACACAGTGATTTCCGTGCATTTGAGATCCCAAACTGGAATGACTTGGCAACAACTATCATGGTAACATATCAACAATGGCTTTGTCTATTTGTCTCTATCATTGTCCTCTATGTAGGTCAGTGGGCTACAACTCCCCTGGATATTACAAAGGATGCTTTGTTTACCCAACGTGTCCACCCTCAGAATGGCTGAAAAATTGTTAACAAGATGACAAGGACATAGTTGTTTTATATCTATTTTTGAAACTACAACTATTTTCAGTTAATATATAATATTAAAGTTACCTCAAGTTTTCTTTCTTCAAAAACAAGCATCTGTGATGCAACATTATTTACTAAAACCTTTTACTGGCTCTACACATATTTCCACAGTAATGAAAAGTTGGGGTTGAGATGCATTCAAATTTGCTCTGGGTGGACTTTAAGTGCATTAAGTAAAGAAAAAGCAATCTCGGGAGATCAGAGATTTATCCACACTAATTCCAAAGTGCAGTGGTTCCACTCGATAAACAGCAAAACACAGGGGCAGAAATACAAACTGGCACTCATTCAGGTCTTTGTGTATACAGCTTTTAGCTAAGGTTAGTGGTCCCTTTTACAGTTTGTTATAATCTGTAATTTTGTATTTACTGTAAGAGCAATATGATAGGTTGGCAATGCAAATCAGCATTTTGTTTGTGGGGGGAAAAAAGCACAGCTGCATTCTGTGTTTAGCCAAAAATGAGATATCTGCACAGACGATTAAGTGTCCGGATATTGACTTATGATTTGAGAAAGGGCACTGCAAGGTAATTTAATATTACAATTTGAGTTCATACAGAAAACCTAGTAACCTAATAATCTAGTTGACCAAGGTAATGTGCACATAAAATGAGCAAAGACTATAAAGATTGAATCCCCTATACACAATCTGATTCATAATACTCACTTCATAATTTGTTTTGTCAGTCAAACATGTTATCCTAAATTAATTCAATCACTGTATGAAACAGACATTGCTATTTAGAAAATGTAATATCTATTAGTAGTTTTTCAAAATCTTTAAATAGTACCTTGAGTATTTGTACATCACCACTTCAATATTTTTGTTCTACAGTAGGGACATTCTGTTTTACTAGGTGCACAGTTCTCACATAGTACATAATGTTGGCAAGGCTGCAGAACAATGCAACGATCATGCTTTTGGCAAACTATACATTTCTTTGACTGAAGCTGATATATTACCTGTTGGGGAAGAAAAAAATGAATATCAGCTGCAACTTAAAAATACAGTTCATGCAGACTTTTCAAATAAGCATGCTTTGATTAAAAAAAACAAAAGAAAGAACAAAAAAAAAAAAGTGAAACTGAATGCTAACCTGATGAAGCGTTTTAAAACTATCTACATGCTACAAATGAAATGCTGTGCGTGATCTAGTCTTTCTTACCCCATCTATAAGGTCTAGGTCATTACGCAGCTGACTCTGGATGGAGTGAAGCTTTGACAAGGGGAGCTGGTCCAGCTCTCCGTAGCTACGTAGAAGAGGTGTTCCAGGGGTGCGACAAAGCACATCAAAGTCCCCTTGGAGCTCTTTCAGCTTGCGCTCTGTTTCCTCCCATTTCTGTTCTACCAGCTGGCGCTCTGCCTCTGCCGTTTTTGCTTGTTCCTTTGCTTCGTGAGCATCTTTCTGGCAAGCTTCACAGGCCTGGAACAAAGTTGAGTCCTTTTATTAAAAACAAAAACTTTCTCCGATACACTAAGACATGTATTGCAATTTGAGCTCATTTTTAACACTGACTTGTTTGACCTGATGCCAGGCCTCCTCCCATTGTTTGATCTTCCTCTTAGCCTCATCCAGCTCTCTAAATAGGCGAGCCAGGTCAGCAGTGCTGGCTGTGGAAGTTAGGCTGCTGAAAACTGGAGATGGACTTGGTGAAAAGCTGCCACTTACAAAGTCCCAAATGTTGCTAGCCCCTCCATTCAAGCCTAGATGAGAGACAGGTTTAAAAATAAATAAATAAATAAATCATGTGACAAGAACAAACATAAAAGTGACAAGTTTGTTGGAGTTCTGTTTAAAAGTTTAAAAAAATAATAAATCACTTGAATCTTAAGGTATTTTTATCACCATATAAAACTCGGAGATTAGAATCTGAAGTGAAATGCTCTCCAGCTCACTTCAAGCTAAAGGTCTGATACTATCAGCTTACCCAAAGAGTTCTGGGAAGAGGAAGTGGGTGTTCCCAGGAGGCCATGCTCTTGCTTGGCTAACATGTTCGAAGGTTGATTTTGCTGTGATACTGCCCCAGACAGCAGGGACTGCGACAGAGACTGAGAGAGGGAGCTCAGCGGGGAGGTGGAAAGTGATGATGAGGAATTAAAAGAAGATGATCGTGCCAGGGAGCCGGGAATGTTAACTGGAGCAGATCCACCTAGCACCCTTTGATCTGCGGAGGCAGTAAATCAAATAATGTAGTTGCTCTAAAAATAAATGGTCAAACTGGTCAAACAACTGAAAGTGATTAAACAAACTAGGTGTCCTTACTTGCCAGTCCTACACTATTGTCTTGTTCCTCTAACTCCTTATCAAGAGATGCAACATTAATGTCACTAAAGTTGAGGTCCAGAGCAGATCCTGAGGGAAAACAAAAGACATCTGGCTGACATTTAACAACAAAATACAGAGTGGCAGAGGTCAGCTCAACTGGTTTAAGCAGACGACACATTCACATACCTATGACAGACTCCACTGTGTTGCTCCCTGGATAGAAAGGAGTGGCTTTTGCATTCATCGTTGATAAGGTGGTGGGTGAAGAACTTTCTGAGCCAATACTAGAGGCTAAGCTGGATGTTATACTGGAGGTAAAGCTTGTTGCCAAAGGGTTCACCGCAGAGAACACGTTATTTTGTGTCTAAAAAAAGAAAAAAATCACAGAAGATGTTTGTTTAGTTCCCAATGTCATTAGTCAGTTTTAAATTAAATAAATACTTAGGTAATATCATGAAGACATTACCACGAAGTAACGCACAACACAAACCTGTTTTTCTTGGTCCATCAATTTCTGATCCATTTGGCCTTTGTTCTTAATCTAAAAATGATGAAATAACATAGAAACAGCACTTTCAGTGACAGACCTCTAATCGCAATTAAAAAGGCATTCCTGCACTGCAATTAGCCGCAGGCTGACAAAGATGTAATAGCCGATTTAAACACAAACTCTTTGCCTTTAACCATTATTCACTTTCCCGAACGGCGCTAACTTGGCGGCATGCTCTGAAACAGTGTTAAATACTACCCAAGAGAATTACATCAGATCAGAATCAACTTGACTCTGCCTGCCACATGTAACTCACAGAATGAATCAAACACACTGCCTTTGATTACTGTACATCTGGGACGATAACGAAAGACGTAATTTACTGAGTGGGTGGCATTCTTCTGTAATTACAAGTTCGGAAAGCGGTGGAATCAACCTAAGGGGCTTTTTTTTGTGCAGTTACAAATACTGTGTATGCAGTGTGAACATATTTTTTAGGCAACCTCGATCAAGCTTCTCAGGATTTATAAAAAATGTAAAATTAATTCACACAGAATGGCTCAAAAAGGGAGAAATCAACCAGGTATAAACCCCTCGATACTTAGAACTGATTCGTATTCAGAACTCACACGAAGTGATAAGTTAAGAACCAAAGAACATCCAACATATGAAATGATCTAAAAACATAAAAACAGAGCAATTCACAAGAAGAAGTGATCAAAAAGTGGCATGGGAAATAATTAATGAGAAATTACACAAAACAGTGAGTCAAAATAAATGGAAGTGATACATTGAGTGCAAAGCCCTAAATTGTCTGTGTGTTATAATGTTCCTGAAGCTAAAGAGAGCAGTCTGTGTACCTGATCCTCACGTTCAAAGCCCGGAGCTTTAGGATAGTTAGACGTCAGAGATGAGACACTGGATGTGGTGGACTCTGAACATAAACTACTATTAGTTAAGGATTTGGGCCTGCTGATGGATCCCACTGGGGATAACAAACTGTCGCTTCCTGAGCTTGGAGTTACAGTTGAGCTATTAGAACATGAAACCTGAGAAAGAGAAGTGCACATGATCTTAATAGAATGATTATCAAAGTATATAAATAAAATTAAATATATAAAAGCATTATTCTGAATGGACTATGTACGTGATCTATTTTAGACTGATAACATATGAAGATTAGCTGTTTTTACTGAAATACTAAATTGCTTCTGTTCTTTTAAAACAATGCAGTAATGAAATGTAAACAGTAAAAGAAGACAGCAATGATGACAAATCAATGTAGAAAAAAATATGCAAACAGAAAAATGAGAGTACTGTAAATATGTCAACAAGTGAATGATGGCTGATTTGCATCAGCTACATTTTGATACCCACAAACGCAGACATTTGTAAATCTTGAAATTCTCAATTTCAATGATGATAATTTTCCTATTAAAGTGACACAGCAACAAAGCAAACATACACTTCCTACTTGTCCATTGCTACTGGTTGCGTTGGTGGAGTTGCCTCCACTGTTCCACTCTGGACACTCATACTGCTGAGAGCCCAGCTGGGACTGTGAACTCGACTGTATCACTGTTAGCAAGGAGCTCACAGTCTCTTCTGTAGAGGGAATTCCTGAGAGAGTTAAAAGAATTTTTAATTTTCATATACTGTGTAACCAACAATGTTGCCAAAAGCTAATAACATAAACACTCTTTGTGGTTGTTGTTAATGTTTAAAATCACAAGTATATATACATAATAATATACAATCCTCAAAGCAGAAAAAAAAAACCTACAATTATAAATTTGTGATTCTCCAGTGTTGTTGTACTGAGCCTTATTTGCATAAAACTTTCACTTACTTTCTACATGTGCAAATGCACAAAACGGTCCCCTGGGACAGTATCCAGTTTGTCGCATATCATTGCATTTGGTTGATTTGTAGATCTTAGAGAAAGACAAACAAACCACAAGCCAAAGACATAAAAAGTTACTATGACTACCCTTAAAAACAATAAGTAGCCAGTGAAGGTAAAGTGTCCAATACAATACAATATCTTGAGCTTACACAATCAAAACAAATGTCTCACACTACAAATTATATTCATTACGGTTGTTTGGGTGGCTAGTCACATTTAATGATCAGGAGAAAGTGTCATCAAGGCTCTCTCTGTTGCAAATTTTTCTTTCTTTTTTTTTTTTACTTCTAAACGTCTTTGCGTAAACATGTAAACTAAGCTTTGCATAAAATGCTTTTGAATGGTCAATTTGAGGAGTAATGAGTCTCTGTTGTGATCTCCTGTATGCAATAGTAACAATAATAATCTGACAATACACTATATTAAAATAAAAGCTAGAATCAGCTGTTATTGTTCAGGGAGTCAAAATTCACTCACCTCTGGGTGAAACTGCTGTTCAGTGCGAGAGTGACAATACTGGCAACTGTCTCCACTGTCACACTTTGAGGGCTCGCCCCATTCATCCCCATGTTTCACGTTAGGGCAAGGAGTTGACCTGCATTCACAGAGTCAGAACAGGTAACTCATTGCAATTACACAACTTAACACCATTTGTTGTTTTTTTACATAAGCGGAGTCATATCTTACCTATATTTGAACTTTCTAGGATTTCGTCTTCGATCTCTACTGTTGTGGTAATGGGGGCAGGCATAGCCCTGTCTGCATAGTCTTGGGGGCTTAGTACACTGATCTGTTTTATAGTTGGCTAAAACAAAGTTGGTATCTGCAAAGAAGTCACAAAGTATTAATGTCATTTTATTATTTTCTATGTTTTATTATTTTCTAGCACATTGTGACCAGAGTAAGGGGTTACTCACCTTGCCACCGGGGGTCTTCTGTGAGAGTTTTCTCAATCATAGCTTGACTGGCTAATACACCAGGCTGCAGATCAGGAATGCCTTCCCCAGATCCCAACTGTCCATTTTGAAGAGCCTCTTGTGCTTGGATCTCTCTGTGGACATAAAATTTATGTTATATACCCCCCCAATTCCTCAAAAAAATAATTATAGACCTTTAAACATATTGTCTTGTTAAAGAAAACTTGGTAGTTGTCTCAAACAATTAATTATAAAGCTAAATTATCACTGGCCTTTTACATCACCAATCACTGAAAATAATCAAAATACTATCAAGTTTATCATTTTAACTCCTGTATCTTATCTACAGTAAACATGTTGCTCAGGAGACCCTTTGTCTTAAGTCTTGATATCAGCTAACCTCACTCAGACTCTCTCAGCAGCACAGTGCTCAACAAAACATGTTTAGTTAGTATCAAGTGTTTGTATTTTCTGTGATTCTATTGAACCGAGACTAAACAATTAAACCCCTACAATATAGGTATTCTGTTTACATTATGTCTGACATGGCTAATAACAGTGCTCGTTGCATTGTGAGACTTGTGAGTGAATGGTTTGGCAGGACGAGAGAGGCCACTATTTGCTTTGTATGTCACCTGATATCATAGACTGGAGGTCGGAGATCATGTGGCCCGTGTGCAAAAGCACAGTGGAGGCCATTCTTCACACAATGCCCTCGAGCATCTGTCTCATGGATACAAGTGCCAGTCTTGTAATAGCGTAGATGATACTTGCGCTCTGTGTCACCAGTGGTCCGGTGTAAATAAGGACAGCTATGAAGAAAGGACACATTATGAAATATTTAAAATACTGCACAAGTAGTGGAGCCCAAACATCAAATCTGTTAAATGTAAATGTGCAAAATGTAATTGTACAAACTTTAGGATGTTTGTATAGGCAACATTTTTCATATTATATGGTTATAATAGCATTAAACAGCGACGCACTGCATTGACATTTAACCAAACAATTCATTATAAATATAAATAAATAACAAAGATTATAAAAAAAGAGGACATTTTTATAGTTAAACTTTTTTTTAAATCAGAAATAAGATTCTACTGTGAATGCAGGGCTGGTACACCAGCAATGCCTCAAGAAATGTATGGCCAATAAGCCTCTTGAATAAAACATTTTTTCCTTTCTTGAGAAGCAACAGTTGCTATAGCAACACATAAGGTCATACAAAAATAGCTGCCATTGGCAGAGAAGGAATCGTAGGGATTGCAGTCGTTCATTTTCCATTCGTTTGATAATCTCACTTCTTTTTTTCTAATTTCTTTGTGGGGCTCAATTAAATGCTGTGCCATTTTTAATTCACAGTCACAAAGAGAGCTCGCTGTTTATGTGCAACCTACCTTACCACCAACTTTGAGAATTCACAGATCTATTACATATTACATATTCACATATTAATTATTATTATAATTATAAGACTTCAGATAGTCAGTATTTATGAAAATACTTGACTTCTCTAAAGCCACAAACCGCTAAGATACTGTTTTTCCCCTGTGATGACAAATAATGAATTATGCTATATGCAAAACTATGGAGACTATATGGTCACATATAATAAAAAAAAGGAAGATATATATACATACATACATACATACATACATACATACATACATACATAAATATGAAGCTAAAACAGTTCTGCATCAAATTACATGTTGCCATTAGCTGAAACTTAATATCACTACTGAATATAATGCTGGGAAGCACCCAGAGTCAACCTGTCAAGTGGCTTCAAAAACAAAGGGGTGCAGTCATGACACATAAAGGACAAGTTCAATAAAAAATGTTGAATATGTTACAGAGAGTGCCACACCACACAACAGCACAAAGGAGTGGGCCTTGTGAGATTGCATCTGTAAGAGCACGTGTTTTAAATTATGAATATTTCTCACCAAACATCTACCAATCAAATTACATTTTTCAGGGCACATAATTAAATCTTAAAATTAAAATAATGTTTTTTTTTTACAAAAAGCCAGTCCATTTCGTGGTGGTCATTTAAAAATAAATCCCCAGCGCGGCTGATGTGCACATAATAAACACAGAGCTTATTCTCCACACGTATGCGTTACTTTACCCACAGTACTCTAATAAAGCTAAGACATAGATTTGATCTGGATAGTTGTCCCTTAAAATGTGCAAACAAAATTAAAACACGCTTTATATTTCTGATTTCCATAAAAAAAATTGATATATATAGTTTTCTATTTATACAGATCTTAACACATGTTTAATTTCTCTGCACATACTTAATTTATCTTACAGATTCATTTTAATGTAAGTTTACTGTATTCTAGATTAATTGTAATGTTTACTGTGTCTCATGCTGATCCTGGATGCTATACATCTGGAGGAGGGCTACATTACGTTAGTTTCACACACCCCCAGCCCAAAGCAATTTAAGGTGAGCTGAAGAAACACTTTTCTACTAATGAAATGTCCAGTTCAATGTTTTCGTGGCATTAGTTTGATTTAAGTCCTAATCTGTTTCGTAAAGCAGGAACAGTCCTCCTCTCAAACGTCAACAAAAACATCAGTCAGCAGCTGTATCGGGACACACACTGACATTTTCATGAAGCCGAAGAGAGGCAATTATTTAAAAAACGAGGACTTACTCGTCTCCATCTGGACAGATGCCTGTGGTCTCGTCGTATTTCGTGCAGTACACGTCGGGGCTGTAGTTAAAAGTCCCGTCTCTTCTTCTTATGGGTCGTCTTCGCCGCTGGTTGAGAAAATGCCAATTAAAGCACGTAAAGGGTCTGTGCTGCGTACACTTGTGCTGGAGGAACAACGGGCACTGCTCTGTCCTGAACTCCTTCAAGTATCTGAAACAACAACAAAACAAAATATAGTATGAGGACGCGGGTTTTAAAACCACTGTGAGCTGAGAAATAACTCGAAAAGAAAAGAAAAAAGTTGAGAAACAGCGAGGTGTCGCGTCGTGCTGCTAATGGTTTGTAACATTAGCCTACTATATATTTTGGGTCACTAACGTTAGCTCGCTATTCACAGAGATAGGTACGTAAGTATTTCGACGTAACACTTGTTGAAAGCCTGTGAGCGTACGTCTATAAATGTGCGTAGCAAGGGGGAACTCAAAATAAGGCCGAGCTATTTACAAGCAGACTGGTTAGCGAGTTCCTGGCTAATCATTTAGCAGACCGAGTTGACGGTATAACACCCAAAGGGTTATTCAAAACAATTCACCAACTCTGTCAAACAGTCGTAAACGTCTCCGTTAACGACTGGCTTTTGAATTAAGCGATTTAAGACGTCCGCGTTTCCCACATTAGCGTCGCTGCCCGTTAGCGTGCAGTCGCTGCTTGCTATGTAACGTTAGGCAGTCACAAAGCCAGGAAAAGCTCCATGTTTTTAACACACACACCAGAGTTGAGGAATGCGAGAAATGCAAACGCCCACGGGTGCACGTGCGAATAACATTATCAGAAACGTGCGATTTTGTCGTTTTCCGCGCAGCAGCTTTACTCACGTATAGTGGGTAGGTTTCTCGGTTTGAGGGGACGCATTGGCCGCCGTTTTCGAAACCGACGGCATTTTCAGTCAAAACAATGAACTGCGCATGCGCTCGGATCTGTTGCTCGCGAGCATGCACGTCCGCCTGCACGCCAGCGCAGCGCGAGCACTGATGCAGGGGGCGCTGCACAGCGTCTGACGCTGGGTTATTATCAGCATGTCGTTTCCCCTGTTTCCCCTTAATTCATGCACCTTCTGCGTCACTCGTGTGTTGTTAGTGAATATACATTTGAAATAAAGATTAAGGATTATTTTCTACACAAGCAATGAGGAAATTGGGCCCTTTATTATAAGATCCTCGAAGCTACACTTGGAGGTCTGAAGTCTGGTCTGCAGGGCAGTCGCCCAGGGTTTCAGAAATACTGAGGTTGAATATCCTACGTTTACCACCGACATTTTCAATAAACAACCAGGAAATAAAGAAAAATGTTCATCTAATTTTCTTTAAACTATTGTCTATTATATACAGTGTATTATCTTCTCCTAAGGATAATGGAGCAGACAGAAATTCAATTGCACCGTTGTCAAATTCTGTTAAAAAACAACAACTATCCCTTTAATGAATAAATGACCTGCCCCAGATAAATAAACACCTATTTTCACTCATCCTTTTCAACAAAAGGCTGCAATTATGAAATACTTTACCACTTGAATTGAAAACACAATTAGAATTTAAAGTTTGCAGTATGAGTGGAACAGATGTTTAAAAAAAAGGGCAAAGTTAATGTGAATACTAAACGTATAATAATCTGAACAACAGTTTCTCCCTGTAAGAGTTTCTAAAATGTTTTTGCAGCTTCAGATGTTGTATTATAATTTACATACCAAATCATCAATGTGAGAGCCTGACTTTGCTTTGCATTTAGATTTGAACGCCTCACTTGTGAAAGTCACAGTTGCAATTAAGGTGATCTTTGTTTTTCGATTGTCTAAATATATAATATGTTTGGTGTGCCTCATCATTACTGCAGCATGTCAAAGTCCAATCCGTTTTCTCTCCCTCTGTATCTGAGGAGCTAATCTGCACTATCCAGCTCCTTTTTCCTGTAAGGGATTTTAATTTACAAATGCAATTATACGTCTAATCCATTATTCAGCTGCTGAGAACCACAGAGTGCACTTCCCTGTAATTATGCATAAACCCTGGGCTATCCAGTTGTAATTACTTTGATATGCCTCACCCCCACTTAGCGTATACAGCTGGACAATGTCCAGTACCTTTCTTACGCAAGAAGCATTTTAAGGATACTCACTTTTTTTTGCTTGCTTTAGACAGCTCAAGCAGAGTGAAAACTGTCATAAATGTCCTAAACTTTTTTTTTTTTTGGTAGACTTAGAAACCTCAACTCTGGTCTGTCATGTCATCAAAGGTTAACATTTAACTGAATTGATAAACAATTGGAAGATGAATTTAAGTATTTAAGTACCAGTTCATTAGGTATATCACATTTTTGGCAGCTAATAAACTGGTCACTTTGTAATTGCACTTTTTGTAATTGACTTTAAGCAACGGCAGAAGGGGTGAGGAGTACACTGAGAATAATGTGCCCCAAAACAACCGTGTTTAATGATTTAGTCAGTGAAAAGCTCCAGGATTTATCTCTAGATTATTATTATCATCATACGGCTGCGTGAACATGTTTATCTGCACGATATTATACAGGAATACCCTAAAGCTATTGTATAATGTTGTTTAACTGGATTGATTTCTGCTCACAAACATATTGTTTAATCCAGCATCATTCAGAGGAAGTGTTGAATGTAAGCAAGGCAAAAAGTCACACCCTTTTTCCTTCATGTGACGTCAGTCACCACAAACCTTTAACCTTACTCAGTAGTCTCAGCTGTACATACAGTCCACTGTCAACCTCTTCTCACAGCATCTCCAGTGCATGTGTGTGTGTGTGTTTGTATGCGCATCTATGTGTGATATAAAGATGATCCTTTGCATAGTTGAACCTGGAGGGTCTTGGCTCTGGTGTCTAGGTGTTGCTTGTTTATATCAATGAACTTGACAGCTCTCATTGCATTATTACTTGCCTGTCTTCCTGTGTTTGTGCCCTCTGGGGCTCTGACAAAGCCTTGTGTTGTTTACAGAAAAATCTGGCCTTAACACATGTCCAAATCCTCATACAGAATACAAATTTGTAAGCTATACTTAAACCTGTCATTGTCAAGGTTAAAAGTTAACATGCTGCATGCTTTCTTTCACAGTAATGACATAGGGCATAAAATAGTGTAATGGAAACATCATGCAAAAACATCTTTGGTATAATGTACCACAACAAGTTTTGCATTTTTGCAGACCTCTAATAAACAATCACTCAAACAATCCTCAGCAGTGCTTTCCCAGGCTGCTGGGACTGTTACAGCTGGAATAACAGTTTGTGGTTTGGACTCCTGTTTTTCCCAGTCACGCCATTATCTCTGCCTGCCTCATGCACAAACACAGTTTAGGCCCATCACAAGCTGGCAATACACAGATATATTGTATGATGATATGGCATTTCATATGTTGATGTTAAAACACCAGACATGATCAAATTTCCTGCACACACCTTCCTACATAATACACCCACCTCTTTCTAATGCACAAAATCCCCATGTAATGTTTGTTTTTGCAAAAATGCCCTGTTGTATATCACATAAAGCAGATACATTTAAGCACTATTTAAGTCTAAGATACAGTATGGAGAAGGAATTTATAATGTTTGCTCTGACAGATCAACAAATATCTAGAGGCTGTAAAACTTTATGGCAGGTTTCATTAAACCTCTGCTATGGAGCCTCTGATGGGATACAATTTAAAATTTCTCAACTGCACATTTGTATCCTGGTAATCTGCATTTCATTATCCTGAGATTAATGTGTTAACGAGCATCTTTCTTCTGTTTAAAAGAACCTTAAATGATGATGAGTTGAATCAGCTCACAGGCAGAAAAACAAGCTACAAATGTGCAGATGAAATATGTTGTACCTTGTTTGTCACAGGCATATTACTTACGTCTATGGTTGGCCATTGCTGTTCATCAGTGTAATATATGGAAAAGACAGGTAAGAACAAAAGGTTGAAACAGCATTATATTGGCAACATTAAATGATGTGTTTACTCAGTCTCATCCCCTGCTGGAAAAACAACACCTGCCTCTTTGCTCTACTATGATGCTAACATGAACTGACAAGTGGGGCGATAACTCAGCCATTTTTTAAATGAGCACTCATTGATTCTTACATTAACTACAATGAGCTCAGACATCAGATTTTGGTGATTCATCCCACAAAAAAACGTATCTTATATGTTATTAATTCACTGCACAGCATGACTGTGACCAAAATGTAAAAGTTGTAGCCACTCTGCCCTTTATTTATTCCATGCTAATGCGCCAAACTAGCTTGATTTATTTTAATTGTTGTTTGGTCTATATGAAATTTGAAAAAAAAAGAAATGTTTTTGTAATTCACAATTTATCAACAACTTCCACTTTGTGTTTCTGGAAAAGCTTTTCTTTATTTCTAAAATATAAAACAAACTTTGTGAACATTTGTTTGCATTGTCCAATTAATGTTAAGCTATACACACAACCTTTTTCTTTAAAAAAAAGAAAAGAAAAAAAGAAAAGATTAGTTAAAATGCACAAAGCCAGACGTACAGTAATATCTTCGACAGGGACAATGAAAAGCAAGTCACTGCTAGTTGTGGCTTACACTGTTTTATGTTGTGTTACTACTAATCAGATGAGAGCAGTCCAGTCATTTTGTCATGGCTTGTTGTGGTTGGTGGGTATGTGGTAGTTAGATAAATAAATGTTGTTGTTTTTTTGTTTTTTTTACATTATACAGGTGAAAACACATGTGGGTTTCAACTGAAATGACCCTCCTCTTGCAGCTCAAACAGATAGCCTGATTAGATTTGATGTGACGCACAATGCACAATGTTTTAGCTGACACACTGTTCTCCCTCATACCCAGAAAAAGATCTGGAACATTTGTATTATACATCACAAAATGTAAAAGCTTTCATCATTGTCTGTCTTCCACAAAAGCTGGTCTCTTCTGACACTCATCTATCCATTACTTAGCTTTGACCAATGGCTGTACTTTGAAGGTAGATGCTGACATTTACTGTTGGCTGCCTTGCCATCCAGCAAACTTTTTGAAGAAATAACACACCAAATAAACGTAAAGAAAACAATCCAATGTACAGATAAACATGAGAATAGCTTTAAGTACTGTATGTGTGTTGTTATCTACTTAAAGAGATGCACACATTGAGACATTTCTATCCTTGGAATGGACATTATTGGTTGAGTGTACATTATTGGTGTTTTTTTTTTGTTCAGAAAGTAAGCAGGTTAACAAAGACACTGATACAACTATGAGGCACAGCTAAATAACAGATAAAGAAAGCTGAGGTCATATTTCTTTCTGGGTGATATATCACTTTGATATGAAAAAGTTTTAGCATATTTTGTGCACACAGTTTCATAACACTTCTTAACAGTCACACCTCTGACACGTCGCTCCTGACAGGGAGGTGTAAATCAAGGCCATGGTGGCAGAAACGATTCACTACTGACCAGCTCGCCTTCTGCTTAATGAAGAGACGCAGCTTGTCCCTGAAGGTTTCTCCTAGAAAGCTGTAGATAATGGGGTTGAGGCAGCTGTTGGAGAAAGCTGCCAGGTTAACAATGTGGCCTGTGAGTGGGTAGTCATGCCACAGGGTGGTAGCAGTCCTCTGCGATGGGTCAGCTGTGCCCTGCAGCAGCTGGATGCTGATGAAGACATTTTCTGGCAACCAGCAGATGAAGAACACCAGAACCACGACCACAATCATGCGCAGGGCCTTCTGCCGCCGTGGCCACAACCCACGGTGCTTCTGGGACCTCATGAGGATTCGTCCAATCAGAGAGTAGCATAGACCAATGATGGAGAAGGGCACCAAAAAGCCAATGGTTACCTCCAGCCACTGAATCTCAAAGACATTGGCAAAGCAGAAGTGCACCTCACCCCTGTGCTGGGTCTGCACAATGGTGAAAGGGAGAAGGGTGGCCAGAATGGAGGCCATCCAGATGAGGCCACAGCTGAGCTTGGCATGCTGCATAGTCCTCATTGGGCTGCTGCTAATGGAGCTAGCCAAGGCAATGTATCGGTCAAAGCTCATCCATGTGAGGAAGAAGATGCTGCTGTACATGTTGACCTGAAGGAAAAGGGACATGAAGGTGCAGAGGACAGCATAGTCATAATACTTCTCATTCAGATTGAAGACCTCGATGAGGGAATCTGCCACCAGGATGAGGTCAGCTACAGCCAGGTTAACAAAGTACAGGTCGGGAATGGTCATTTTTTCTCTGTGGTTCAGGTTCACCACCAGGATCAAGATGTTGCCAATAAATCCAATAGGAAAGAGGAGAATGGTGTACAGGCAAGATAAAAAGAGACCAATGATGTAAGATTGGTATTTATCTGAGTCTTCAATTAGATACGTTGTATTGTACTCATATGAAGTGTTCAGTTGTTCAGTACTGTTAACATATATCCAGACTAGAGAGGTTGTCTGCACTTCCATACTGACTGTAGTTGGACTGTCTTGAATCAGAGGCCACATGTAAGTCACCTGTAGCTGCTACATCATTAGACCCTGTTAGTTCCCAGTTTTGTCTCTTTTGAGGGTGAATCATCTATGCTGTGTTTGCATGCTGACAGCAGTCAGGTGCATCGAACACAACGGTTACGGTTTGTTTGACCCCATGTTGATATCAAGGCTCATATACCAATAGATTCCAGACACAAATGAAAGGCACCTCCATGTCTTAAAATTGTCTTTGGCCTTTGTAACCTGATGACTCACATCATCCAGACTGTCTAAACCATGGTCCTGAGATTAGAGGGCAGACTTTTTTCTCCTCTTTTGAGTCATCTGATTTGAGTGCTGCTTTGTCCCCATGTGCATCTTTATTCAGCGAGCCTCGGCCAGAGACGCTATTGCTGTGACACCTGAGCTGTAGAGAGGAGAGCAGGAAAAAAATCAGAATACAAAAGAGAATTAGGTGTGGAGACTTTAAAAGAAAACAGCAATGTTGTGTGCAGTTAAATAAGAATGATACACAGGAATAGCACTAGTTTTACTTATTACAAAACAAATTCAAAGTCAAACTTAGGATCAGGCAGAAAAATCCAGTCGAGTTTGGTGAGAGAAGTTTAAAGGGGTCTAAAATGCATGGCAGACAACTAAGTAAGCACATTAATATTCAAGCTTCAGACTTAAACAGATGCATTGAAATCCTTCTTAGAAATCCTCAGCCAATCTGAGCTCACTCATTTGTCCAGACTTGATGACTATTAATTAGCAATATAGAAATATTAATATTTAACAAACCTCTGTGAGAATCAAATCTCTGTGTGAACCATTGTGTTTTCAGGGCTCCAGTTGACACACGCAAAATATCTGTTTTCTATTCATTAAAGTTTTTAAAATCACTAACACTCCGCTTCCTTAGAGGACAATTTTCAGGCCCAAAATCTCAGACTTTCTCTGGTGATGGGAAGACTGTATTGTATCTGTTTGTCAAACATGACTTTAGCAAACATTTGCAGCCTTTAGGGTTTTATTTCCAGCAGAGGAAACCTTTTTAATTGTTACTGACAGTAGACTTCACAGCAAAGATGAACACATATACAGCATGCATAGGCTAGAAATCTCACAAATTTCTGTTGTATTTTTAAAATAATTATTTTAAAGCAAACATTCCAATAAAAAATATTTACAATCCTACAGAAGTACAAGAAATAAGTAATGACCTGAACTAGTTCATGATTCATCTTTTTAGCATTGTATTATTTACTGTATAGTCAAATATTGTTTTAATAAAAAACAATATTCAGAGAAATTATCTTCTTATAACTGAAACATTTAGTTTACTCTGTTTGATATCTGATTTCTAAGTTATCCTTTTGTAATACAGAGACGGGAAACATCTCTTCCATTCTCTCTCTCTGATGTTTTGATTTGCAAATTTTCTATCAAAGTCAGTGAAATTATGTCAAAGCGCTCTCCATGAAACTACAATCCGCCACTCCAGACATGTAGGGAGCAAAATAAAGAGCTGGTTGATGACATAATATCTAACTCATTATGCAAGTGAATTCACACGACATGAGGGGCTGCCCCATCTTCACTGATATTTAACAGAGACCATATTAAATCTGAATTAACAATCACCTTAAATTTTTACTGCAAACTGTGCTTGTTTTTCAAGGCATACATAAAACACATAAATTACTCTGAAGAACTATAAATATGAGCAGTGATGTGGGAATCGAAAGCAGCACTTACTTTTTTAAATTTGGGATTTGATGTTCCTCCATGCTTGTCCGGTACAGAAGTCAGAGATACAGAGATTTGTAAATCCCATGTCCGGTCTTCTCTTCTGCACCACCTGCTGTTTGGCCCAACCCTGTCTGGAGAGGAGGGGAGGGCGGGAGAGACAGAAAGGCAAGAGATGATCTGTCACCCATGGTTTGTCATCATGCTTCATCATATTCCCTTTTCTTTGCCTCTCTTCTTTTTTTTGTCCAGTTTTCCTGACTCCCGGTGTCTGATCCAGCATGTGAACTAACTCAGAGTGGACTTTAACACAAAAGGAAACTTTGGACAGCAAATAAGTAGAGTGTGGAGTTTGCCTCAACCAGGTTGTGTTGTTATGGAAACCACTTATATTTTTTTGCAGTATTTGTTCACCTGGGTTGTCGAGCTGTTACTTTTAAGGGCTGTGTAAACACACTGCACATGGCCTTTCTTAGTTGTTCCATCGATATGTTTATAAAATAGTTTGCCTCCTGATCAGCATCGATTATTGATTCCCATGCCCAACAAAAGACAATGTTTGTTTCATGTTCATTCTCAATACTGCAATTATGATCAGATGAGGCTTAAAACCTGTGAGCCTTCATTCTCAGTAAGGGGGAAACAGAACAGACTCTTTGCTCCTGGGCAAGGAGAAACATTAATGTAATTTGTACGAATCTATGTGTCCAAGCTGTGACTATGGAGACCCATTTGATGTGGTGTTGGCTAGTGTCACGTCTAGTGGGATACATTAAATGTAGATACCAGCAATAATTGCACATGTACAATAACCATCTGCTACAACAATATTCATATTGGCCAAACGTAAAACTAAATCATCTTCGCTAATACTATTGATTTAATCGATCAGTACAGAATCTCTTGATATCATAGGCCAAGTAGAGTAATTCCCAGATGATCAGTTTGCAGCTGTGAAAACAGCAGTGGGTAGAAGAAATAATTTCTAATTAGGACCTAATACAGATTTGAGGAAACTGTCCATGTCCCATGACAGCAAGAATTTTCACTTGCCTACTTGCCTCCAGACAGAATGTGACTCTGAGGTCTTCATGAGGTCACTTCATTCATCGACAGCCAGAGAGGAGAGAGAAGTCAAGGCCAGGGCTGGATCATTGCCTGGAGGTATGGGATTGCAGCTCCTTTGGCAGTGTTGTGCAGCAACTCCAGGACTTTGAATGTGATACAAACAACAGCAGAGAGTGGAGTGAGTGCATTCATCAGGGGTTTGAAGAGAGGTCAAGTCACAGCACTCTCAATGTTGACAACTCAAGCTTTTAAAAGATTTATTTGATAAATGGAATGACACCTGCTGGCTACTGTAGTTCAGGGAGACCCCAATGAACTGCTACAGACATAGCATACTTCACTTTGTTTTGTATATATCCAATGCAAATTTATTTAGTCTGTCCATATTGCATAATGCAGATCTTTCAACTGTCTACTAAGGCTGATTTGTTTCTGTGGAGAAAAAAAAATCATCATTATCATTTTCATTGTCTCCTGCCCTGCTGTAAACAAACTGGGACCGGATAATGTTTTCCAAAAAAAGTTTGGTGCTGAGAAGTTGTGTGTCACTACCTCAGTTCAGCATGCTAAGTAGCTCAGCTGAGTTGAAGTCTTTGCTCTGACCAGTCCTGTTTGTGGTTGTATGGCTCTTAATGCTCTCAGTATCTCAGAGGTAGTCAGGTAGAGAGGGAAACACAAGAATATATACACTGCTGTGTATAGCGCTCTAGACAAACAAGGTCAAAAAACACCTGGGGCACTGAAGACAGGACAATAAAGACGAGATGGACTGAGGAAGGAGTTAGAAAAACTGTTCTGTGTGGGGTGATTCAGTGACATGAAGAAGAATCACAGACTTTGTCTTGTAACCAGAATATTTGGGGGTTCAAAGTAGTTAGTTTGTTCAAGTGTGACAAAAAATGAAGGCAGCATCTGACAGATGGGTCAAGTGCCGATTTTATCTTGGAGAAGTGAAGTACCTCTTGCTCATTCGAGTACAGATGGTACATAGCCCCATGTCTTGGAAAAGCTGATCATGGTAGTCAGGAAATGGCGCAGCAGAGCAGCAACGATGGTCCGAAGGAGCCGACAGGGTCAGTATGGCAGCTGGTAGCCCTGCTGGCACAAATACATTTGAGTTTTGACAAGGAGGGGGACAGCAGAGAACAGTTTCTGTGGGTTAGAAGAAGAGGATTTTAGTTGTAGTGGAAAGACTATTCAGCTGCTGAGATGAATAAAGAGAGAAGACAGCCTGAGAGGTCATACAGCAAGACAGATTTGTGTGATTTTCTCTGAGCTACCTGAAATCTCAGTTATTCAGTCCGCATGACTTCACAGAGATAAGGGGAAAGTGGGGATGTAGAGGTCAGCCTTGTGGAAAGGCGCTAGAGACTGTCAGAGAGGAGAGTGAGAAAGAAAGGAGAGAGTGCACCTTTCCCTGAATAGCTATGATGTGAAATAAGACCAGGTATTACTCATATGCAGCACGCAAGTAGAGCAGGTAAAATTGGTTGTATTTGGTGAAAATAGCTCTTATAGTCAAAGAAAACTATACGTGATAGCACTGTTTGAAGCCCAGTAGACTTGGTGTATATGTCATAGTTCTTTCTAAAGACACAAAAACAGCTAAAAGATTGCAGAGTTGTGACAGTGACTAATTCTAGGGTTTCTCTAGACCTAAAAGCACTTCCAAGAAGCTGATTAAGTATGGTAACGTAAGGTTAAGTAAACAGTGAACCTCATCTGGAAAATGTACTTCCAAGACCAGTTTTGAAAAGGATCTTCCATGTGCCAACAATGGATGAAGTTATGTGTGATAGGAAACGCTTGATATAAACCACCTGAAGAAATAGTGAGGTGTGTTGCAGCGAAATTATTTATAGTGAGTGGTTGTTCTGTTTTATATCTTTTTCAGACGGTTACATGGCTGAAAAAAGTCATATCCTACCTTCTAGACTGGCCTCTGTTTTTGTGTCTTTGTGACCTTTATGACTCTTCATATTGTGCTTCTTTCTTTGTGAAACCTTTCAAGCTGGATTAACTTGACAAGGGTTGTGCGAGAGGATGCACTCCCTGTTTGTATCCACTGGGTGGCCCACTGGCACAGACAGTGAATAATGTTTGGCGAGGTGAAGAAAATATGAACATCACTGCACAAGCCTTGGCTGAATAAGTGAAATAACTGATACAGGTAAAAGGATGGTTTATAGAAGAGATTTCCTGCAGCAAAATGCATATTACACACATACAACTCAGAGCATTGTGTTCCTTTTTTTATTCTTAACTGTTCAAAGAGGCTCAAGATTAAATAATTGAATTATACGGTAAATGACAAGGGGAATCCAATACTTGCTTTGGTCATGGTTTGTTATTATGATAACCACAAAAACATGTGTGAAAACAGTATAATAACTTTTGTTTTCTTTTATTAAAAGAAAAGCTAGTGACATCTAATGAACAAGACAACATTACCGGTGCAGTTATTGGGAAGTTGTGGGGCTTAACTGCTTGTGGTTGGAGGAGTGAAAGTGGGAGGTCTAGAGGAGGGAGGGTACAACACCCTCATCTGCCTCCACTTACCAGCCTGATGTGCTTCTGGCTCCAGCCAACATCTCCCACAGCCACAACCACAACCTCTGAATGGAACATCCTGCACAGTCCAGCTCCCTCTGCACTGCTTCCAGCACCATGTTTGATATTTAGCTGATGCTGGGATTTTATTGTTAGTGTATTTTCTTTTTCTGCTGCCATTTCTAAAGAGAAAAAGCAAAGAACAGGATTGGCAGGGGAGATTTTGTTTTTAACCATCTGCCCTAGTTCATTTGTCTACCCAGAGCTCAAGTGATGTGGTGGGTCAAAGATGAAGGCTCCTCCCTGAAGTGTCTGCTCTGTGCTGCAGGATTCATATGTTGGGAGCTTGGAAATATGTCAAGGACTGGCCACATCTGAAAAGAACTATAGCTGTGTTATTGTCTTCACCAATCTCAGGAGTATGTATTAGATACAGGACAGCAAGATCATTTCAAATAGGTTGTTGCACTTTTATCTGTTTATGGTTGAATCCAATTTGGGATCAAAATCAGTTTGGCTTTACTGCATGTGATCTTTTCTGTCTGATCTAATTATCTTTTATGCATCGAATCACATCTCTTGCTCTCCCTCTAGTATGTACTCTCTTCTTCTACATTGTCAGTTTTGTTAAAGTATTGTCTCTAGGGGTCTGACTCTGGTTGTTGCCCTCTTTCTGACACTTTGGATCAGAGTGTGCGATCATTTTCTAAAATATTAACTGTAACCTGTCAAATCTTGTTCTAGTCTTAACATTCTGCAGCAGGCAATTTGACCCACATTAAGAAAAACAACTGTGGTCTAGGGGTGTGTGTGAAATCTGGTTGACAGCCAGAGAAAACATTTAAAGCCACAAGCCAAATGTTCTGGCTACATAGGTGGTCTCATGTGTGATGCTGTATGTTTGACTGAAGTTGACCCTAATACTTTTGGTCTGGCTGAACCTAACCTAAAGGAGAAAAACAACATTAAGACTAATGCAGTACATTAAAAACTGTGCTTTGTCAGCATTACCCTATTCCCAGATAGACACTACTACAGTTCAGAGCTAGTCTACTAGTGTACTGTTCATATAGACTGCATAAAGCTTTTTTTTTTTTGTAGATTTTAAACACAGGATCTAAACTAGACACCCTCTTGTATATTGTCAGGAGCTAAAAAATAGTTTGACATTTTGGGAAAAACTAACAACACTGGCTTAGCAGAAAGACAAAGACACAGCTAGCCTGAGGTCTCTTGCTTGTTGCCTGGCAACTACTCCCAACCAAGAAATAGCATGGCACATGTAACTAAAGTACACTTTTAAAACAGTGAATTGTTCTTATGATTTTGTTTTGGTACAGATGAAAAATATATGAAGTGTTACTTTACAGTGAGCTTTACAGGTAGATGGTTGTCTGTCATAGTTTCATATTTATTTTATAAGTTACCTTACAAACCAGAGAATATTACACTAACACAGTAACAATGTACAGTAGACAGTAAACACAAGTGATGTGTCGAGTTGTGTGTTACTTTGGATAAAACCAAATTAATACCTGTTAATGTAGTTATAAAAATAGTTGGCTCTGTTCGTAATTAAAAGTGTATTATGTTACGATTATGTCTATTACCAATAGTGGCCAGTACATTTACAAGCAGACTAATGATGTCATAATGACACCCCATCATTAGCTTCCTGTAAAAAAAGTAGCACATAAATACAAATAGTAACTACACTTATGAAGTGTGTTCTTTGTGTTGTTTGCTTGAGCTGACGATCAAGTAAAAGCCCTGTAAAACGCCAGTCCTCAGAGGGGGGAAATGGCAACCATGACGACCATGTTCAATTCACTCTATTATCATATCATTTCCAGATGTAGTACATATAATTCAAGACCTCCCCCTCCTGCTGCTGGACCTCTTATGTTTGCTCTGTGTTTTGACTCTAAAAATGTTGTAAAGACATACACTATTGTGCAATGTTGTTACTATTTGCTGGGTCTGACTATAAGAAATGCACAAAGTACGAGTGACAACAGAGTTGTAATTACTTCCTGCAATATATCACCTTACCTCAGCGTGTTAATTGTAACCTAATTATAAAGTCAGATTTTCACAGTGATCATCACTTAATCATCACTTCAATCCTGCTGGCTTCCTGTTGCATCGCTTTTTTTTCCTCCTAGCTCCTTCTTGCAGGCAAGCACGCAGCTCTCAGTGTGCAGCGTTGTTATCCACACAACATTGTTTTCATTGAGAATGGCAGCAGTATTGGACTGTCAGACCCACAGAAGACAAAACAATTAACAGAATGCCTGGAATGTTGCTATTTTCCCCCCAGTCTGAGTGGCGTGGTTGAAGGGTCTTGCCACAAGCAATCTGCTGTTAGCAGTGTGGCGAGCAGGAGAGCTGTGGCATCCTTCCTCACTCCCACTGTCACTGTCGCTCAGAAGCAGGGAAGAACCTCCACAACCTGCCATCATGCTGACCTGATCACAGGATTAGAGGGTTGGAGAGCTGGAATTAACAGTGCTTTGTTTTAATGTACTGTAGGAAAAACTATGACTTTAGTCAGCAGTCTTTTTCAAATAAAAAAAAAAATTTAATAACTGAAGTATTTTTCATTTGCAAAGGAAATTTTCTCTCTCTCTTCCTGAAACTTTTCATGTTTGGTTAACTAAGAACAAAGATGTTTGGAATTAATTATACCAAACAGCCTTTCGACAACAGACTGCAGAGCAGATGTTTCAACATATTTTCAGTGAGATAAGAAGGCGCGGAAATATCTGTGTTAGTTTATTGTTTAATCAGTCTTTGACTCAGTTGACAATAGAGTAGATTACTTACAGAATCTAAATATATCTCTCAGAAAATAATACTGTATTTTTGAAAAAGCATGGTATCTTCCTGTAAATCTCTCACATACAATATATACACATTATTTTGTATAATACACATACACTTGCATACACAGTCACAAAAGCATCATATCCGAAAGCGGATTCATCTGGACTAGTGAGGTTTTGCCGTTCAAATAGCTAAAATGCATCTGCATACATTCGACACGTGGGAGCTTTGAGATTGTTTTTACACTTGGTCTGTTTCAGCAATTTAACTGAACTCAGTGATTATTACTCAGATTTCTTCACACTGGTGTAAGATTATGGCCCCTCAGCAATAATAAACCAAAGTCAGACCTGAGCAGTAATCTGAGTTGGATGTGATTTTGAGTGCAAGCTTTATTTGCCAGTTGTGTGCACCATGGCATGAGTCCATTTGTGGCGATTGCTAAAGTTTGTTTTAGGTCCTGTTTCTTGGCAAAAATGACGTAGTGAAATCTGATGAAAAGTCACCTGCAAAGGTACACTAATGAGTCTGTGGCGTTAAAAGTGTGGACTTCTTTGTGTAATTGCAACCAAATGGAGATGGCATATGCTCATATGAAACCTTGCCAAAGAAATTGATGGTATTTTGCCTACAGGTGGCGCTGTAATAACATGGTTAAATTAAAATGGCCATAACGCTCATAACTCTACATTATTATTACCATGAATATATTCAATTTTGAGTTTGGTCTGGAGCATTCTAGTTGGATGTCTCATGCACAAAAATTAATGGGAAATTAAATTATATTCACTATAATTCAAATGTCATTGCAAGACCTGTTGATTAAATAATAGTTGGGAGTTTTTAGTTGGAGGACACATCATTATAAAGCACTAATTTGGGGCTGATATGGACACCACCTTAGTAAATGTAGTTTCAAATTCCACCATCAGACACTAACCAGCTTTGAGTCAAACCACGTATCATGCACTACTGTTTGCTTTCCAATCCTAAATGAACAGTAAGCACTGGGACTTTGAACTGAACTCAAATAATGATTAACTGTGTCACGATACGTACAAGCCTTTTCTTTTTTTAAATGGGGCAGCACATACTGTAAACACAGAGCCTCAGTTGAAAATAAACAGTACGTCTCACTGATTGAATCTACGCACACGAGGGTGGGGCGATGCAGCAAAAATTAAAATGTTGGACACTGTTTCAAACCTCAATCATAGACAAATACAATTCTAGTCACGAGATTTTAAAAGAAAATACAATATGCGTATGTGATATAATGTTATAATCCTAATAATAACTTCATATATGCATGAAAACCATCACATCTGTGTTAATACACCTGGCAATCCTTTAAATCTGACAGAGAAAGTCAAATGGACTTTCAGTATTCACATGAAACTGTTTATTTGAAGGTTTAATTTAAAACCGTCTACAAATATAAGTAACTATGATTTATTATTGTCTGAGAGTGGAATATAACAGTGTGCCCACCTTCCATTCCTCTTCAAGTGAATGCCCCACCCTGTCTGTTCACAGGATTTTTCATAAACTGGCCTTCTCAATCAGAAAAAAAACTATTAGTCTTTCTTTTTACTAAATGGCAGGCAAGAAAGCAAAGCAGCTTTACCAATAATGTGCAGATTATCTTTATGCATCGGAGCAGCATTACAGTTCAAACTCTGCACCAAACACACTGTTTGCAGGTGCTTGAAAGGCAATTCTTTTCTACTTTATGAAGGTTTTTGTTAGTGCCTTTAGAGTGTCTTGGTCAGGCTTCACGTTTCCACTGGACAGACCCTCCTAACCGCTCATGAGTGCTCATACAATCGAGGGAATGTATATGCCACCTCCTCCGGGCCCTCTCTTGACCCGGTGGGGACTTCACTGACCCTGCGTGAGGCTCTCCATGCGTAACTCCAGCAGAGGCAAAACATAGCTTGACAAATCACATACTGCCTTGAGGCTCTCTGCTCAGATTAATGAGTTGTTTTCAACTGCTTATGGTTTTAACAGGTGATGTGATTTCACTAGAGATCACAAGAGGTATACCGGTTATGTCTGAACCCTGAATATAAGATTTATGTATGCATTTCATGTACTTCTGTATTGATTCAAAGTGGTGTCGATGTACATTTCATATAATGTATTCCTTGACATTTGTTGTGGAGCTTATAACATATGCCTCATGCCTGTGAGTGGATCAAAACCTCAGAGCTCAGAAAAGTGAAATGAGGACATCTCTTCATACCAGTGCTTACATCTATAGATGTACAGTAACAGTACTGGTACTGAGAAAGAAAATAGCTTTAGAAAATGAAGTTACGTCTGTGGGAGAGCAATAACATTGTACTGCACTTTCTCAAAGTGAAGATTACTAAGTGTGATAATGAGGAATCACTCTCAACACGTTTGAAGTAAAGAGAAGTGAAGAAAATGGAGCTCTGCAAAGGTAGAACTGTTCATTCAAGTGATCCATCCTCTAGTTTGAGCGCAGTAAACACTGATTTTCTCTATGGTGAGCTGTTGATATACCAACCACCATCCATCACCTGATAATTAAAGTTTAGAGCTTATTGGTTCTGCTTGTGTGCTATGAATCATTTGGAAATTATTCTGATTGGGACTGAAATTGTAACATATTGTGACATTTAGGCAGTCATGCATTAGTCAAACATGCACACTGTCAGAACAATATTCATAACACCCCCGTGTCAGGGAGGCTGCCCCCACTGTGACGGAGTAGCACTCGGGAATCCCTTGCTACCAGGATATTTTGCTCGTGTCTGAGTGAAAACACTGAGTCAAATGTGCCAATTTACTGCCCTCAAAATAGAAGCCCAAGTGTCTTTAGTGGAGAACTTGATGTGGTAAAAAAAAAAAAAAAAAAATGACAGCACTTAGTGGTTTTTGCTTGGTTTAGTTCTCGACTGCAGAACTGGACAGATCAGATCAAGTTCTGGAAGGTGACAGGAAATTCCACAGTGAGCTACGTCGCTTTTAACACAGTCCAGAGCAGTGAGAGAGCCCAGGCAGATACTGGCTCTGTAGGGGAGGAGATAAGTGCCGGCTAGGCCAGGAGGTGGAAAAAGGGGGAGTGGGAGGGGCGTTTGTAATCTCCCAGGGGGGGGAGATCTCACGTCACCACTTGCTGCACTGTTGAGCGTTCGTGAGGACAGGATTGGTCTCTGCAGTGCAGCCTCCTGAGCAGCCGCTGAAGCTTGTTGGAGAAGTTTTTGTTCATCTGCCTATACATGAGAGGCATCGCAAAGCTGCTAGAGAAAGCCAGCAGTTTAGACAAACATCTTAAGAAAAAATAGGTAGGTAAATAATGTACATTGCTAATGTACCCTGGTGCACCGGCTACAGTGTGCACCAATAGGGTCATGTAGTACGGGGTCCACAGTACAAACTGCACACAGACTGAGGCTAGCAGCAGTCTGTGGATAGAAGGGTCCAAGCGACCCGAGTCCTGATCCAGAGGTGTAGACTCCTTCCGAATGCGCAAAATTAGCACAAAGGCGTAAAGAACAGCCACCGCTGGAACCACGTAGCCGATGAACATCATGATGGCGTCTGCTGCCTCCTTGTTCTGCATTTTGGAGCACTCGACCATCTTAGTGGAGATGTGGTTGCACACATAGAAGAGCAGCGAAGAGAAGCTCGTAAGCACCGCCCCGCCCCAGATGAAGCCACACACGTGTTTGGTGTTATACACGCTGGACATGTATGTACGTGGCAGCGCGCGCTCTATATAGTAGTCCAGACTGAGCAGAGTGGTGGAGTACATGATGACCAGAGAGGAGATGTTAAAGAGGATGAGCAGGGTGATGTAGACGTCGTTGCTGTACTCCCACGCATGCCAGCGGGTGAAGGTGGAGCTCAGTAGCTCCACAGGTGCCACCAGGTTGAGCACAAGGCCCGCTATGGCCATGTTGACGAAATAAACATCCGGCATTGTCATGGACACCTTGTTGGAGAGGTTGACCACGACCAGCAGTGCATTATAGCACAGCCCCAATGGGAAGCACACCAGGAGGTAGATGAGGGAGAGGACAGACAGGATGAGGCCATAGTCCTGGCAGAGCCGGAAGTCCACGCTGGTGTCCGTCTCATTGTAAACCATGCAGATCCACATCGCTGGGCTCCGACACGGGTCACGTCTCTCAACAGGTCGACTGCTGGCAGAGTGAGAGAGAAAGAAGTTAGAAGCTGATTTCAATTACCAGTCATGATTAGAGCTGGATAATATTGACAAATATTGCGATATTTGTCACTCGGATATGAATAATGTAACAATAATAAAGTACAACTACTGCCATTTTCATACGGTACTTGATTTAAAGTTGAAAAATCATTTATGTGGATGTGTTCACCAGCCCTGTCACTATTATATCATCATTGTGTATGATCTTGTACTTCAGCCTTTGAACTCATGTGAAAAAAGAAAAAACGCAATACCACTATAAAATAATATAAAATAAACAACACCACACTAATGTTTGTGAACTTATACAGACGTAGATTTTCGAGTATTATGTTTGTATTTTGCATGCAAGTCTGTGCGAGTGTCTAACTTCCTTACAGACAATAGAGTAGCGACTGTTCATCATACTAGAGTTGTTGTTGTTGCTGGCATTAAGAGTAAGTGGTTTGAGGAAGTAACAAAAAAAAAAAGAAGAAAAAAGACTGAGCTATTTTTTCCTCCATCAGCAGAATTCAATCCTCTCTGTTTTTGGTTTCTGTGTCAGCTTAGAGAAGCGAGCGAGGGCCTTGACACAAAAACACGTCAGCCACGGCGCAGCTATTATTCCCTGGGTAACGCTGTTAATTTCACTTCACTGCATCTGACTGGCTGAATACAAACGCCTCACAATATGTTTCATTTGCTAGCTCAGCCTCAAAATCCACTATTTCTGCTCTTTGAGAGACACGCGGGCGTGAGCGAGAGTTGTTTGACGGCTCAGCAAGCTTTTGCTATCTTGCTCTGAATCTCTTTTTTCTCTCCGTCACAGTCATGCAGAGCCACAGCTGCCTGTGTGCTTTTTTACATGGTCAAGCAACCGGATAAAGACAAATACTTTTTCCAAGCCTGACACTTTACAGACTGCTTTGGTGTTACTGCTATGAGTAAAGCACATGCATCTGGTCACATCAGGTTACTGCCAAGTTGACTGGCGGGGGGGTTGGGCACGTAGTGATGGGTAGATTTATTAAGAGTGAAATGTGAGTCAGGCTCTGGCGAAGGGTCAGTGAGGACCGAGTAGAGGGGTTGGAGTTCAGGGCAAGGTCAAAGAAAACGACCGTGCACATATCGGGAGCGTTTGTGATGAAGCCTGACAGGGCTGCGGGGTTTCAAAAAGGTTACGTAATGCTGCCCTGCATAATTAATATGGGTCATTTTTAAATAAATTATTCAAATCGCCTTGGTTGAGGAAAAAGTAGATCATAACACTTACGCAGGATTGCAGTCATGAGTCATCCAGGTTCACTATATTTTATTCCCTCAGCGATAATTGTTGTTACATGTACCCACATGTTCGGTTTTACTCCCAACACTGTTTGAAACGGAATGATTCTCCGAATACCAAACAATTTTGCTGAGTTTTCTGGAAACCTCCCTTGCAAAAAAACTATGGAAAACAGCGCAGGAGGGCAGTTTTGTTTTCAGCAGGATGAGTAACGATGCCAGTAAAGGGGAAAGATTCTTCCTTTCACTTACGTAACACCACTACAGAGGGGCTGTTTTGGCCTTAAGCCTCAGACACAGACGCATATACACACACAAGGGCTGAGTCCCTCCTCTGTACTAATCCAATTGGCTGTAATGAGACTATAGTGCAGGCTGGAGCTCAGAGCCGGACTGGAACAGGATCAGGAGGAAAAAAAAGTGCAGGATTACTCTTAACAAAAAAAAAAAGAAAAGAAAAGAAAAGTGTCTTCACCAAGACAGGAAACCTCTTGTAAACATGGCTCTCTAACACCAGCAGCTAGGTGACTCATTTACTAAAACAGGCCTTGAGAAAAGTCCATAATTACCTATGTTCCTCTCTCATAGATTATGTGTTCATTTCAGCATGTATTGTAGATTGGAAAAAGTTTGTTCACCCTACACTGCGTCAACAACTTCGGATCATTTGAGGAGAAAATGACTTGAAGAGACGTTGGTGATAATTGAAGAGAGCACACATGCATTGTGGCTGCTTGTCCCCATTCATTAGCACCTGCTGTATACAGACATTTTTGCCACCCTTTCATTACTACATTGGCTCAGTCTGTAGCTTACGATAGCTGCAGGGTACCTGGGATTGATCATACAAAGGAATCATGGGTTTGTGGTGTACTGGTGTTTAATTAAACTGTTGACTTTCCTGTTTCCTGTTTCCGACACTTCTACAGACAGTATTAGACGCAGAAGCTGACAAAACAATGACAGCGATGAAGCAGAGATGAAACTTGCCATAGTCTTTATAATGTGAAGGTGAACAGTGCAAACTTTTACAATATGTACACGTTTTCTTCCGCTGAAGCATCACCAAGGTGTAGCTGCCACACAATGTCAATATCAGGGAGTGGTTGTCCCTGAGAACACATTCAGTTGCTATAGCGCACACATATAACACAAATAATACTAATAATACTTCTACTTTGGCGTTGGGAAAGTCATTACACTTTAATAACGGATGCCTGCATCCTCATAACGTATCAGCTATGTCTGTTTTAAGTCCGAACAATCAGGACTATTTCAGATTCTGCCAAAACTACAGATGGAAGTGATGTTGCCGGGGTTAAGTGGAGCTCAGAGCTAAGCAAAACATCGGGCACTATTTTCAGTTGTTATTACAGCATGTGACGTTGGCACGTGAGGCTGCGGTAGTTGCATGCATATACATTATGGAAGTGCGCATTATAAGTAATTTGAAGGGTTGTTATTGCTTTGCTGGTCATTTGGCTGTAATTCTGACATAAACACAATCCCTTAAATCGAGTAACTACAAGAAAAATCACCATATTAGATATTGTGTCTTTAGTGCAGCATGTAGGCGGTACAAATCTACTGTTCTACGTATGTATATATGAGAATAAAACCAGGAGAAAGATGGCTTCTTGCCATAGAAATGATTAAGTGGGAATAACATAAACTCTGAAAAGGAAAGATCTTTGTAGAGTTCTTCGTGCATGACTTTGACTGCAGCCGTAAACTTAGTTAAGCCCCGTCTGAACTTTTTGCCCTAGTTCATGTCAAAAGTGGTTAAGTTAAATATTCCCAGAGGGGAGGCCCTGCTTTCGACGTGCTTCAGCCCCACCAAACATGATCTCGTAAGAGTGACACCCACGTGCTTGACGTCTCCGCGTTTTGAAGCCAGATCTCACGGGCTGATGGGAGTAGTGTGACACACTGGGCCCACACCCCTCATATATCCTTACTGGAATTTACAGGCTCTTCTCAGAAAGTAGAAAGAGTGATGTCACATGATTCGCTACGTGCCTCTGCAGCAGCATGCGGCGGAGCAGAAACAGAAACACTACAGAAAGAAAATAAGATTACATGACTCACATTTACACATGTTGTGACTGTGCAGCTCTGTCAGAAGTGAAATAATACCGCAATGGCATTGATGCACAACATTTTAAGCTTTTAGAATTTAAAGTAATTGTCCGCTGAACTAACAAACTACTGACAGAACGAGAGGCATTAAGGTGTAAATGGTTCATTGAAGAAAGCCACTAAATCTTTTCTGGTACCTTTCCAGCTGCATATTATTCTTGGAAAGCAGCCGATTAAGTAAGAGTATTAATGTGGGATCTAACTTCAGGTGTATGATAATGCCGCAAAACATTTAGTAAATTAAAATGACAAAGCTCTCTGTGATTAAAATACTTGCCACGACTCCATTTCCGCAGAGAGGTTTTATATAATTCAGAACATTTTACCCAAACCATTACCAGCAGTCACAGTGATGTGACTCTATGACAGGGATGGTCAAGATAACTTGTTTTTTGAACAGATTCCTCACAAACCGTACACACAGATCAATTATCTACCTGCCAGTTATCCGTCTTGTTCATCTGTTAGTCTACAAATGCCAAAATGCTGACGATTCACTCGACTCACCGTTTCACAGAAGGGTGACACAGGTTTGTTTGGGAGAAAATGACATTTCTTCATATCAAGTTCTAGTGTAGGAGGCTCTGGTCAGTCACAGGTCACAGTCAGCCCCGACAGCTTCCTTAGCCTCTTTTTGCCATCACGTTGAACTTGTCTCAGGAATCGACAAAGTCAGAGCTCAATGGTCAGCACAAAGCGGGCTTACTGCCATTAAGCCACAGCACACATGCTCACGTCCCCCTTCGGTCACATGGATGAAGTTTGACAACAACAAGTGCAAAGCCTAAATCTATAAGAAGCCTTTGATTTGGTAAGCGGCGAGAGTTATCTGACTTATCAGAAGTACTTTGGAAGAACGTAGTTTTCTCTCCTGGTTGATGTGAAATACGGTCAGGTGGATGTGCTGACAGAAATAAATGTGTGAGTCCAAACTATCAAGTTGTGTTGAAAGTACTGGATTAAAAAGGAAACTACAAACTGGGAGAATACATCCATGTGCTTCAGACTGAAGCAGTTTATGAAAGATTTAACATATAAAAAAGTCTTAATTACTCACTGATTGCCTTAGTATATTAGTGACTGGGTTGTAAACATATTAGTCTAAATTAAGAGACATCTCATTGGCTGTAGGTCCGTGTGGCAGATGTCAACAAAGAACAATCTACAAACACTTTTTTTTATTATTAATGAAGGAGCTTATAACATCAGAGGCGTCTGATCAAACTGATATAACTTCCTCAGCCTTTGAGAAAGCTGATCCCGTGAGAAACGTCTTCAGGTGTTGTTTTCCCAAATATGAACGGCTCGTTTAAAAACAAAGCAGCCTTTAGCGCACTGTCTGTTTGTTATTGCGGACATTGTGCCTCTCCATCACACTTGACTGCACAGATCAAAGCGTGCATAGCTGTCACGGCTTCACCATTATTCTACCGCTCCTGTTAGCTATTGTTGGCAGCTGAGGCTGAAACTCACTCTCGTGTCTCCGGTGGGACAGATTCACTTCTCTTTGAACATTCAAAAAGCACACACACCACGTTGGTAGGTCGAAATTAACACAACAGAGAGAGAAGAGAAGAAGAAAAAAACTCACCAGAAACGTATAGAGTTGGGTGGGTGACAAACCTACGGAGGCATAGGGTTTGGATGTAGCATTTCCAGTGGCATTTCTCAGTCGTTTCATTTGACAAACAGACGTCCCTAAAATTCGCGCTACAGCTCTCCCCGCGTCCACAAAGCCTAAAAACAGCTCAAACAAGCGTCTAGCTGCATGTCGGCGGAGACTAACTTCATCTATCAACTTTTCGGACGAGGCTTGTTCTGAAAAGGGGACGTCCGTTTCAGACTTTACTACTGCTGGAGTGCCGCTGAGCCCTACAGTGTGTACACACGTGACCCTCCCCCACCGTCTCCTCGCTCCGCTCTCTGCTGCTGCTCCACGGTCTCGAGGCCCGAATGGCCGTTCTGCGCTCTGATTGGACGGAGGGCAGGGAGGTGTGGCGCGAGGGACACTGAGGCGAACACGCACACGGGCGCGCGCGTGTGCGTGTGCGTGATACCTTACAGTTTATCAATATGTAAATGTTTGGTGTGTAAAAATAAGTAATGTCTAAGCTGTCAGTCTTCTGATATCATCAATTTAGACTCCATTTGCACTACTCTAAATGCTGTGACTTTACTATTATTCTTATATTATTATTATTATTATTATTATTATTATTTATTAGTTCTATTTTTAGATAGAAGGATAGTATAGATAGATAGATAGATAGATAGATAGATAGATAGATAGATAGATAGATAGATATTATATTACAAAAAATAAAAAAAATATTACATCTGTAGTATTTGTTCACAGGAAAATCACAGAGCCTGTCATTGCTGAGTCAATATGCTATCCTGAGTCAGGTAGTAAAGTAGCTAAGTGTAAGTATTAAACTGTAATCTGACGTAGGGAGTATAATATATGGTTTGCTTCTAACTAAGCGCGGATTCACACAGGATTAGGCATTCCAGTTAAAACTGAGGTCTTTCAGTTCATTTCGGTGCGTTTCCGAGCTGGCTCCCGATAGATAGATAGATAGATAGATAGATAGATAGATAGATAGATAGATAGATAGATAGATAGATAGATAGATAGATAGATAGATAGATAGATAGATAGATATACTTTATTTATCCCAAGCTGGGAAATTACTTTTATTTAGTTCTCTATATTTTAGCACAGGTTTAATTTCTTAGCACGTTTCACTTCTCTGTGCATGTTTAATTTCTTTGCACAGTTTTAATTCAAATGCAGATTTATAACTTATAACTTAAAGTCCTAGTAAAGACAATTCTGAGATTTCTTTCAAAATATATTAAAAATGTTGGACAACAGTTGCTTAAAACACATGAAAAGATGTGAAATTCTGAGTTTTTCATCAGTTTTCAGTCCAGGATTTTGTGGGCGGTCCTAAAGGGTGGCTTGATGACACACTGAGGTCACCCTGAGCATACCCCTGCACCCCTAGCAGAGAGATTAATCTCTGAGCGAGATGAATTAATTGCTTTTTGCTTTAGTTAGTCATGTAATTTTCTGAACTCATCTGACACGTTTTAGTCGCTTCAAAATTGCGACTGCTTCCGTGAATATATATTAGAATGGTGAAATGCCTTTGTGTTGTTCTGTTGAATGGAGACTTTAATTAAGTGACGTGGTTTGTTAAGCAGATTAAGGATTATGCTGTACATTCTTGTTGCACATATTATAATCCCGAGAACAATTTTGTATAGCAGATTTTTTTAAGTATCAAATGCATCCTGTTTGAACAGCAGCTGATTACACTTACACTGATAATGAGCCGAGTTAGTTAGCAGTTCTAAGCTGAATTTAAAGGCTGCAGTGCCCATACATTAATTTTCTGGTTTCTTGCTTTGCTCGTTGCAGATTCTCCATGTTGCATTAAGTCTGAGACCATACTGTATTTAATAACCCAAACAAAAATAAATGATTTCAAGGTCCCATAGCGATATATAATCCTTACAATACAGTACTGACATTTAGTAGGTGCTGATGAGTCATACAGAGATGAATTGCATGCCAAGTTTTATTGCAGTTGTCACTGGAAACCTAGAAAACCTTACTTGGTTGTTGCTAAGCTCTATCCATGGGCCTGAGATAACATGGCACATGCAGCATGGTAACATCAGGTCTTAATCACTGCTTCACTTTGCGCGCACATCCATCCCTTAATTTCCTGCTCAGCACCTGAAGGGAAGGAAGGATACAGCAACAAAGCAGTAAAGTGAAACCCTGAAGGACCACAGTGTTAAAAGAACCTGGAAGCAGATATTTCATTAAACTCTTAAGAAATGTCTTTGTGCCTCTTCAGTTCTCCTTGTGAGTAATGGATTAGTTCTAGGCCAGCAATAAAAATGAAAAACAGTAATGAAAGATTTTTGGAATGCACAGTTTCATAACAAAATGCCTCGCCATGGCACACTCGAGCTTTATAGAGTGCGTAGTAGCGCTGAACATAAGTCTCTTGTGCCACTTTGAAAGAGCTGAAATACAAATTTTGGAAGGGCATATATAAAAGCAGCATATTTCACCAATCAAGAGTTTGCATAGTGTTTTTCCGTTTAATAGATTAGAGCCTCTTCCGATATGATAACTACCCCTTCAGGAAACTGTAACTCAAAACTACAACCTGGTTGTAGATATCACTGAATCTAATCAGACAAGTAAGCGCAGAGAAGAGCAGAGAAAATGTGACAAAGACATTCACTTTGTCACATTTTCATCAAAATACGTATTACAAAAAGAGCACATTCCAGGGCAAAAAAGGGGAGATTAGTTCAGTGGAAACACAGAATCTTTCCTTCTGCATGTGCTATAGTGATCACTTATGCAAGAAGGAGTACTACATCTCAGGACTGAGTCTTAAATGTCAAGCACTACACTTTCCACAGCTGCATTGACGATGGCGCCAAATCAGAAGCAAGCACAGTTAAAAAATAATATTTCCAGCAGAGGAGTGGGGACATATTCACCAATTCAGTGAAGTATGTCGATAATGGTGAGGCTCTGCAGGATCACTAAATGGAAGATATGACAAGACTGATTGTAATAACACCTTTTACTAACTAGTGAGCTGCTAGACTTTGGGAGTGTAGTTCGGCTAATTTACATTGCAGCACTTTGCAGCATTTGCATAGTTTTGACTGTGCAAAAAAGATATACAAAGTATAGCAGCTGCGAGATAAAAGCCAGAATGCAGTAGAGGCAAGTCAGAAAAAAACAGCAACAATTGCACTGCAATTTGTCTTCTTCTGGGCCAGCTAGCCTCGATTTCTGACTATTATCTCTGCTTTTCAACTAATTGATGCTCAGCAATGGAACAGCACTCAGTTTCTGGTTCCTGCAAAAGCATCACCCTGGAGACAGACATTAAAAGTTGTTCCAGCACTACAACTACACTGTTGACTGTGTTTCCTTATCAGATCAGACATTTTAAGTCCACCACCATTCAGAATTTGCCATATTTATTGTACAAAGTGGTTATTCATGCACATATCACTTCTCCAAGCATTTGGAAATTGGTTACACTGTTACACTAATGATGGATTACACAGTACACAGACAATCACAGCATGCCTTGTCTTTCCTTTTGACCATGGATTAAATGAATAGGATAGTATATCAGAGATATAAAGCTTTCAAATTGTTTTCCATACCTAAGCAATAAGAAACTCTTCATTACTCAAACAGTCTCAGTTTGACTCACTTGAGTGTTAATGTAATAATCCGTCACATTCAATCTTCGGCGTTCCACAACATTATTTAAATTAATTCTACTGTGTGCTTATGCACAGTTAATGCTTTTAGTGTTTTGGTTTATTTCCTGAATGTCTTGCTTATTTTATTTTAAAATTATTAGATATTTGTGTGCCATGTGAATAACATAAGTTCTCTGTTGATTGCGTGTTTAAACAGGGAACAAATGTTGAGTAATGCTTTGCATGGCAGTGCCTGTGATGTGGTCATTTACTGCAGCGGAGGAGAAAGTGTGTGTTAATTTTAGGGGCAGAGTGGACCGTGGGTCTGAGTACTAAATCACAGTTTATCCCCAATCAAGCTCTGAAATCTGCTCCTATTCTTGGAAGCTTCAGCACCACTGTAAGGCTCTGGTCTGCAGTTGCGTTCCCCTTAAGACTTTAGGCTGCATTACGACATATAGGTTGTTTACAAATGAAAGTCTATGCTCGGCCTCAGTCAGCCCTGGATACAACTGTTTGCACAGTCACTTCACAGACAGTCACAGACACGTAATGTGAGTCTAATGATAATGATTAAACCGGTGTCTGTGGGGTCACTTTTCTCACAGAACTGCCACAATCCTAGAGCTTTTACTGTACTGAAAGATGATGTTATGACCAATTACAGCAGCAGCACCTCTGTGTCAGACTTTCTCATTTTACTTATGTGGACAATTACGTGCACACAAACAGAGGCAAACAGGGCAACGGCATAGTCCATGCTGTGCACATGCCTTTAAGCTCAGAGGCCTGGGACTGCACGTTAAGCTCATTAAGTCTGTGGTGGAGATTATGGTGTGTTGCAGACCAGGCACCAGCGTCCAGTGGCTGGCTCATTTTCAGATGGCAGGGAGGATGTGGCTAGATAAGGGTGGAGCTCCTAGTCGCTATCAAGTCCACATTTCTAATTTACACAGATGGCTGACTCAGTATCCTGCATGCCTCATTAATATATAAAATTAGACAGCATCAAGACTTCTGCCTTTTAATAGAAGTAACTAATCTAATTTAAAACGTGGAAAAGGCACCTAAAATATAACGCACAATGTGGCTGCACAAACTCACACTACTAAAAACAGTGCACTGTTACATAAAATGTTGAAATAATAAATAAAATATGTACAGCAGGAGAGAACAAGGATACACAAGCTCCCAAGATAATCAAAAACAAGCTCATAATATAAACAGTAATATAATCAGTATGAACCCTACAGCCTGTTTTTGTTTTACCATCACAACTGATTTGGCACCACACTGAGGTCTGTCATCCTGTCAGACAGTTTCCTGGAAATGTTGCAAAATTTGTTTGTGTCATCAGGCCTGCTTGTGGAGGAAATGTCTGTGTGATGGCTATGTGTGTGGGGTAGTGTAAATAAATAAAAGTATTAAAACCGGACCAGGTAGATATGCATAAAAATGACAGTATGCAGCAAGTAAAGAATGGAATAACAGTGGAGCCTAGATTAATATAAATATGTACCCCTGTCTCCTAAACTGGTGTATGTTTGTGTTCCCCTGCTGGGACTAATGATGTTTTGTAAAGGTTTTTGATTTTGCATTTTGATATTCTCCTCCCATCTGTCTGTCCCCTCCATTTCCCCCCCAGAGATTCATTAACCTTTGGGCTTTTCAAGCTGAATGATGTCATAAGCAGTAGTGATTTTTGCTCTGCCCTGGCATACAGCCCTTCTTTTTGTTTATGCCCAAGTGAGCAGTATGCCTTGGCAGAAGATGGCAAATAGCACATCTGCTAAACTGAAACTACTCATTCAGCTAGTGCAGTAAAGGATAATTTTGGGAAACTTCCAAAATACAACCACTATATTTTATATAGAAGCTATTAAGTGGTTAGACATGCTATCATTAAAAAAAAAAAATCATTAAACGAGACCATGTATGTTAGTTCTGTGTGTATTTAAATCAATAGCAACATGTGGGTGTGCCTCAGTGGGTATATGTATGTATACAAGTATATATCTGTATCTTTCATATACATTTACACAATTTGTTAATCAAAGCTAAAGATGAGTATTCTGCAGTTTAATGCAGGAGAGCATGACAGTATTATGTGTGCCTTAAAGGCTGTTTCATAAATTGGAATAATGAATTGTCCCTTTTTTCATTGCTAGGACCAAGTATTAAAAAAATGTAAATGTAAGTTTTGACCATAGCGTTTTCACAATTCGCCCACTCACACACAGATGACAGTGAGCTATCAGTTCTGTTCTGGTCCGACCATCAGGAGTAATTCATGACATAACACCCCCTAAGACCTCTCTTCCTCTTTCTTAAATTATTTTATGTTGTTCTGAGGCAGTGTGTGATGCTTGCTCACAAAATGATATGTGAACAAAGATACTTTTACTATGTTACTTACATGCACATCCCATGCATACATCATGAGTGACCCTGACCCTGCACAAATCAGCATGTAGATATAGTGATCTCCTGCAGTACATAGCTGCAGGGATGCCTGCATAGCTCTCTAACATTCCTAGAGTAAGTTAAGAAGACAGTTAGTGTTTTGGTTGTTTGGCATGTTTAAAAAGGGCACATGAGGCATCTGAGGTGGTGCTCAAGTGCACTGAGAAAAAAACATGGAGACATCTGTTTCCACCCACTGCTCTACTGTTAGCTTGTCCTCTGCGATAGAGTGAGCACTGACCTCAGGTCAACCTTGTAATGTATCCTTTTCAATAACATCCACCTCTGCCGTATCCTTAAACAGTAGTTTTATGGCACGTTCCTTGGATTTTCTTTGCCTCACAAGGGAAATGTATTTGTTGCCTTTTAGTTACAGAATAGGAGCTCAAATCAGGTCAGCTTGCATGAAGCTTTTAGTGTAAATACAATCCAGAAGATTGGGGCGACCTCCATTAGGAATCTGAGTAACTAAATGCCTCCTGGTTGTGTGCTTTGTCTCTTGCTCTCAAATTAATCATCATTTTTGCTTTTTTTTTGCTTTCGGTGGATCACCTAGATGCACTCATCAGCACTGTCATTTTGGAGTGTTATGCACATCACAGTCATATTTTGGGTTGCTCATAAATGATTGGCCAGTGGTGCCAAAATCTCTCTGTTATTTTGCTTTTTTGTGCCAAAGGCTCATTTACAGAACTTTACTTTGTTTAACTTGTAGGGAAGTTATATTGCTTATATAAATAATAAATAAATAATAAATAAATCTAAATTAAAAAGAATCTAAATTACAAAACAAAAAAAGTGGGTAAACATACATTAAGCTGTGAGACATTTAACATGATCAGATGACGTCAAATCATTGCTATAATACAGGTAAAGATAGTAGTTTCATTATTGTGTGCAGGTAAACATATCACAGTGTGTGGGTTAAGTCACATTAAACTCTGCAGTTCTATTCAGCTATTTGTTTTTATTAGAGCTGCTGAGTCTGGGAAGGCTGTGCAAATCCTCTTGCACCTAATCTAGTTAAGAATTTATTAGTTTTAAAGACTTTTATTGTATAAGAGTCTTGTGTTTTGTTGCCCTTGTTTGTTTTCTATTCTATTTCAATTTCTTATAATGAGACAATAAATATACAGACACATAATTATATTTAGTTCAACAAAAGAGTTGACCTCAGTTGAGATTTGTTCTTACACATACATAAAAAAAACAAGACTCAAAAAGCAACTTGTGCTGTTCTGATGACATCTTTCCTTTTTTCATGGTTTCTTCCTCTCAGTGGCACAGAGGGGAGTGATAGGGGATCCGGTGAGGGCCCCCAGGACTCCCGCCTCATGGGCCCCCTGCTCCATTCTCCTGCGGCCGTAAGCCAAGATTATTCCGCTGTTTGGTTCCACCAGATGCGGCAGCGCCACTGGATGGGCACTGTCTAGCCCTGATGAGCAGATCTAAGAGGGATTAGTGGCCTGTTGTGGTGGATCGGCAAAAACAGTGGGAGGCTGTCCACACACAGCTGTGTGTTTGTGTGTTTCATAATGCTCTGGCCTCTGGCCTGTCTCTGGCTTTGGCTCCAACCCTGAACCACCTTTCCCTCCCACTGACCTCACAGTTCAGGGAGCTCTCGGACTGCAGACAGCAGGAACTCCAACATTTTTGGAACGGCATGAAAGCTTTCAAGGAAACATGATTCTCCCTCAAGGATTGTGGGAGAGAAGTGCTCAGACAGGCGCACTGTATCATCTTTTTTTTTCAATGGCTGCAATTGTTTGGGTTTTATACAGCTTCACAAACTTTTCAAGCATTCATTAACAAATAGCCTCAGAATGCAATTTCTTGGGGAAAGGTATAAGCCATTGTTGTATAAATACTATGAGCTATGTTTGCTGGACAATGAGTCAGTGTAATTCTTGGCGAAGATCAAATAATCTCCTCACACAGAAAGAAATCCTTGTTTGGGCCTGAGAAACTGCTCCTTCTAGATATGCTGGTACCACTGCTGGCACAGACAATTGCCTCAGTGCAGGTGAAGCTGCCAAGTTGTGTTTATGCCCCTTCAGTGACTGTGGTCATATTTCAAGTCCACATAGCAGCAACAGTTAGCTGGTGACAGTTTCTATTTACGGAAAACAATCCCCATGGACAAAGACTTGGTGGAAAATGTCAGATGATAAATGCCTCATGGAAAAGAAAGTGTCTCTACATACCAACATTAAAAAAAAAAGAAATATATAAAACACCATACTATATTTATCACAGCTTTGCAAATGTTGGAAACTAGCACAATTCAAATAAGTCATGTCATCACAGCAACAAGTTTTTTTGCAGATGAAAACAGTTTTCTCACATTTTTGGTATGTGAAATGGAAATATTTTTGTGGATTTTTTGGAAGACTCGACCTGGTTCTACTTTTAAACATGACTAAACAAGGTTACTCACTCACTCAGAACACTACAGGAAGCTGATTACAGTGATTTTACTACTTCCTATCATGAGACTCAAACTAAGACACAAGCACAGATAACAAAATCCAGCGACAACATTTGTTCAAAGTTGTCTGATCTCATTTTTTTTTTTTTTTGTTGATCCAGAGTTTTGCTTTTGGCTCCGGCTGCATTGTTTTCTCCTCTCTACTTTTTCTCAAAACACTTGCCCAGTAAATCGGAGCGGTCAGGAGAAAATGATGTCCTTCCAAATTTTTTTTTCTTTTTTTTTTTTGAGAGAGTCTGCACACAGCATCGCTAACAACTGTTTGGATTCAGTGTCTCTTTCCTCTCACTCTCTGTGTGTGTCTGTGTGTTTGATGTCGTGGTTTGGCTGTCCTCTAAAGCGTTCATTTCAGAGTGGTTACTTTGGGCCTCATTTTGACTCACTGGCTGTCTGCCTACACCCTGTGGTCTACCATCCACTACAGCAACTGCCTGTATGTGTGTGTAGTGTGTGTGTGTGTGTGTGTGTGTGTGTGTGTGTACAGTATTTCTTTTTGTGCACAAGTATTGTACATTCCACAATAAACTGTCTCTGCTGTGTACTGTATGTTATTCTATCTGCAAAATAGGCTTGTCTGGAAACGGAGGTGAACCATAAAGAAGAGCCCCTGGCTGTCAGCCAGTGCAACAACCAACCTCCTGTCAGCTGATGTTTTTCAGCTCAACAGTATATTGCAGTCAGCTCCTAAGCCTATTAATGGAAGGACGAGGAGCATACATAAAACATGCTCATTACATTTTAATGAATTCCATCATCTTTAATCACATTCTATGCAGACTGCTCCTTAAAGTGCAGAGCTTACATCGTTAAAAGTGTTTTTCGCTCACTTCGACAGATAAAGTAACTTCCCCAACATGTGTTCCAGGAACAGATAAGCCAGAATCATCATTTAAAACTATTGTTTCTGTAACAGGAAGACCTTGCTGTATGACTGTGATCAGCCAGTTAAGGGTCAGATTCTTTGTATGTGTATAAATGTGATTCTGATTCATGAGTAAATCACAACGTTACAGTTATTGATATAATTATAAAAGTTATAAAATTTGGTGTTGTTTGTGCAACAAATCTAAATCCACCATACATAATTTAAAATGTCCCATAAATTTTGGTTGTAGACCAAAGTCGACAACTCGCCATTACTGCAGTGGCACCTCACTCAAACCTGTGTATAACACAGTAATGTATGCAAAGGATTTTACATTTCAAGCTCTACAATTTATGTAGCCAACTTTTATCTGCTGGAGTGGGCCACTGCTGACTATAATCAACATAATAATTTCTGCTTTGAGTGTTCAGTTCCACTCTGTCACTGCATTAATGGAAGTTCAGAAAGAAACGCATAAATCAGTTGCCAGATTCATGTATATTTTATGGCATAAAAAAGTATTCAACAATACCTTTCCATGGGTATTAGATGAACACTGAACGCCCCAACAACACACTGACATAAATATCTAATTATGTGGTTTTTCTAAATGCATACTTTTTTTCCCCTGCTAGAATCCTCTTTGAGACAAACAGTTTTTGAAGACAATAGTGTCTTTTTATTTTGCATGTGTGATGCCTGAAGGAAGTTCAAGCCTGTTGCCTTTGAAAACATTTTTGGAATATCTGAACCAGAGACTGACAGGAACTGTGCGGGGACCGACTGGAAGAAAGAAAGGAAGCGAACAAGTGTCAGGGACTCTTTTAATCGAGAACAAAGAGCCCATGGACCTCTGTGTTTATGACTCTTGATCTGCGCATGGAGTTTGTCTCTGCTGCATGTCTGTTTGAGCTACTCGCTGTGAATCAGTCCAGGCTCTCTGAGTGTGGAGAATTGAATTGGTGTGAATGTTTGTACAAGGGAATGAATGACAGCAGGGGAGGAAATGCTAATGATCTTTATGGGCAATAAACAGGGCGTATATCTTTAAGTTGATAGATGCACATGACCTTTGGGGTGATTTAGTTACACTTAGGAATCTGAGTGAGTGTCTGGGGAAGCATGACGTCAAAAGGTCTTTTGGAGTTCTACTGAAGCAGAGATGAGAAAACACAGAAGCTGGAAGGCCAAAGCACAGAATGAACTACCTAGTCTTGATCTATTCTTATTTTCCAGGAACCAGAACGTTTCTGCTTCACCTCATTCTCTTGACACAAAATAGTGTCCCAATTTCCACCTTCACTCAGATTAATATGTCCCATTCAGGACACATCTGGTAGTCTGTGTTATTTGTTGTGACATTATTGATCTTCCTAGTATCTCCCAGTCATTGACCTGTGTGTATTTTTCTGTATAGAAATATACATATATACAAATATACACATATAAAGCTCTCTTTGTTGCACTTGGTCATCAAAGATGAGGAGTTTTACAGGCAAGGGACAGCTGGCAGCAGCCTTCAGGGTGGATAAATATACCTCCAGCTGCAGCTTTTATTGTAGCAGAACACCCCCACCTTTCTTGTTTTACTTCTTCACCTCCCATAAGCCTCCATGGCCACTACCAATCCCAATGAGAGCTTTGGGACCCTTTCATCAGATAACACTACGACTGATAAGGCTTCACTACTGCCTAGACTACTCAAAGAGAGGCCTAATGGTTATGGATAACACATATTCATGTACTAATAATACAAAAAGTGGGGGTCATTTATGTATCTGTCCAACTGCCAGCAGCTATTGTAGCCAACTTAGCACAGAGACTGAAAACAGAGAGAAAACAGCTATGCTGGATCCATCCAAAGGTAACAAAGTCGACCTCCCAGCACTTCTAAAGCTCATTAATTAACACATTATATTTTGTTTATTTAATATGTGTAAAAACTGATGTGTAAAAAAAGACATGTTATGTTTTTTTTTTTTTTTTTTTTTTGAGGGATTATGTGAGGCACTATTTCTTGGCTGGGTGCAGTTCCTTCTGTTTTTGTGCAGATTTAACAAATTTAAGAACTGTCTCTGGAGAAGGCTCTTCTTAAGAACACTTAAGAAGTGTTGGTGTGTAGATTTTGTTACTTTTGGACAGCCAGGCTAGATGTTTCCCCTTAATTCCAGTATGCTAAACTAAAATAACCTACTGCTGACTGGCTTCATATTTATTGTACATGAGTGGTCTTCTCATCTAGCTCTTGGCAAAAAATCCAAAGTGTATTTCCCGAAATGTCAAACTATTCCGTTATCTCTGGATGTGAACAAATGATAGGATATGTGTGTTTTTCCTAACTGCTCAAAACAACTTCAACTTATTTCAGACAACTATTTCCCAGACATGTGTTTTCACTGTTAGAGAATATAAAATATGTCAATCCTACATTATCCAAGAAAGTAAAGTCTTGCTTGTCGTTCTTTTTTACTGCCTGGAAAAAATGTTTCTGACACCTGCTGATGTATTTTTTTTAAATAGAGTAGTGGCCTCCTTCCCTTAATCATCCAGTGTGGATTTCTAAAAGCATACAACTTTATATTGTTGTACTACATATGATGTGCACATGTTTTGTAATCCAAATGCTCAATACCTTTTTGTTGTGGTTGTTGCTCATGTTGTAGCTTTACCACCAGATCAGGCAAAAACCACAATTTCTAAGAGATTTATCTTTCTACACCCTTGTGGTATACCAAATGGAAGCCAGCGGGGGATCTAACTTCAACCAGCCATTTGTAAGAAATTAAGCCACAGAATAGGACCACATGTTTCACAGTCGCACAAGGTACAGTATATGTTGGCATGAATGTGTTTATATAGCAACAGCTCAAGCCATGGTTTTTAGATGGGAAAAATGTACTGTGTAATATAAAAGACATCAAAGAGACCTCAACTCGAGTGTGCCATAGTGGCCTGATATTACATATATATGCCACCTCTTTCCCTACATCAATCCCTGTCAGCACCCCCATACAATAGGTCTTATATTATAATAAGGCTATGGAAAGGGCTAATTGTCTAGCAGGTGTCCAGTAAGTACTTTTGCAACTGTCACAGGTGAAACAGGTTAAAATGACAAACTTGACCTCTTCTTTTTCTCACAGTAAGTATGTAAGTAAAGTTAATTAATATCCTTGAAATACCTTTTAAATAATACCAAGCCTTCGCAAGCCAGAATACATAAAGTGGATTGCATTTTTATATAACCAGCTTCAAATGCTAATAATCCACATTCCTGCACTAATTTTCCTCTAAAGTTCAAAGAGTGCCATTTCTCCCTTCAGGGTTATGCTATGTAGTGCAGAATATGAAATTACATGTGCGTGAAGTCTACTGATCTCGCTCTGATGCAAATTATGTGGTTGAGTGGCCACAAGAAATCTCTCAGCAAGCATAAAGCTAAAAGGCTGTAATAGTGCACACAAAAAAAATACTCAAATTAAAACATCTGTTGTGTGCATTATGTCTCAGTCACCTATTCCAATTCCAGTAGTGTCGAAAAAGGAACCGCTCTCTAAAGAGAGAAATGTTGCAATGCAATATATTCAAAGGAAACAAAAAGCAAAGGAAATCAAACAGATGTGAAAATATGAATAATGATAATTATTGTACATTCCTGAGAGACTGGGTGGGCTTTTGACTAAATGTTTCCAAAAAGATGAATCATTAGCTTCTTTGCAAAATACGATAATGCTGGTCTGACTCATGAGGACAAAAAAGAGGGAAAAACAACACCAGCCTCTCTGGTATAGTTATATGTGCTATTAAATCATTATCTTGGCCACTGGAATAATCTTTTGACACCATGCTTCCTGCTATGATGATGGAGGTCTGAACAAAGTAGGAAAAGGACACAGGCGCTGTGGTCTATTATCATTATTCAAACCTGTCACATTTTTCTATTGTGAAACACAACTTTTGTCACTGTGCAAACAATACGAGATAACAAATGGCTCAATAAACAGTAAAAGTTTGTTGTGTTCCTGGTGCATATTACAGAATCCTGTCCAAACATACTGCAGCCTGAACATTTTATTACATTAAGTGTTTTTGGTTTGTTTTTCTCCCCAAACTTGTGGTAAAATTTAAGGGTCTCAACACTTTATTAAAGTTACACATATTGCCCCAAGGGAATCCTGTATCATTTGTTTGTTTATTTAATCACTTACTATATTAAAGATTGAAAGTGTGTCCTAACACAGCCAATGAAGGCTGGCCCTTCAGAGGACCTCAGGGCCATACTGAACCTGTACACCCTCCACAAATAAGATGGTATATACTCAAAACTGACTAGTCCATTAGGTCTTTCAGCTTGTAAAGTAAAATAATTTACTTTTATCACAGAAAGTTGCCCTCAAAAGGCTTATAGTATACTAAGTATAGCAATGCTATCTTAGCTTAGCTTAAACTAGAATATTCTATGAAACAAGTGACTGTGAATACAATAGGCAATGGTTAGTAGCACAAGATTTGTCACTTGTACCGACTAAATTTAAATAATTAAGTATTTACTTAACGTGGCTATGACCTGAACTTAACAATTCTAACATGCATGGTTGTGTAGTAGCGTGTGCTGCCTCCATCCAAATGCAACCCCACTGACACAGACTCCATGGTTTTTGGCAAATCTTGACAAAAAGTGTGAATTTTCAAAACTTTAAAGGACCAAGATGAATGATGAATGAAATATAGTATGAATAACTATGTTTTCATTACTGTATAATCACCTGAAAATAATTTAATTATTTAAATATAATATATCTTTTGCTACCTTCAAATTAGTCTTATCGACAGACGTCACCCCAGTCCACCATGTTTCTACAGTAACCCAGAATGGACAATAACTGATGTTTCACAGCCACTGTAGTTTCTACCTTCACATTAGAGAGGAGAGGGTAAAATGAGGGGGTTGCAATCTGGACATGCCACTAAATCCTTCACACTGCTCCTTTTATTCATTTCATGGAGGATGGTGGTTTGTGCAGAACAAGCTGAATTGTTTTAAAGCTGATTTCATTCACTGCTCCAGAAGCATTACCCCCCAAAAGCGTTTCTGTTTCTGAATTTATCTGACTCTGCTTCCTGATGCCAGAATGTCTATTTTTATTTATTGATTTATTTAGTCTAAATGGAATAACTGATCTGTGAGCTGGTGAAAGATGATGGCAAAACACATTTGCTGTACTGTTTTCAGAGTGGTGCTGTCAGCATGGCGCCGTGTGCCTCTCTCTCTTTCTCTCTCTCTCTGTCCTGCTACACTGTGGGCCTTTCAGCTTCCCCTCTCTGGGCCCCCATCCCTTCCAAAGCCCTCCTACTCTCTATTGTTCTTGTGTTTGGTGCTTTATTTGAGGCCTTCCCTTATCAGATGTGCAGTCTCCAACTTTCCTATTTATAAACATCTCAAATATCTCCCTCTCTGACTTTCTCTGCACTTCTGCCTAAAGAAAATGCAATATTGAATACTACATTAAACAGAGCAAATTGCCTGACAAATCTATGGGCTATGTCTGTCTGCTTCCATCATGTAGCACCATCCTCTCTCTACTCCCTTGACATTCCCCAATCTTAGCTTGCCAGCAGCCCTGTTTATTGGCCTTTTTAATGCATTGTGGGAGGTTTGTGTGGAGGTAGAGCTGAGGTGGCCACCCTTGTCTGGAAGCCTTGTTTTATGGGAGGTCTAAATTCACCACACAGGATTTTCTAGAGACATGCAGACTTTAGCAGACAACATAGTGTTGGACATACCTACCTCCCTTCCCCACAAAGAGCTGGAATCAAGACATTGTTGGAATATAATCCATTGTCCTTATGTTCCTCATGCGGACATTATTTATGTGTTTAAGGTGGTAGAGGGATGAGTTGTGTGAGCATAGTGAGGTCATGTAGAGGTAGGACTCTATGTTTATAGCCAACACATGGAGGACCATGGGTAGGATCAGTGAACCACAAGGGTGTCATTACACAGTTTTTCTTACATCAGCCACATTTCCTTCACACCCAAAAACACATGATTGGAGTGCAAACAAAGAACATGTCTCTGCTCTGTCCAGAAACATAAAGACAGATTTACTGCTAGAAAACCGTCACTGCAAAGTTTTTCGAATCCCCGGGTTTGTCTAGGTGACATCTTGAACTTGAGTCACTCTGCTGCAGCTGTGCAGGGGAGCCAGACTTCAGGCTTAGCCAGCTTGTATAAGAAAGCCTGAATAAACGCATGGGCCTCCCTGTGCTTTCAATCAGATAAGAGTAGGTCCAGGGAGCAGGCATGGACTTCTCTGAGCATTCCTGTGCTGCTACACACAAGGCAGCTTTTGTCTACCCTCCATATCTCAGGCCCCTATTCCAGTGGCAATGCAGGACGATGCTGCTTATTAGATGTAGAAGCCTTTAGTCACTTGTTCCTAACCGGATCAAACAGAGGAATGATTAAAATCTGTATCTATTGTGCATATTGAGCCACCCAGCTTTAGTATGTGGCATTAAATGGCATGGAGATAGCAAAGAGTCCATCACTGCCTCTTCATAGCATGTTATCATTATGGTTTGTTTAAACCTCTGCTGGCAAGTTTTTATTAATGTTTTTTTGGTATTAACCCTGCTGCACCTACTGCCTGCAGTACAACTGAGAAAATCCATCACACAGTATAAGTTACCTCATATACTCATATATCGTAACATATATCATTCAACTAAAGCTATAAGAGGTTAATGGTGACACACAGTGAGAGAAGGTATCATTAAATCTGGAACCCTCTGGGGCATTTCTGACTTTCTACACCTGGACGCATTAAATTCAAAGCAAGTATGCTACACAAGTAAAAACACAGAGAAAAATGGATGATTTACGTTGTGTTGGTAGATAGAAAGTAATCGTTACTATCTCCAAACAGCTATTTATGACTCTGGTAGACAATAGATTCTTTAGCTCTAGCTCTTGATAAATGTCTCAGGCACAAACAAAAGGGAGAAATATGAGCTGGATCATACAGCTGTAGTTATGTGTGACATACTAAACAAGGATTTCCATCCTTCATCTCTGTAAACCTAGGAAGTAAACATCTAAGTAAACATCCTGCCTTTGGTCAGAATTCAATACTAATCAACTAATTAAACTATTTATATTACTGGAAAATAATTACAATGATCCGTTGCTTTATTATCAAGTGATGTCTGCAGATAACTGCTTGCAGAAACAAAATGCTTTCAGCTTTTCTAATTAGATTCTGAGCTGCTCATTTCCATATGTCAAATCAAAATCTTAAAACTCTTAAAACTGAAAGTCACAGGCTTGTTTTTGACCTGCTTTTCTCACAAATTGCTGAAAACTAGTTCTGTTTACCATGTTGCACTTCTGGGGTTTGGCTGATGTATTAAATTGTCATGAAAACTGTTTCCATCCCATTAATATCTGATGTCATTATGTTGGCATTTCTTTTTTCCAGAATTAGACCTACCATAAATAATACTTCATTATGTCTAATAGCTTGTTTACTGTTTTTGGCTTGGTGCGGAGGTTGATGTATGGCTCTTTAAACTGTGTATACTACACTGTAGTTCAGCCACTGCACCACACGGACAGAGATTTATGACACAGATTATTTTAGAAATAGTCACTGATGCAAATACGAACCGAAAAAGATGGTGTACCTTTACAAACATACGTAATTGATACCTGTGGCATATTCGAGTCTTGATTTACTACTAAGATTTGACTGTTTAGAGGTTTTTGGACATTCACATTTGTGAATAAATATTGGACATTTATGGAGAAGTTAAATCCTGAGCTAGAGAAAAATCACCCCAGGCACTTGTTATCTGCCTACAGACATCTGTAATTTCTAACAAATATAGATGATAGAGGGGAAAGGTTTGGAATAAATAGAAATATATAGATAGATGCAGCATGGTTTTACAGCGGGGTTACTTCCCAAGATGCCATGACCCCATCACTCCTTACTTCAAAGAGAGCAGTGCATTCTGGGGCAAAACTACAGGATTTTGCTGTTGTGTAACAACCAAGGGGTGTTACTAGGATTTGAGTGAAAGGGAGGCTGTGTGTTTGAGTGTGTGGGTGGGTGAATGCACTTGATCTGATAAAGTGCACTCTGTCTACTGATTATCTGTGTGGTATTTTCCATAGAAACGATGATTGGTTAACCCAATTTTACATTACATTGCATGTTAACATTTATCTTGAGTCTGAGTGGAAACAAAAAGTTGCAAAAGTTTGTCTTTAAGAGGATCCAATCTTCATGTGTTTCTGTTGATAGAATCAAACATTGAAGCATTAATATATCATTTGAGTCAAGTCAGTTCATGACAGAATTATTTATATCACAAATGTACCTCAAGGGCTTCTCACTCTGTACAATAAACGGGACAATCCATCGCTCAATACAAGACTATGAACGTCGGGGCAACTTCCAAATGCAGACCCGGGCCTTTTTTCCAGCATGGAAAGAGGATGGACACACACACAGAACTTAAAGGCTTTTTTCAGGCTTTTAAAATTCTGCATTTATACGTCAAATTTGTCACATATCCTTTTAGACCGCAAGCCTGATTTCTCTTTCTGAAGCCATCTGGAGCAATGCTTCGTTTTTGTCAGATTTTGGAAAGACTGTCAGGTCAGTCAATGAGCTTCTACCAAAGTCAAGACGTGTACAAGACAGATTGCTCTACCATGGGTGGAGTCTGCCATGTTGTTTGTGGAAGCCTGCCTGAGGTATAGGATGAGACAGAGCTGGTGTTGCCAAATAGCAGGCATCTGGATTGAGTTTCACCCTGGTGGGGCCGGGTCCTCAGCAGATGGTGCTCACCAAACAAGCAACATAACTCTGATCAGAACCAGAGGGGCGGTCCTTGCACTTATGCACACTCATTTCATGCATGCTTGTCAAAAGGCCAGCTTTAATAACATGTACCTCAGGGGGAATAGTGCTTCCACTCTGTTCTGTGGTCGGGGCAGGGAAAACTTCATTTACTGTAAAAGCAAGTGATGATTGATCAGCAGTGTTTCTTTCTGTTTCTGTTAAGTTCAAGGGGAAACTGCAAGTGCTTAGTCTGAATGTATAATTTAGGTTTTAATTCATTTCATTGTGGGGAACAATTTTGCTTAGAACAGAGGCAACAATTTGTTTGCGTGTTAGCAAAAGGAATTTGGGACAGATGGTGCTGTGTAAACACTTTTATTGAACCAGCTTTGCAGTTGAACATCTTCATCAAGCTCGCCAGTGAGAACAAACAAGTACAAGGCGACAGAGTGAGATGTCACTTTGCTGCAAGCTGACACACAGACTCACGACATTCCCTTCTTTTCATCCAGACTGAGTGTAGCCTCGAATTACCAAGCATTAGCCTCTGGATCCTTTGCAAAGAGAGGTGGGGGCGCACTAGGCTACAGTTCTGCTGGAATACAGGATGGCAGGTTCCTTTGAAAAGCTCACCACATGATGTCCACGTGATACAAAAACTCACTGCAGCGCTAACCAACAATGGCCACAGAGTTTACCAGCTGTGTGGGAGCTGATGAGAGCACAGACCATGAGTGTTGGCAGCTGCCATGGTGGTCCCAGAGACTCAACGACAACATCCAAAAGGCTTTGAGCAGACTAAAGAGGCTGAAAGTGGGATTTTGTCTAAAGCCTGGCTAGGTGTAGGAGATTTTGCCATGTTAAAGTCTGTATGGTTTGCTTTGCAGTAACCTGTCACTGGCCTGCATCTTAGTTCTTGTGACACACAACATTATACATACTTTATACAACAATGTTAAAAGCAAGATCCACCACTGTAGGGATGCCCACAGTACAGTACTTTTTTAAGTTGCCAACATATTCAAGTGGCTAAGTGGTCATATATGTTTAGTCGAAGATATGTATTTAAAATGACGGCATAGTTAAAGGAATGTGCTGGAAACAACAAAACTATTTAAAGAACTACTTTTGATGACCCTTAATTTGTCTTTGGCTCATGAAGAATCATTTGTGTATTTCAAAAGAAAACCAAAAAATGTAGGTCAGTCTATGCTAGAATATACTGTATACACTGGAATATGTTCACATACAATTGTCTGTTACAGTCTGTTTGTGTCCCAAGCTCAGCAACATCTAAACAGGTTGTCAAGGGTTGGATGCAGAGACTCAGCTGTCACCTGCTCTGATAATGTGTCATGTTCATTTCCAAACGGGTAAATGGGCTCTCAAAGTTAAGTCAAGATCACAGGCGACAATGAAACAAAACATGGGACAGCTGAGCCAGTTGTGAAACATCGTGGGCTTGGACAGAATGGTAGGATAACATTTTAACAGCTGCTCCTGTCCTGAAAAAACACCACTTGAAAGTGCCAACCCCCCCCGCCCCGCCATCGAGTGTGCACTCTGCACAGCACTGCTGATGTACTGTTGGAGTGGGTGGGGGGCGGTGGTGGTATTTGGCCTGACAGAGGCTTTGTCAGAGAAAGCTGATGTGACTTATATGGAGGTCTAGGGGCATGAGAGAGAGACATTATATACTGTTCCTCAGGCTAGCATACTGTACCCACAGGCCCCGTGACCACAGAGGCTCTCTTTAGATTTCTCTTTCTCACCCTTATTCCCTTTTGGGAGGATTCCTTCAGTCCTTTCCCACAGCCTACAAGTAAGGGTCTAGCAGGAGAGAGACAGAGGGTGCTACATACAGCTGTACCTCCCACCCAGTGATCTTTGACTCTGGAGACTTTTAATGAAGTTCCACAAAAATTAAATTAGAACTTTCTGCTTAGTTTACTTACGTCCTTTGTGCCTGACATCTAATTAATTCGTGGAATGAAAGGTGGTATGATATCTTTCATGTGAACTGACTGGAAATCTTCCAAGGAAACTGAATAGTTGGCACTGAAAAGCAAGAAGACTCTATACTACAGCACCCACATGCTTTTTATGAAATATTTGCCGCCAAAAGCGTGGAAGGAGCAAGAGAGGAAACACATTGTGTTGAAGTCCGCTTAAGAGGTCAAAGTTTCCTGTATGAATTATTTACAAAGGCGGTGTACAGAATGTGTTTCTCGCCCAACAAAGTTTGGGAAGTGTGAAAAGTCTGCTGACCTTGAAATGAACCAGGAGATTTTATCTGTGGTGACTGGTCACATTCTCCCTCTTTCTCCACCGGTGGCCATGGATACTGTCGTCTTTGTTAGTTAGTGGCCATCAAAGACTTCAAAGAGAGAGCTGTGAACACTTTGGCTTTGCGACTGACCACTTGACCCTCGGACGCCCCGCTTGTGGAGAGCTGTAATAGGAAATGAACTAAAGATTACTCCAACCACAATCAGTCAGGGGGTAGAAAAAGGGCTTTGCACCAGAGGACATTAGCCTTTGCAGCATGGAGAGAGAATAATACATAGGCCTATTGCGAGATAAATGCTAGGGTGGTGGTCCTACCGATTCAATTAATACTGACTTTGTGTGGCATGGCTGCTACTTTGAAGAGTTCAGACTTTGGCTCTGTCATTTCTTGCCTTTGAAAAGGGCAGCAGTGACAATAAAATAAATAACAATAGAGCTAAACAGCTCTGGTCAAAATGTCATCTTTAATGTCACCGAGGCCATGGTGTGCATGCTTTGATTAGCAGTGGACACCAGTCTTCTCCCTCTGCTACAGTCTTTACCTTTTGTGACCTTCATACTTTCTGGGTGTAATTAGAGTGGATACCGTTTGTGTATTTCTTTTAGGGAGAGAAGAAAGTTTTATTACATCCATCACTGCAGTCAACATTTGCCAAAAAAATTGAAAGTCTAAGTTTGCATGTGTATTGGTAGTAAAAGTAAAACTGTGTTAGAGTGTATGACTAATGTGATGGAAAGTAGATGCAGTGCTGAAGGAAAATGTTTGAACTGTTTTATCAAGGCCAGATTACTGGCATGATCCCTAAATACTGTTTCTCTCAAAGTCTGCCATTTTGCATCTTGCAGTGCCAAAGCAAACAATGCGTATAAAAGAACAGGAACAAGACACCGAAGATTTACTGATACTCAAATTTTATGCTGTTGAAATAGTCACTCCTCCTCTATCTCTAATGAGATACATCTTTTTATGAATTTACAACCTTAAATTATCCTTCCTGTATTTGAACAAGATATTATATCTTATACATTAGAATGAAATCTTTTCTTGTCGTATTTCATTTACATTAGCAGCATACTGTAGCGTATGCATAGAATTATTATTATTAAGTCTGAATGTGAAAACATGTTTTGCATAGACTAAGGAGAATACCAGGAGACTTGATGAATGACGTCTAATGCTCTCTTCTAATCCCATAATCTCTGTAAACATATGCATACAAAGATCATTTCCAAAGTAGGCAACCTGATGTCATCACAACCAACTAAAGCAAACATGAACTCGAGCTGAAATTCTACTCCACAACTTTTTTCCACAATTGTGATTTGTTTATGAGATTTGAGGGACTGCACATTGCTAAGGAGGTATATAAGATATTTGTGCTGTTGCAAAAAATAGCCAGGGATGGATTGCGTGTTTTGGACCAACCGAGGCAACCACAGTTAGTGTGCTTGCCGAACTGAGTGGATAAACAGAGGATTCATGTGGACATGCCCTACCACAATAATGACTTCTTCACAGAGGGCTCTGTAAGGAAATAGTTCTGTTTTCATTTAAGTCCCAGAATGAACAGCCCTCTCAGACATCAAACTACATTGGCTAGCCTCCACCGTATGCTCTTGTCTGTACTCTTCACGCTCTCTTTTTGTTGAACCACCCTCTCTGTTATGACTCAGCCATTCATTGTCCACCGGCAAGTACATTCAGAATCAGGATGTCCAGTATTCTTGACAAAAATAATCACTGCTTTCAGAGAAATCAAAGAATCTCCTCTAGTCTTTTGACAGATATATAAAGACTAGAAATACTGCTCATGTGATAACCACTTAAGTTATCATAAGTCTGTAAAACACATAGGCCTATTGTTCTTAGCCTATGTATTGAGGCGCTACATATTTTTGAAGTACATAATCTACTTTGTGCAACTGTCATATCTAATTACATGGGTCTCTTCGAAGCTTACGGCGCAATTAACTGTGTAGGTTGAACAAGAACACGGACAGAAAGATGGAGTAAAAAGGACCAGTATGTAGGATTCAGTGGCAACTAGCAGTGAGGTTACAGATTGTACTGAGTACTGAGGAGTACTCAGTTGGTTCCTTCCTAGTGTATGGCTATGCTACAGTGGTTACCACTTCAACATGAGAGCCCTCTCTACAGTTGGTGTTTGGTTTGGCCATTCTGGTTCCCTTTGGAAACACCTGTTCCTTCTGTGGATATAAACGGCAACAATAACACAACATTTTTTGTTATTTTCTGTTTTAGGTGATTAAAGACTAATGAAAACATAATTAGAATTCCATTTCTGCCAATAAATCCACCTAAATCCTACACATTGGTCCTTAAAGGCTGGGAGCCAAACTTTGCAGGTGCACCAGCAGAAGAAGAGCCAACCTGTGCATGCTTGATTAGTTTGTTCACAAAACTAGCTCCAAGAGTCACTCTCTCTAGGGGAGAATGGAGGAAATAATTGTGTTTAATTGGACTGCACTGCAACTAAATTTAATATATCAATATGAAGCAGTTGTTTTATTTATAGATCTTCTTATTTATTCACTGTAAAATATCTGCAATAAAAAATTTTTGGCCACTGGGGAGTGGTGCAAGTTTGATGTTGTTGACAATTTTCACATCCAGCAGTTACATCTACCTCTGGTTTTGTCACTGATGTCTGAAGGAAATATCTGTTGCTTTAGCTGCTAAATGCTACACTATGTTCACCAGCTGACTGTCTGCTACTGAAAATGAGGTTAATGAGAGTGAGTCAGCAGTTTTAGTCTGTAAAACCAAACCAATGAGATAAAAGATGCCAAAACACTCATTGGGAGGTAAATCCCTGTGGTCTTTTTACATAACACTAATAGTAGATCCATTGCCAATATAATCTTTGATCAGATTAGCCTCTGGCTCTTTGGTGTAGTTTTTTGGTGCTAACATCTATTGAGCATTACAACTTAATGGTATTTTATTTGTACTCATCATGATTTAATCATTCAGTTTTTGCTGTAAACACTGAACTGACACTGGACTTCAACTGACGTCAGCTCAAAATACAAAACTGTACCTGTTTGAGGCTCATAGTTAAATATAAATGTTTGTTATTCACTCTATATATATTACCAGAATAACATTGTTGTTGGCTCAAATCATATGAAAACATAATGGAAGCACAACCACACATAATACTCGCTACTGGGGTCCGCATACTGTAGGTCTAAACTCGTCCTTGCCAGCTCTTTTCAACACACTCCGGTTTCCCCTGTCATTCCCTCTTTTAATGGAACAATACTATAAATTGTGGCAGGAACCCTCAAGCACTTACGGGTTTTACAGTGGTAAAACCTAATCAGAGCGTGTCAAAGCCTGTGTGTCCATGTTGATGGGCTGGGATTGGACCACTCACTGAGCTACTCACTGTATTGAGATCCTTTGACATTGCTCTGTATGGAGCAGGAGAGATGGTTCTGTGATAGGTTCTGTTAAAAGGCTCAGTGGAGACTCTGGCCTTGGCCCAAGCACTGTCCCGATTGCATTCCTCAGGGGCAAGCTGTCCAATGTTATCTCTGCTCATTCCGACAGAGGCCCCTGAAGCCACAAAGGACTTGCTGTGTTGGCCTCTCCTCACCCTGGCCTCATCACATTTGCTGGAGAGGAGAGGCCGACTTCAGAAGTGCCTCATTATGCTGACGCCACAGCAAAGGATGCACCTGCAGACAACAGGTGTTTATGTCTTTAGTGTGTGAGGAAACCGCCTTTATTCTCAAGAATTCGTCTTAGGACTTGGCACCAGCAGACATTTATTATGTGCTACATCTGATGTAATCAGATATCACATGATATTCCAAAGGAGGACATCAGACGTATTCATTCCTTCAGTGCCTTGAACTTGTCTTCTTCTCTCTTCTTCTATTTTAGACACTTAAAATAAATGAATTTATGCAAGACATATCATCACTCGCTTGGTTAGTTTGAAGTAATGATCTCCCCTGACAGATGTAGATCTTTGTGAATCAACCTGTGTCGTCAGTCTTCAATGGAAAGCCACGTCAGGGAATTTGCAGGTGTGTAATCTAAAATCTTGGATAGAAAAAAAATGGAAGGAGTGTCTGTGGGGGGTTTCCAGGTTGAGCTGCTACAGTGGGAGGGGATGGGCTCTGCAGTGTAACATTTCTGTGTGGAGGATTAAGGTTGTTTGAGGGGAGATAAGACACCACAGGATCACAGCGCTGTTAAATGTATCTGCCAGAGCCAGCACAGGAACAGCAGCAACACAGAGGCTCTGCCAACATTCCTGGGGATCAACACCAGCTGAGACTCCCACCTCTCTCCCCTTCTGCCAAAACTTAAAGAATACCTGATAAGGGAAGCTCATGGTAACCTCTCACACCACTAAACAATGTGGAATTGGAATATGTTTTATTTTTAAATACTTTCAGATTTAAATTGAGTCAGTTATTAGAGTAGGATACGAAGGAACCCCAACATAAAAGCAGCTTTAAAAATTTTTTTTTTTTTTACAGTTTATCCATATATATATATGAGAAGTCATAGTTCCCCCTCTATAAGAGGAATATGTTGTATATATTTTATAGTTATATATGGACTTCTCTATCTTGTTTATTCACTGAGCATAGCTCTCTACTGATTGCTATATCTATATCTGCTATATCTATTTGTCCTCAGAGCAACATGTCAGTACTATGATGAAATACAACCTGACCCCTTGATGGCTCCAAATAAAATCAGAGAGACGTCATCCACTTGACAGAGGAGGATGTTGACCTTTTAAAGTCTTTCTGGGAACAGAGTCTTGATTTCCTACACCGTGTTGCCGCAACTGAGTGGCAATTTCGTAATTAAACAGAGGACTACATGCACCGGACTACCAGCATGACTCAATTTCATCAAAGTATTTGTAAAATTATGAGGACATCTAGTGGTTAAAATCAGAAGAAGTGGATCAGATGTCATATTTTTGAATGCAGCTTGTATTTCACGATCCACAATGATGAGAAGTAACCAGTGAGAGTATTATTAACCTATATGAGGCTTCCAGCTGCACACAGACAATAAAGTAGCAGAGAGCTGTCAGGTGCACAGATGGATGTAGTGTGTATAGGTGCTGACTACAGGGCATGATGTCCACATTTGATGACAAGGTCCTCACCACACCTGAGCCAGCACACAACTCAGTGGCCTTCAGTCATCACTGAGCTTCTAATTTAAAATCTATCGACTAGCATTCAGTAGAGTACAAGCTCTCACAGACGCTCATGTCCTCCAGCGATGAGGAATCCTCATCTAATCTACTATCATAGCAGCTCTTTGAGAAAGCTGGAAAACGATTGTGTCACAGTGCGTCCTCTGGCCCTCTGATCATTGGACATAATAAACACTCTAGTTTCTCAGTGTTTGTACGTGGTTTGTCTTAAGGGTTGCTTTGGCATGACAGGATATGTTTGATCTCCAGGTAGCTGCTGCAGAGGGGAGGTAATATATTAAAGGTTGAGGACAGACGGAGTGACAGCACTGAGTGTAGGAACATGGGAGATTAGTTGTGCGAATGGGAAAATGAAGTGTAGACAAACAGTGTAAGCCAGTGGTATTTCTTTACACTAACGCACCTGCTGTGTGTAAGCATAGAAACAACAGGTACATGAATGATTCATTAAGAAGCATTTCATACTATTATTCATACATCTACATTAATGCTTTATGCTTATGACAATACCAAGTTCAAATTTAAATACAATCTTTATTCAAGGTCATAGACATCTCCCAAAGGTATAATCCAATAAACAGCAACACAGGCATTTACAATTCAAGGACAAATAATTCACTTTTACAATAACAAATTGAAGGTGTTTTGCCTCTTGAAGATACGTTTCACCAGCTGTTGCCTTTAAATTTGGACAGCAGACGACAAACCAAATACTCAGTTTAACAATATTTCTATATTAGTACCTTAAATTAAATAAGTCCATGTCAGCACTGACAGCCATGAAACAAAGTCGTGATGATATTCTGTTAATTCACAGTCTGATATGCTTTGCCATTTTCCATACTGAGGCCTTGAAACTTTGCCTTTTTGAAATGAATACTATTATAATACTGTTGACTTCACTGAACATTTGAAGACTAAAATACTTCATTTGAATTTGAACATCACCAGAAAAAAAATCAATTTACTCAACTAATACTGACCAGATTGCCAATGTAAGGGTAACATAAAGACGTCTACAATGACCGAACATAGACAATTGTATTTAACAGGAAAAGACACTGGAGAACCTGGGAAAAAACTGTTCATATTTCGTTTGTATTTGAGCTATAATGCTGTTAGAAAGATGTAAATTACTTCTGAAAGTTTTATTGTAACACCTATATTATAAAATATTAGTTTTATTTGACTATATAATGGTTGTTTATACTAAGATTAGAAGGTGAGGTTGATTTTTTGTGCGTAAACATTTGGCCAGAATACCTGGTTTTAAAGTATTGTAGAGAAATATAACTGCCACACTGAAGAACATTTCAGTCAATAGACCCATTAAATATTTATATTGACTATCACACTTATACTATCATACTGAAGTCCATCTGTTTTTGTTTATGATGACCTACAAACAAAAAAGATGGCATGTGATATCAATATTCTGAACGATGAAAGAGTTTAGTAACAATGCACACAAAATTTTGCCTGCAATATCTTAAAAACAAAAACAAAACATACAGTTGCCTTTACTTTTTAGTGCTGTTCAGGTGGACTGAAAGGTTTCCTCGCTCCTGTTAAATAAGGCAGTCTTCTTGAACACCTGAACAATTCCTGTAATGCAGCACACTCTCCAGGCATAGATATGTTTTTTTTTTTTTTTGCGTGCTTCATCCTCACAACTCTACGGGTAAACAACAAAGCACTACACAAGCAGCTACTGTTAAGTTACATCACTATCAAAATGCTGTCGGTGCAAACATTTTAGTGCTAGTTTCTCGGTATTTGCTACAGTGTTTTTTTAGAGTATCTGTACTACACATCTGTTACTACTTTGTGATCCTGTTGTCTTGTCATTAAGGTGCCCCTCTTCAGTAACAGTGGCAAGTTTATACTGGAAACACTCATTAACAACTCCTAAAGGCCTGATCTGTATATACTTTTTTTAAAATATCATGGTAATGTTTCTTTGACTTATTTTATGTTTAAAACTTTAAGCCACAATTGTGACAGTAGGGGCCAGTTTCTTAGACAGGAATTAACCCTAAATGACTAAATTACTGGTTTTATGCTTTTGATTTCACTGTTTTCTCTGACCAGCTAAAACCAGGTTTTATGAGCACCTTCAGTCCAGGTCTAACAAGGACGACACAGGTATTTAATATTAAAAAGATACATAGCTGAACAGAATTATTTTAATGCTACACTGTCTTGTAATCAGGTAAATGGTCCTCCTGTCATTCCCACTTTGCACCCCGTATGCCTCTTGCACTATGTGACTTTTGCTCAGTCTGTCCTCCTGCAAGGACGTAATGCTTTAAGTCACATACCACCAACTATTTCACAGATTTTGGTAAAACTGGATCATATTTTATCTAGAAACTATTTCACAGATTTTGGTAAAACTGGATCATATTTTATCTAGAATATGTTTTCTGGTCGATGTCCTTCAGCTGCTAATATTAGCTCAATTTCTGACCTAGGCTGCCTGGACTGTGAGCTCAGAGCACTGAGGGAGTGTTAGTGTTAGCTTTGCAGCCCTGGTATGGGGCATTGGTGTCGTGCCAGAACTGGAGCTGGCCAAGGGGCCATGGTAACCAGGCTCAAAGGACATAAAAACAAATTAGTCCAGGACTTTCTAGAAGTATTCTACATTTTAATTCAAACCCTATCTAGGAAACTGGGCTATTAGATTTTCAACGACAATATTAGCCTGCTGAGTCACCACTACTAGAGTAAAATCTAGACTACTCGTAATGTAACAATTTCATATTCTCCATGATACTTGGATTCCTTTTTTACTGCAAAATGTCAAGAGTCAAATCTTTCAGTGAAGACACATAGCTTTGGGAGATTGGTGAGAACTGCTATTGAATTATGCCAGTCGGAGCTGCTGCAGGCAGAGAGCTCTTGCTGTACCCCTTCAGTATAATTACGCCACAGCACAGGTTCATTATGCTTTTCCTTTCCCTTTACCTCAAGCGATTAAGCCCCACACTGAGACACAAACTAAAACTATGGTCCTTGTAGAAGGCCTGCGATGAGCCTGCATCGATTGAGGGTTAGGATAACAAAGGATTTGCCATGTTTAATGGCTATTTCCAGAACTTTCTGAGCACCACATGCGCTCATTAACTGCAATTAGCTGTGTTTCTCCTAATAAGTGTTTTTGAAGCTCTACCATCTGGACATAAGGCCACATACTGCGGCACAAACTGTGTGTTTTCTTTGGGGATGTCAGTGTGGAGTTTCTCCCTTTCAATTATCAGGTATCATGGTCTCTTGGTGTATCCCCATAATAACCATGAAAGTATGAATTGGTTCTGAATATAGCATCTGCTCCCTGAGGAGGAGAAGCAAGGTACAAAAGTACAAACATTTCACGAACTAAGCATCAGTTTGAACTCTTTAATTTCATATAAAATGTGTTTAACTGGTTCAACTGAGTTCTTGTTGACACAGTAGGAATTGTATTTTTTCCAAAAAATAAATAACTGAAATGTGAAATAGCAATGCAAGTAAACCAAACACTAAAAAGTGAAATAATTTAGCAACTCTAAATAGTTCAACATATTGGGAAATTTCACTTGCTTGCGTCAGTTTACAGCGTACAAAAACTGAAGTGTTAATTTGATACTCTCTGGTTTTATGGGGTTTTATAGGGCTATAAAAATCTTACTTTTCAGTCACACTCAGTGAGGCAAAATATATTTACATTTTTTAAAAAGTATATGTTTGTACCAAATATTTTTGTATGTTAATTTGAGAATTTCTGAAGTCTTGTCATCACCGTGAGGTGGCCAGGTGACCAGCAAACACCAGGGAGTCACTATGCCCAGAGTTTCAGTTGCTAGCATATGGATTAGTAGCTCATTAATTTTTAAAGTCAACAACATTAATTCTGATTGAATGACACTGCACAAACAGCAATTATTTTCCCATCATCCAAATAAATTTGTTCATTGTTTAACATAATTTCCACTTTTACATATCATACAGAAGAATTTGTTTCTGTCAATGTGCAGAGTTTGTACAACTTCAAATAAGCGAGCTGTTGCCAGGAAAACTGTCACATACATTTCTGCTGAGATGTTGACTCTGAGGTGTCAGACAGCAAGAAGGAACTGACATAGGTTGCTCCAATTCTCCAGTGCTCCCAATATTTTTAGCCTCTTCAGCGACCCATCATGAACTATGTGAAGAGCAATCTGAAAAGTGGAATGAACCTGAGCTGTGGTATGTGCCTTCGGGAATTGTCTCTGCCGCTGAGCTGTCTGACTAGCCTTAAAACACTTAGTCTCAGAAAGAGCAATTCCCCAAAGCGGTGTCTTTGTTATTTCCTCGATGACATGGTATTTTTATTCTTAACTATTATTAGGAAAATCAACGTGGGTTCAAGCTTTCAAATCTTAAGTAGGCTTTCATGCAATTTGTCTCCACAATGTGCATGAGATTATGAAAAGTCTCCTGTGAAATTCCCCTGCAACTAATGAGGATATCTGAGGTATAGACTTAGACTTTGAATGAATACTATTGGTATATATCTATATATCTATATATCTCTCTCTCTCTCTCTCTCTCTCTCTCTCTCTCCCTACGATCATCTATATATATCATATCTATATATATATATATATATATATATATATATATATATATATATATATATATATAGATGATATATAGATATATTATTATATATATCTAAGCTACTTCCACAAAATAGTTCTGAAATGTTCAATCTATCATATCAAAGATCATACAACAAAGATAACAATAACTTCATTACAAAAAATATAGACTAGTAACATTTAGGATGAACTATCTATTAAATTCTAAAATATAGTTTAACTGAGACAGCATATTGTTGCACAGTGACAGGATGTTCATCTCCCAGTTAGAAAACAGCGATGAGCTTCACCGTTTCTATTTCTTCTTTTCATTTTGGTATAATATACTGAACAAACAATAACATTGGAAAAATGTTCAAATATTGTAAACATCGTACCAGTACAAAAGCACATGTCGCAAGACGTGGTCAGAAAACACCAATACAGGCAGCGCTGACAGCTTTTACTCCTCCTCCATTGACTTCTCAATCTCCTTCAGCCTCCGGACAAACTCCTGAGCCTCCCTGTCTCCGATGCGAGCGTCCAGCATCCTCATGATTGGCTTCTCTGGAGGGGAGAGCAAACAGATGAGAATAGTTCCTACACCTGACACAAATATCTCTAGATTGAACGGCATTTCATGTTGTATTGGAGAAGTAATTGGAAACCCAGAACTACACCCTCTGGTCTCCCAGGAAGGCAATATGATGTCTGTGTAAATCAACAAAACTGGATACAGCCTGAAGTTATATGTACCACTGGGTTTACTGCGAGACAGGTGGAGAATGAAAGGCTGGACACTCTTGCCGGCTGGTGTGGCGTTCGGTCGCCCTGGCCAGCAGAAGTCGCTGAGAGGAGCCACGGCTTCACCAGCAAAGTCGTTTGTGGAAAGCCAGTCATAGTCCATCACAGTGAAGGTCAAACAGGCAAATCTGTGTCTGTACTGTTCAGGACTGACGTGGCTGAAAGACACACAAGCCAAACAAATCAGGCACAAGGTAGGCACAAATAAGACTAGTAAAATAGTGAAATAGTACTCACAAGTAAAAGAGTTCATCAAATACTGGGTGCAGGGTTTTGAGTTTCACTTGCGTGCGTTGACTCTTAGCCATAGGGAACAGGTGGTGAGGACAGAGCTCCACTATGACAAATGGGTCACTCAGACCTGAGGAGGACCAGAACGAATGAGTTAAAAATTTAAAACAGCAACTTGTATTTTAGAAGAATGTAGTTTTACCGTTGGCATCCAGTGCAATGATATCTGCAGCATGCAGAATCTCCACCGTCAGTCTCTGCTCTGGAGCATCATAGTAGCACTTCACACTGATCCGACCGTAACGGGTATGTTTGAGCGTTTTCTGAAACATTAAACACTGTTAATCAGCTTTTAAAAGTGCAGTAACAATGAAAGGATGTTACCATATTCAGTATGCATCAGTTGTGTTATATCAGTCGACAGCATCTTGTTTTTAGGAGTTAAGGAGAGGTTTAGAGGTAAAACAGATGCTGTGCTGTCCAATCAATACATGTCTGTCCACTTTAGGGCTAAATGAAATTGTCAGCCTGGTGAGTTAAAACACACCTGTTGGGAAATCTTCTCCAGATAGTACTGTTCAATCAGCTCAAAGGACGAACATTTATTCAGCCTGAGCTCCTCGTCCAGGACCTAGAGCAGCATGAGTACGGTCAGGAAGTGAAACAAATAAAAGACACTTAAGCTAGAAGGACATAAAAATAAAACAGCAAGAAGTCCTACCTTGTAGTCTCCACTCTTCATGTCTTCCAGAGTAAGACCCTCTCCCTTAACATGGAAGAACTGCAACAGGGTCTGAGTCCAAGTGAAAGAAAAAAATATATTTATATATATATATATGTAACTTGCGAACTAGGAGTCACATCCATCCCTCTAATAATTTGTCTCAGCATAGTAGAGAAGTAGAGAGACATGTTGTTCACAAAACCAGCATGAAACCTGTGTCAGGCATACATGATATCATATCTGTCTGCCTAACACCAAACTCAGCCCACTCGTGTAGCACGCCGTGACTTTTCTTGCAAATCTGTCACATCCCCTACCAGCTGGTTAAATTGGCATTAGAATATACAGTAGCTCTCATATTCATGTCATTCATGAGGGGGCTAATTTTGCCGCCGAACTATTACCTAGCGACTACATAAATATCTAATATATGCTAATAATTGCACGACAGCAGGCATACAGAGCTAATTAAAGGGTGATGGTAACAGTTGAGATGATAATCTTTACAGAGTTGACGTGTCTTTTGAAGCGGGCTACTTTTTCTTTTAGTGGGAAACACTCTGTCTGACTGAAAATAGCTACAAAGAAGTACTGTGAGATAAAAGGTAGTTATCACTGACCTCCACTGTGTACTGGAAGCGGTTGTAAAACTCCACCTGAACGCCCCTGTTTTCTGCCACCGCATCCAAGATCATCCGCAGCAGAAGCTCCCACATGCTTTGGAGAACTCTACGAGACAGCAGACACAATGAGACGCCCACGTGTTTAGGAGGTTACCCGCTCTTCCAATTACACCTCTGTACTCTCACTTAGCCTTGTGTATGTTTTTACAGCTTGATAATGATTAGTAACACAAAATACGTCTGAGGGGTATTATTATTGTAAAGCTCACATTCATACACAATCACATCATCATTTTCACCTCGTACTCAATCAAATATATGAAATCTTATCTAGAGAAGAGAAAACAATGATGTTAGTTATGTTATGAATTTCAAGTTCCACAAGTCAATCGGCTGCCATTCATCCTAGTTTAAAGGTAAAATGTATGCTGACGACAGTGTTTTATGTGTATGCAAATCTGGAATAATTTTGTTTTCAGAGACATTCCTCTTTTTATTCCTATTTATACACATCAGGTTAATTGTGGTTTAATTTTCACTGTAATATGTTTGGAAGAGATTGATCAATAAAGTTTTGAGAAGATACACTTCATTTCATGAGAAGAGGTCAAAATATTTCCTTCCAACTTCATGGGCAACAGTGTAGAAAACAGGACAGGACAGGAGGATGTGATGCACATTTCAAGCTGGCACAATAAATCCTAATGCCAAAAAAATACTACCACTGGGAAGTTTTTATTATCTAATCTTACACATAGTGGCTTTAATGTTGTTGTGAGCAAGGCATTATGTGCTCCATGTCCCTGCTATGAGTTTATATTGTTGCTTATAATTGTACTGAATGTTTTCATTAAACTTTTATGATTAGCTGCCCAGGTACACCAGATGGAAATGAGCAATTAAGAATGTGGCACAATTAATTAAACTACATTTTATTGTCGCTGTGAAATATGAAATAAATCAAGTAATACTTGTAGCGAGAAGAGAGGTGGAGTAATTACCTAGTTAGATTCTCCTTCACAAGGTTTTCAGTGAGGATGACCATGGTGTCTTGTAAGTACTTCATAAGAGGAGACACAGCCTGAAAGAATGTCACATCAACACATATTACATAAGTATCGTGTCTTCAAACACCAACACTTAAAAGCACTTCTAGGCCTTACGTCGTCGTTGTTGATGGAGTCTGGAGACAGGCTGATGTGCTGGATGTACCTCCGCAGTTCAGGCAGCATCTGCACAGAAACATGCTCTCCATCATGTGCATGCAAGTGCATTTTTGCCCCATTTAAAATGTGTATTTAGTGATCAGCACAGTTTGGAGGTTTCACTGTTTCACTGACAGTACATGCTCTGTGTACCTTGTCGGTGAGCAGTGTGATGAGACGTTTGGCTTCTCTCTGCAGGTCCAGGTCCATGTTAAACAGTTGCCCATTGAGAGCCTTGTAAACCTGCTCCTTCCCCTCCACCCCGCAGGACTCCTCCATGGCCCGCTCCACACCTTGCCAGTCCAGGTCACGGGGCAGATGGCCCAGGAAAACACGCACATGCTCTGTGTTGTTCAGGGCGACGCAGAGCTAGCAGAAAGCAAGGCGGAGCAGAAGAGGAGAAAAAGAGGGTGGCGGTGGAGAAACAAAGAAGGAAAAGAAGCAGGGCTACAGAGAAGTGGAGGAACGGGGTGCAAGTGTAAATGACTGACGACGACGACAACAGGCAACTTCTTTTTTTTTTGTGTGTGTGTGTGTAAACATCTCTGATCTCCTGCTGAGCTCTTTGTGTTGCCAGGAAGAACACTTGCTGACATTTACTTCCCACGTCACTGTGTGCCCTCCCCCAGTTCTGTCTTTCTACAGGCGTTACCTGCACTGTGAAGCTCTTGTGGTCTCTGCCAAGTTGGTTCCTCTCAATCTTGCGTGTTATCATCTCTGAGTAGCAAACAGCCTCGCTGCAGAAATTCTGTAATGGATAAAATAACCAGTCACTGTTACTACAGTGAAATTCTCAGTTACTTCTTTGACTTCTTTTGACTGTTATTCTAGTAAAAATCTTTTATCAACTCTGTGCATGTATGTGTGCGCGACTGCACTCACGTCTGTCAAACGAGTGATAAAGATGAAGGCCCCCGCAGAGTCTGGCCAGGCCAGCTGGAGCCAGATCTCGCGTACCTGGCTGAGGCATGCTGTCACCTCCACCGCTGAGGAGCTGTGTTTGGCCTGATGCACAGGCTCGAGCTGCTCACAAAACATGCAAAAGAACACATCATGCAACATGTAACATAAATGCTGTAGTGTATGAACATTTGTTTTATCGGGACTATGTAATGATTGTGTAATTTTTTTACAGTTCTTAAAAGTTAAGTAATACTTTATTCCAAACTATTCAACTATTTATAAGGATTGTCTAAACAAATGTTTTATAACACACTATATTGTAGATGCATGCAACAATAAATGCTACCTACTATTTATACTGTTTATTAATCTATTTGTCAACAACTTCTTATATGAAGGTTTATGATTTTTTGATAATGCAGTTTAAAATAACTTTAACTATAAGTTTGCAGTAGTTTTAAACACACGAAAAGTTTCAACCTGCCTGTGGATATTTCTACATGTGTATAAACTATTAATAAATACTTTAAAACACTCTGTGGCATTGTTATAAACCATTTATTACCAGTTTAATCACGGTCACTGTTAAATGTTAAATGAAATAAAATGTTCATGTACATATTTATACATTTTCTAGCAACCTAAATGCAGTCCAGCTCAACAACATTGTTTATTTACATCATTTCAAAGGCAGAAGATTCTCTCACCTTGTCTGTCTCCACGGCTATACGAATTCTGTCACAGGATCTGTCATGAATGATCTGCAGCCACTTATGAATTGAGGACTTGAACCAGTTATGAAAGACTGTCAGGGCCAGCATTTTAGCATCCCTGTTGGGGTAGAACACAAGTCTTTTTTTAAAATAAATTCAAAGCTGCAGAAAAGGTTGAAGTTTTATGCTGCTATGTCATTTAAGTCAAACTGATAACGAACTTGAGAGGAAGAAACTCCCGAAAGCCTTTGAGGATTTTCAAGGACATGAAGAGCTCAAAGATGGTCTCTCCCATTGTCTGAGTCAGCCTGGAGCTCTCCTGCTCCAGGGTCCCACAAACCCTCTCCATTGCTACATTTACATCATCAGCCACCTGAAGGATGAAAGAATTTGACGAGTGTTCAAAGTAAGCAACAACAATACTGTAGGACTTTCAAGAGTCAACTCAAGAGACTTGTTTATGATGACTTTCCTTATCAATCACTTACTTGTTTCTCCAACTGCCTGTATGATATGCTGAAGAAATCTACTTTCACTGCACTGTAAGGACAAACAAACAAAGGATGAAGTGGCAACCGTCCAACAATAACTAATGCAACAATGTGTTTCTCTGCTAGGTAGCATATCATTTCTACAGTGTTAAAGAGATATATTCACCTGTAGAAGAGTTGGTTGTAGATGTTTCGGGCTCTCTGCACGTCTGCACACACTCCATCAACCACATGAACCAGCTTCTTCAGCTGCTCTTCCAGAGTCTGCATTGTCAGTGGATGGTGAACAATATTCTGGATATCAATTCTCAAATCATGGTAAAATAATACGATGTGATTATTTCTACCATCAGGACTTATAATCAGAACATACTTACCCCTTCCTCTGGTTTATATCGTGCAATTAAGCTCTCGTACCACTCAGCGCTTCCTTTCTGTTGAATTAATTACACAAATGAAGGAGAATGAATGCGATAATTAAATATTTAGATATGGAGGAAGCGGCAGGTTACTGGGTTCATGTGCCTTAATATTGTTTGTTTCCCACTCTGTAGTCTTGTGTTTATTATCGGTAGAAACTCTTTCACTTTTACCTTGACAGCAGTAGTGATGTCCAAATGCAGTTCATTTCGAAGAGGACATACAGTCTTAAACGCCCGCATGTTTTGCATGTAGCCAACCCCCCTGATATACACAGACAGGAAAAATTACAATCAATTACAATACTCTTTGAATTAAATAAGCATAAAAGCTACAAGCTCAGGATATTCTTTCCACTTGAATCGTATGCACACTCCTGCATTATCACTGCAGGAACTTTAACTGTTAGATGAGTCACTGATGAGTGTGTGTGTCTGAGAGGTGTAGAGAAGATCTCCCTCGAGGTGCTGATCACTGGGCAGAGCTGGACTTCTTACAGGGGAAATTTCTATAAAAAAACAGTCTCCTCCAAATTAGTGAAACATAGCAACATGGATTTAATAATTAGCTGGTTTTACCGGCTGGCATCTACGTGGAACAGACTCTCTAATATGCTGCATTTCACTGCTCTAACTTCCTTCTTTTGTGCGATGATAACTCAAAGCCAAAGGATGGTGATTCCATTCTTCTGTCCAAGACTAAAAACAGAATCTCTCTGCAATACCGACCAGATTGCCATCAAACCAAACAATATTTATTATGGTTTGTTTCTCGTGATTTGATGGTTAAAGTGTCCCCTTGGCCAACACATTGATCGATGACAATGTGTCTAAAAATTAATGCCTGGATTTCCATGAAACTCACTGCGGATATTCATGTCCTCCAAAGGATGAATGCTTATGGTTTGGTGATATCTTCAAGCTAAAAGTTCCATCTGTACACATAATAAAATCTATAATCTATATCCATTTATTGAGCACATATAGCTCTGAAAGGGTAATCTTGTGACTGTGCGGCCTTCATACCAGTATGTATGAAAGGATTTGATCACTGATTGTACTGAACGCTGACCACAATTTGTTGCTGGAAAAATTTGTGGTCAGGAACAAATGTTCAGTACTTTATTTTGAAATGAGAAATGACTAAAATATTTGTGCTTCCTCCACAGACTGACTGGTTGAAGTCTTTCTGTGTCTGTGTCTGAGGTTCCTGGTATGGCAGCACAGGTGATGTGATGTGATGGCAGTGTGACTTTACCTCAGCATGAGCTCGTAGCGTGTAATGGCAGCAGCGCTGGTGCAGGGGAAAATCTGACGCATGTTCTTCATCAGACACAGGCAGTGCTCTGTGTACAGCCTGAAGCTGTCTGACAGCTGCCTCTCCTGGACACAGGAAGGGCCCTCAGTTATAGCTTCAAGTACACTGGCTGTGAGACATTTTTGGCTGAACCAAAAACCTTGATGAATGTCAGTGAAGAGCTGAGCTAATGAGGCGACTGTTGATGAAAGTTTTCTATCCTACTGAGTGGCCCATGGCGAAGAACCTACCAGGTCGCCCCTCACGGTGGCAGGGTCCCACTCTGCATCGATGGTCCTCAGGAGGCGCAGCAGCAGGGAGTAGCACACCCTCTGTGTCCGATGGTGGCTGCTGTAGCACTGCCAGCGACTGTTAAAACACAAAACATGCTTCCTGTTACCTGATGCTGCAGTTTCATGTTTGAAATCAATTTTATTCCTCCATTAATACTCACACAATGGCCTGTTGGAGAGGTGAGAGATCAGTTTGCACAGCATGGTGAGTCAGTACAGTCCATGCTGGAGGGCAAACCTGTCCGTTCCAGTTGTATGGCTCTCTCTGTAATTACACAAATAATAAGATTACCGTTTTATTTCAATCACACTTTGACAAGTGTATGTAAAATTAGCAGCCCAGATGAGATTTTTTTTTTTTTTTTACAAATCTAGATCATAATCACATGTCTGCTATGAAATGAAATATTATTTATGTCACTTCAAAACACGTTGACTGGTGTGACTCACAAAGTATGTGCTGTACTGTTCAGTCTCCTATCTTGCAATTTTACTATTTCAATTTAACACTGGAATGACTCAACTCCAATTCTCATACACCAAATTAATTTAGCTGCAGTCAGAACAAAGCCTAATCAATTTATATCCTATTCAGTGACTCATTGAGGCTGTGCTGTTGGTGGTTTGACAAATCAAACAAGCATAAATCAACTAATGCCATCATTAAAGCTCTGCACTTCCCAGGGTTGCTCAAACTCACAAATAGCCTTACTATAAATCTGGAAGAAACTGACCTTAACATGAGCATGCTCATATTCCACAATCTGACTCAGCAGTTTTTTGTGAATAGTGACATTTGAGTCTTTCTTAGACAAAGCCGTATCTCTCTGAAAGAAAAAAAGGAAGAATTAAGAGTTGGAATTCATTTCACATTCGTTACAATTCTTCACACACATATATACTGTTATACCATACAGACCTGGCTGGTGAAGAGCTTCAGTATCAGGTGACACTCTCCCTGAACTTTGGATGTACTCGATCGAGGCTCCAGCTTAAACCAGGTGTCATAGCCGACAACTGGGATCTCCTGCAAGAAGAAAAAAAGCAGGATTAACAGAATCTATTTTATTGTCTTCTTTGATTTGTCACAGTGGCTCAATGTATCTGACTAATGAGACTTTGTTTTAAAGTTTCACACTTCAAACACTCACATTCAAAGGGATGTTAATGCATCCGAGGAAGTCATCAGCATTCTCCTCAGAGCCTGATGATGCGGATCCGTTTGCACGCACTGACTTTGCTATCTGCTTAAAATATCTATCAAGAAAAGGCAGAGTGAAAGGAAAAGGGAGGCATGTTTGTCACAGATTGAATTCATGTTTAACTTTATCTATCTATCAATGTAACCACTTTCATTTTAAGGCATTTAGCTAATGCTTTTATCCAGTGTGACTTACAATTAGAGCATCGGCAGAATGAGTTTCATTTCCTGATGAAAGTTGGCTATCACTTACATTTTTGTTCAAATGAAAATTGCACTGCACTTTTTCACTGCGGGATTATGATCCTTTTATCCGTTGGTTATGACTGACATCCCCATGTTTTCATTAGACATGTCTGCTATTTATTAGTCTCATAGCCATGGCTGAACTCTGTGTGTTTTCTGTGTGCAGAGCTTTATAGGTACTGGGCTGTTGTGTATATCAGTCTTTCTTTAAGGTTAAAGGAAATACTAAATGATCCCCAGAAATTAACAGGCAGGTTGTCATCAACAGATGGAGATAATCTAGCCTCTTCAAGACCCTTTGATTGACAGGTTGACTGACTCATCTATTCACTGCCACAATGTCAACTGGATAAATAATTAAATTACTAACTTATGTAATTGTGCACAAAATCTGAATTTGTGATTTATTTATACTTCAGCCCTTCAAAAAAAAAAAAAACTTTTTTATACCAAAAATGATCTACAGTTTCATCATTACACTTCATTACATGATAGAAAATTTCAGACTGGACGACATTTCTTCTACCTTCCCATTCCACGAAGTCCACTGACTTCATTGAGCTTTTTACAGGCCTCTGCAACAGACACGTCATCGTCATGATCCCTGAGGAGAGAAATTAATTAAAATAATTCAGAAGTTATTACACCATGTCATTTCCTGCAAAAAAGTTTGCACAACAACTGACTCAGCTGAGATGTGAAGGAGATCCCTGTAGTTAAAGAAAAGTGTTAGCTTATTCAACTCGTAAGAGCTTTCACCGTGGGAGGGAAAAGGTTCCTATAATTATTGTCAGGACTAAGAAAGCTGGCCATGTTTAGGTTGTCTTGTGCCAATGTTGTCTTGTGGTTTCCTGTTTTATTTTGACATTTTCTCCTCCTCTCGTTTCAGATAACTTGCTCCTTCTTTCCCACCTGTCTGATTGTCCTCCCCGCCCTGATTGTTCCCACCTGTTCTCCATTACCATGTGTATATATTCTGCGTCTCCCTTTGTCTGTTGCCAGTTCATCTTGTCCTACGTACCTGTGAACCAGCTCCTCGTCCAAGTCACGTTTGTTACTACCTTTGAGCCATGTTTTTGTATATTTTGTTGATACTTTGTCTAGCCTTTGCTCTTTATAGGTTTTTCCCTCGCAAGAGTGGTTTTTCCTTCGTTATCTTGATCCTTGATTTTGTTAGTAGGTTTTCCCTCTCTTGAGTGGTTTTTGTTTTCTTAGATTACATAGTGTTTTCCTCCCTGTGAGTACTTTTCTGTTGTACTTTCATAATAAGAGATTTGTTTGTTTTGCACTTTGTCTCCTGAGTCGTGCGTTTGGGTTCAAGCCATAGTTCTAGCCGTGACAATTATGACCCCATAACTGATCTGTTATGCAGAATAGTCACTTTTGGCTCAGTGTTGACACTGAAGGACATAATGAATAAAACTGTCACCAATAACCAAAAGCAATCTGCTTGAAAACTGTGTGCAAAATTAAAAGTTATTATGATTTTGGAAAATTGTTTTTGTATCACAGCTAAAAACGTTTGTTTTGTGTTTTAGTTTCTCTTTGTGTATACGGTTTATATATTTTGTTTTGATATGTGAGATGAAAAAAACAAAATGTCTAATCCTTCATCAAAGCAAATTTAACATTCTGATCTAATGTAATGAAAATCGTAAGCATAGTGACATTCAAGGTGTTGCTGCAAACGAACCTTACCAGATGTCAAGATGTAAAAGATCATTGTGGGCATCATCTATTTCACTGTGAAAAAAAAAGGAAAATTAATGAAGGAAATCATCCTCTCCGTGACCATAAACACCTCGATCCTTCGGTGATCCTTCCACAGAGACGACAATGTGCTGCACTAGTCACATAACCAACAGCTTTGAGTGTGAAACGAATGAAACTGTGAATCCTGCATGTCACACATATCACCATGTTCAGTACTCTGATGAAGGTTAAACTGCTGTACTCACAAAACAAAGTGCTCATCCCACACTGGGTTGAGAGTCTCTGGTTTGACCTCAGTCACCTGGATACACTTGGCAGGTAACACCTCTTTGGTGCTGGAGCGTTTCTCCAGCTTCTCCTTTCTCTTCCTGAAGCTAAACTTTCTTTCTTTCTTTTCCTCCATCTCCCGCGGGCTCTGACCCACAAGGATTCCCAGCATGCAGTAGGGGTCGCTATACCCTGAGAGGTGATAAGGATGACACACGGTAAAGGTTATCATCTGCGTGAAACTGTTTATATCACCCTAATGATACTGTTGAAGCATGAAGAAGGAAACCTTTCAGCTCATTTGTGATGTTTATATCAATTTTTTAGTTTTTTTTACATTTCATATAATTGCTGTCTAAGTCATATTTCACAGATTGTTTGTTTTCTAACAATAAAAATAAAGCTTGAGACGTCTCACCATTTGCATCCTTGGCCATCAGATTCTTTGCTTTCATAACAGAAACTCTCAAAGAAAAACTGGCTCGCTGTGAAAAAAGTTGTAAAAGCAACAAATCAAGTTCTTACACTGAGTACACCACAATGTTTTATTTTCATATTTTCACTCTGGTCATTTCCAGCAGTCTATCATCACAGCTCACAGTTCTGAATAGAGATATTTGAAAGGTCACTGGTAGACAAGTAAACATAAAATCATAAATGGAGCTTTCAGGAGTTATGGGTCTTTCATCTCAAAACTCTCCATCAGTGCTGTCCAGCTGTGGCTCTCCAGGCTATGTTTTTACATTATTACTAGTTCTCGCTTCAAACTCAACTCTCACAAGAAAACATTATTTAATGCACTACTACACCACCTGTGGCTGTACAACTGAGGGTTTAGTAACACCTCTAAGTCTGCACTTTGTGACCACTGAGGAGTTCATTCTATTATTATATATTTCATTCACTTAAGAAGATAATATGCATACTACATGCAAATCATGTTGTTAGATAAATAGAAGTTGTTTTTTTTATTATTCCAGTCACCAAGTGGTTCCCATTTTCTTTACTTTACTGTATTACATAATATGCCAACTCATTAGGAGACGCTTGAATCCTGTACATTGCTTTAAGTTTTATTGCTACAAGGTAATGCAGTGCATATGGTACAATACAATTCAAATTCTCAATATGAACAAAAACAAGTGCATACTTGCACATTGCATGATGATAATTTGGCTGGATTACACAAGCCAAACACATTTTTTTTAAGAGTTATCAAACATTGAATATTAGAGGAAATATATAAAGATCCAAAAATATGCAGCATGCAATTAAAAATGTTCAGCAAAAATTAAAAACTTACATACAATTCATTCACACACCTTCAATATTCATTGCTCTACATCTATGAAACATTTATGAGCCGCACCGACATTACACTCCTACACTTGTGTGAAATCTATTAGACACACAACATAGAAACTATATAACCTTGCAAGTAATTTAGGTTCAACATTCAACAATATGTTGTTGACAAAACAAAACTGAATAAATAACAGCATCCACTGCCACAGTATATCTGACAAATGTTGTTATGAAACACTTTCAATGACAGTGATGTACGAACCATCTCACCTTGGATTCTTGAACTTTTTGGAGAATGATGTCATGTTCCTCTTCACCCATGTCAAACACCTTGAAGAGATGATATATATTATAACAGAAACACCCAGTTTCTTGTCACATTCAAAATAAGGAGAGAGCAGATAAAACGTTTGTCTAAAGCTGACATAAAATCCACTGCATTACCCACTGAAAATCCCTAAATCCATGATAAAATATTTGATTCAGTCAGAGCTCCAGAAAGGCACCTGACACTGCAGGCACAAAAGAGGCTACGAATCTTAGCATGATATCATCTGAATGGATGTAATATTACAGCTGAATATCAGTACACAGTGTGACTGGACTTTGATGTTTAATCAGGTTTAAGCCGAGGGCATCTGCTCAGATTCTTACAGCCCACAAATTACACTCCTAGCCTGGCATCAAGGATGGATGGATGGATGGATGGATGGATAGATGGATAGATAGATAGATAGATAGATAGATAGATAGATAGATATACCTTTAGCAGGTAAGCAAACAGCTCTTCGTTACTTTTCACATGTTCTGATGAAGGCACTCCCACTCGGTTTACAACTGTGTACACAGTTTCCTCATAAAGCAGGTCCAGCTACATGAAAACACACTCCACTTAATAACAACCCTTCAAAAATAAAATGTTCTTTCATGCTTTCTGCTCTGCTGCACATCAAAAGCAGGGCTGAAAAAAAGAAAAGAAACACTCGACTGTGTTCAGTTATTGTGACTTTTAAGGTTTAATCCCTTCTGAAATACAATAAAAAAACAGAAACGCTGAGCTGACTCACCTCTGTTCTGCTGATTCTGTCGTGGACAAACGACTGGTCCACATGCTCTTGGGGTGGTGGCACCGTGCAGGCCCCTCTTTGGCACTGTCAAACAGAAACAGTTCAACCTAAACAAAACCTACCTTTCTTAAGTTGAGTAGAGCGTATAGAAGAGAAGGTCACAGTAAAGTATTACTGACAGCAGTCAAGTAGCATTTTACTGTCATAGCTGATCCAGGCGGAGCTGGTTTTAGCTACTATAGTAGTTTAGTCCAGTGGTTCCCAGTTTAGGATCTCACCCCATCCAAAGGGTTGTAAGATAAATCTGAGAGTCAGGGCGAGCAAAATATTCTTTTTTTTAAAACCCTTTCTGTGAAATACTTAATTCCATTTTTCTTTTTTTGGGACTGTTAACAACTCATAGACATCTAGAATGTGACCACTTGACAGAGATTTTTATAAATGGCCATATGCAAAAAAGCCTTAATGATTGTATTGTATTTAATGCATTTATCACATGTTTTTTTTATGTAAAATATTAATCAGAAAAATGTATTTAAATATTTTACCCCACTGTTGCCTTCAAAGCCAATCCACCTACAGTGAACCAACCAAAATCGCAACACATGGATCGCTGGAACACATTCCATATTTATATATCCACAGTAAGAAAAACAGACCCAAATTTAACTTCTCAGAAGATATAATGCCCGTCTACATGTCATGTAGTGTGAATGTTGCTCGCAATTTGCACATGAAGACATCAACCACTCTCAGCAAAGATGTTTATACAGCATTGCTGCCTTGTTAGCAGTGGCAGCAGGAGGAGCTGAAGAACATTGCCATCAACAGCAGCTTGTCACAGCTGAGCTTCCACTCTTCAGAGCGACGAACTCAGCCCAGGCCCTTCTGTCTACAAATGTCATTCTGGCCACGATGGTGGGCTGAATGACAGCACTGAGGCCTACTTGCTACGCAAAGATGCTCAAGTTTATAACAGATGGAAAGGTGGAAGTTAGGGTGGGGGTTACCTCAGCCTGGGCAGCCCGCAGCATGTTCTCCTGTTTCTGAAGGATGGCATTCACACGCTCAAAGAACTCCATACTCTCCTCGGAAATCCTGCCAAGACGAGGGAACAGATCTGCAATTTGTCTCTATATCAGAGATGGAATACTTGGAAAATCTGTTCATTTTATGAGGAAAGGTAAGATGAAATGCTTTATTATGGTAAACAGATACATCATCTCATCTGTGGTATTAAAAACAAAGTGATTCAGTGACAGTGGTGGGATCACACACTGCATCCTGTTTGCAAATACACATGATCTGCTTCCTTTTCATGTTGAGCTACTGGACTCCATCGCCTGCAGTTCAGCTCCTTATTTGCAATCAAACACCATCTTATCTCATGCACTAAAAAGCAAAGCAGGTCTGGACCAAAGCTCTCAGCGATCCAACATGTCTGCACTCTGCATGAACCATGTTAATCTAGTATGATGAGCAGGGCTGTGTGCAAAAATGCAAATGATGTTTTCTGTTTCCTACAGGTGTGAGTGAATCCCCGGACTCCCGCCAGCCCCAGTTGTCATGGTGATACAGGCACATTCAGGGAGGGAGTAGCTGGCTGAACACCTTGGGAATCCCCCCCACCATCTTCACCTCCCGAATCACTCACCAGGACACATTCCACCCTCGAGCAGAGCTGTCGGGATCAGCCTTCCCCCCCCCCACCCCTCCCAGCTTCTGTCTCCTTCGTTGTCTCTCAGCCAACCCCGTCACATTATACAGAAGAGCTGTCCACAGAGGCCCGTCACGCTCCTTTATTAGCATCATCGCATCACAGCAGGCGTGTGGCAGCCCATCCCAGCACCCACTGACGCTCACCATGGTGGAGGAGTGGATGTGAACCCATGAGGTATTGATGAGGACTAATGGCAGCCATGCTGGGAGAGTTGGTGAGGTTTCCACTGGTGTCAAACCCAGAAAAAGGTGGATTCAGTTAAAATGGTTGAAATCTTTTATCAATCTCAGACTAACTGTAAAATATCAAAATTATACAACACCTCATGCACACCATCATTTGTTTGTTTTTTTGATCAAGTCATACTTTATAGTAGGGCTGCAACAAATAATTATATTATTGATGGATTAATGGCATGGTCCATAAATGTCAGAGAATTGTACAAATTACATATCAGATATTTGCAAAGTTAACATTATTCAGATTGCTTGTTTTCTCTGACCAACAGTTCAAAACCCAAAGATATCCAGTTTCATGTTCTATAAAACATAGAAAACCAGAAAATATTTCTATTTTAGAAGCAAGAACAGGTGACTTTGGGGTATTTTAACTTAAGCATGTAGGATTTAGTGGCATCTAGTGGTGTAGTTGGTAATGCAGTGTTGAATCATGGTGGACTCTGTCTGCATATATGAAAGGCTCATGCTAGGTATCAAAAACATAATGGCACTTATTTTCAGGTGATTATACACAAATGAAAACATCAATTTCTGCCATATTCTGCGAATAGAAACAACTTTGTGTGAGTTCAACCTTTTATTTGTTAGCGTTAAAACTATTTTGCAGCAAAGACAGTTCTTTAGTTTTCAGCACCACTGCTGTGTTTTATTGACAGGCCCTCAATAACTGTTCGAAAGCTTGAAACTACAAACCTTGTCTACAGTCTGCAAAAAACTCCACAAACAAACAAAGAGATGGGAGGCTTTTTTTTTTTTTTTTTGGAGCTTACAGTTTTCATTTGCACATATAGTACAAATCAGCTTCATTTGTTTGTAATACTTGTGAGACACTCAATTCTCTCGACAGCCATCTCGTATCCAGAAATCTGTCCTATCATCTGTTAGTCAAACAGCTTGTGGATTTGTCCAGACAGACTGGGAATTTTTTGTTTCAAGCTTTGGGACGACGCGTTTATGAGCAGAAATCATGTCCAAATGATGCAAATCGAGTAAATTCTGATTTGATACAGCTCTCTCTCTCTCTCTCTCTCTCTCTCTCTCTCTAGAAACACACACACGCACGCACACGCACACACGTACACACACGCACACACCAGCAGAATAACAAACTGATTTGATGTTGCTAGGTAACAGGTCCATTTTTTTTAAACCGTCATTTTATTCTAATTTATTTTCAGAAGTCATTCAATTCTGTTTTCCTGTCTGGAGAGTAAATCAGAAGAAAAACATAAATAAAAACATGAACACTCTGAACTTCTTTTATGCGCGAGAATATGTGTTTAAAGGTGACTATTTGGGAGCGTGACGCTGACAGCAACCCCCACTTCAATCTTCAATATCATATGGCAGTGCATACATAGTAATTAATATTGCAGACATCGCTGTCATCTGCAGCATGAAAGACAATGTGACATCTCTATGCATTCTAATAAAATAAGATGATTTTTAGAGCTGATTCATCACGGTTGTCAGTGAATAAAATCAGCCTGGGGCTCCTATCAAACCCAAGGAACACCATGACAACGACCCCTCCTCAAATACTACATGCACTTTAATCTAATTCACATTTAATTAAGCAACAAAGCATTACAGGCGATAAGACTGGAGATACAATCACAACAGCTCATCTCTCCATTCAATAACCTGTGAACTACTGACTGTATACTAGTATACAGATTTGTTATACCAGTATTGTGTCTGTTTAAATGATAAGTCTGAAGATATATCTTCTTATTTAAAAAAGCTTTTTTTTTTTTAAATAAACTCTACAGTATCAGCTTTAAAAAAAACATTTTTAAAGATGCCTTCAATAGGAACAAATAGAGCTGAGTGCGAGTTAAGGCTGGAAACATCAAGAAAATACTGAGAGATGGAATGGCACATGCTAGTTTTATTCATAATAAGAAAACTATAGAATAACACAAACCTTATCCTTTAAATGTTCTCTGTTTAATGTCATTGTAAACTGATTGTATTATTATGCATTAATTAAAAGATGAGCTCAACTGTGGCACCGAGGAGTCAAAGCCATTAATGACACCGCAGCGAGCCCAGGATTGAAAACACTGTGAAGTCCAGCTGTTGACAGAGATTGAAGTTAACAGTGAACAATAACAAACCAAAATAGAAATTTAAATATGAATCCCTGTCGGTAACTTAATAACGCCTGGTCAAGGTCATCTCTGACAGTGTCTTGTACATTTCCACAGATTTAACATCCAGTTCACAGAGAGGTAAAAACATAATTTGCTCAACTGAAATAAAAAGTTCACCCACACTGTTCTGTTATGCGAGCTAAGCTCTGACAGCCGACTATACTAGTGGGTCAACAACAGTGGACAGAGCAGCCCAAATCCACCCGGCCTCATTTGCAAATTCTCAATTAAAGTGAGAGCGCAGGCAGGGCAGCGGCAGTCTGAATGGATAACAAAGATCAGCAGCCTGTCTCTAATGATGAGCACTCTGGGTGTGTGCACGGCAGAGGCTCAGTGGGAAGGTTGTAGCACCAGGGAGCTGGCATGGGAAATGAGGAAAAGGTGAGATACTGACAGCTCAAATCACTCTTTAATGACAAACACAAATAGATTAAATTGTGTTAAAAAAATCTAATTTAAAATGCTAATTTGATAAAACACACTGAGACACCATCAAGAATATGCATGAAATAAAAACATAGATGAAAGTGTGCCAAACACACCTGTGTAGGTCTAGAATGATTCATTCAAATCCAAAATTAATTAGTGCTCAACACAGCATCTGAGGTTATATTCCATGTTAAAAATAGACATAGTCGTCATTACAAGTATAAGTTCACATCATGGCAGTAGCCTGTGTTTAGGTTGCTATAGAAACCTCAGGTTCGTACTATTACTTTTGGCTTCAGATGAAGCTTCAAAACAAGACTGAAAAAAAATCTGATGTTACCTGTATAACACAACTTTACATGATGCTGCAAGGCCATGAAAAATAGGAGTAATCCATTACATCCTTGTGAGAGATCAGACAAGATGAAGACGGAGACAGAGGAACAAAATTCACTAAGATCCTGTTTATTCTCCATGACACAGTGCTGCCGAGCACAAATGATATTAATCAAGAAAATACACAACAAACATAAGAAGCAAAACAGAAAATAAAAAAGAACATAATAAGAATACATACATACAGTACATATAGCATACCATACACACATATGTATATCTATACGTACACAAAGACAGTCCATACATACAGTATACAACATGGACATACATACGAATGCATACAAATACTAATATATACTGTGTATCCACATGTATTTACAGGAAATACGTAACAATTAATAACAAATCAACAGATAAATCAGTGGGTCATTGTGAGCACTTTGCTTTACAAATAAAAGATTTTTCTGCGTGTATATAAATGGAAAAAAACAACAACTACATTTGTATGTTTGTATGAAGTATAGAGTAGTAAGGAAGATGAAAAGTAGATTTGCCCAGTGTTTCTTGATTAGCTTTAGTCTATAAAATGTCAAAAAAACATACTAAAAAACAACAAAATAGTCATCACAATTTCCCACTGCCCATGGTGACATCTTCAGATTTCTTTTTTTTGTCTGATTAACAGTCCAAAACCCAAAGATATTTAATTTTACTATCATTTATGTTGAGGAAAAGCAGCAAGTGTTCACATTAGGAAAACTGTAACTCAAATATTTGACATTTTTGCCTAATAAAGGATTCATTCATTACAACAATAGTTGCAGATTAATTTATTTTGAAGTAATCTAACAATCACTGTTTCAATCCGTTTGGTTTTCTTAGCTATTCCCAGATGAAATTTTTACATTAGTAAGTTATGGGGAAGCCTTCTGTTTGTCTTTTATCAGGAAAAAAGGCTTGTAGCAAAAGTGATTTCTCTACTCCTCCCTACTATACAGCTATAGTACATGCAGTTATATAAATAGCATATAAAAAATGCGGTGCACTCATATGTTGTATGAGACGTGTGGACACTAGAACCTTGTGGTGCAAACTGATGTACAAGAAAGCAGCATTTATGATCCCAGTCAGAACCTGACTGTGCATGTAATAGTGTGGTTGATGTGTCCTTGGGGGACATGCAGCTTGTGTGTGGCCCGCTCACAGCAAGTCACAACTCTGGAATAAATGCCAAACACATTAAAACACTATGTTGACAAGAAATGATCACCTGTGGCTCCAGCTGGATGGCCAGTGGAAAACAAATGGATAACAGACAAGAATTATCGTTTATGAGCTTGTGCAGCTGTTTTCAAAGAGGCATGTCATTATCTTTCTGTGCTACACTGAATGCAATTCAATTTTCAGTAATAAAAAGAGTCTCATTACTGAAGCTATTACTTGTTCTGAACGTCAACAATCAAGCAAATATTAACTGTAGTCAGAAACTATGTGTCTACAAAGAAAAATATACTAATAAACAGCCTAAGTCCTGCGTCATTTGTGTCAGACAGTACTGCAGAAGGTAATCTGAAAGCAGAAGCAGAGTGCATCACAGCCCCTACTTTTAATAAGAAAAGACACAATGTTCAGGCTATGAATTTAAATTTTCAGCTTCGCTACATTTTCATCAGGTAAACTCTGCATGACAGCAAAGTAAAAACAGTCATGAAACGCTAGCAGAGTTATTAATAACGAAATGAAAAAAGTCCACAATTGCCACACTGAGGAAAAAAAAACCTTTCTAATAACCAGAAACTAGCTACAGAACTTGAAGTCCTGCAGTAGTGTGTATGTGTGCACAGTGGTGACTCACCTGCGAGGTAAGGGGTCAGGACAGTGTGTGAGGGGGCTGCTGGCAGTGGGCGGTGGCTCCCTTCGGCTCCTCAGTGACTGGCTCCTCTGCACCTGCCTCAGCACACTGCTCTTCAGGTCCAGCAGCGTCGTCATGATCTTTCACAGCCAGGACAGACAGAGAGCAAACATCAGACCCCTGTTCGGAATGATATCAGCTTTGGGGACATATTTATAAAACCATTTTTTCCCCTAGAAATGCAGTTGTTTGTGAGATTCTTTTGGTCTAATCAGCTGCATAATCACCCCCCTCCCCCTGCTCTTTTAACATAATTATACTCTTCCTCAGCAGAAGGTGTGTTCTATTTCTGTCCGAGTCTGACTGATGCCGCGGGGTGTGAAATCCATCTTCCACCTTTAAGTCCAGGCCAGTTCAGAGTCGACTTAAAAGCCACATTTGGAAATGTTTACTGAACGTATTAATCATAGACCTGGAGCCGCATCAAGAATATGTTGCTAAAAAACAGATGAGTCAAAGCCAGATGACGTAAAAAAGAGAGAATATGAAAATTTTTCTGAGCTTTTATGAAAAGTTTACTCGACTGTGGGCTTGCAAATGCTAAATGTTGGGCTAATTTTAGATGAGAAGTTCATAGAGAAGTAGTCTAATAATGAAGAAACGCACTGGTGTTTAATGTGAAGCACATTCAGTAATAACCTCTGTATTTACCTGCACAAGAACCGTATATAATCTGTAATTAAACTATTAACCGTATAATTTACACATTTCTGTGCAAACAATAGAATTTTACTGGCATTCATTGCAAAGCTGCCATGTTTTGATTTATGAGGAACATAGAAGGAGAAGGTGGTAACACACAAGTGTTCCTAACAGTGAAACCTTCACAGCAAGGGGCTGCCAGCAGGAGATGGTGTCATGCTTTGCTCACAGGCACATCAACATCAGGTGTTAAAGTTGCCCGAAGGCCTTGAGAAGTCACACACTCCATGTTGATGTCAAACAGAAAGCAGCGGAGAGGCCATTTACGTGATTACCGTGCAAGTTGATTTGATTTTATGCCTGTATTTGTTTTTATTGTCTGTTGGGCAACAACAAACCAGGTAATGTTAGTGAGTGTTGGTGGATGGACAGAGCCAGGCTAGCTGTTTACAGTCTTAATGCCAAGTCATGTTAGTCAGCTGCTGGCTGTAGCTTCATATTTACAGTAGCAACATATGAGTAGTATCAATCTCCTCATCTAACCCTCTTGGCAAGAAAGCAAATATCTAAATATCTAAAATATATACAGTATTTCCCAAAATGTCTCACTAGTCTTAGTAATAAAACAAAGAAAATCTCTTGTGCCTTTTAACCAAACAGACAATTTATCATAAGAAACCAGCTCTAACAAAAAAAATGCATTTCAATCCAGTATTTACATTTGTGTTGTTTTCATTTGCCAGCTTAACATTAATGAATGTATTTATTAATAAATTACCCATTTTAAAATCATTAACCAGAGAAACAGCTAAACAGAAGGCAAGTGTGAATGATTTAATAAACACACATTACATAACATCATTAATTTTCACTGTGATAAGGTTTAACACATGCTGGAACATTATCTAAGCATTTGTACAGAAAGGTATACTCTGTGTTATCATGACTGTGATACATGAATGTAGAAAAATGAGCCTATCTGGCGACCTTTGAGAGATTGGCACTGTGTTGCTAAGCAATTCGCTGCGACCAAGAGCCATAAAGTGAACTCTCATTTTGGCTTCATGGTGTCTTTAAAATATAACTGAATTATCTGACCTCATAACAATATTGTGCACTATCAGTGGTCCCTGCAGAGGAAGAGCTAAAGAATAAAATAAACTGTTCTGTTCAGGGATATTCAATGAAACTGTGTTTGTCTGCGTTTTCCCCAGGTAAAATGGTAAAGAGAAAAAAGGCAAAGAAAACGTCAAGTGAGCTACTACTACAACAGTTTTTTTTTGCAATAGTAACATCAATTGTTTTTATAGCAGCTCAGTTGAGTCTGTGGGTACAGGGAGCTTAAATATAAATGGTCTATATACTCTATTCTCAAAGGGCACATGATTGATATGAATATTATATTTAAGTGTTATGCCTTTTTTTTGTCAAAAATCACAAAGACAATGAATGTCATGACATATCTATGGTATATCTAGCCTTTATTAGGAGTTAATCCTTTTAATCTCCACAGAAGGTTGGATGTCTATAAATACCTTCGGTTCAATATTGAAGTCGGTCACTAAACCCTCACAGGATCAGAATACATTTATTAGCTGCCACATTTTTCAAGTACAACAGTGCACTGCTACTGTGACAGCAAGGCTGTTTACAGTGCAGGCTAGATTTCATTTCATTATTCAATTCAAGCAGGAAAATGATGTGATTACAAGGACATTAATTGCATAAATGTCAGTAGTTGCTACAGCAAAACACTCAAGGATGCTCGCACATCTGCCTAGCAACTGAGAAAGAGAGTGAGGTTGATTGTCACATCAAAGAGACTCCTCAACAGCATCCAATCACTTTTGTCCCCGCTTGTCCAATTTACAGCATTTTAACTGTGATGCAAGGTTCTTATAAAGGGGACTCACCCCACCTGGATGACTGGGAGTCTTTTGTGAGGCTCCAACAGTGACGACAGAAGAGAAAGAGCACTCAAAAAAAAAAAAAAGTGGAATGACAAGGACACAAGGGAGAGAGTTTGATTGATGGAGAAGTTGTTTCAGAAGACAGTTATACAGACTCAGACAGTCAGACACTCTTTTCAAGAGTTGACAGCCAATGTCTGTACATTTGTGTGAAAAAGAAGCAATGAACCGTGGGCTGGGAGCTTGTTCTGATTCTCTAGCAGGCAAAAGACACAATAGTCACTGTTATTACCAGACTGTAATAGAGGACAATTAGCTCAGTGTGCTTGTGGACAGAGGTTCTGAGCTAATGCTGCACATTTTACAAGCAACCTTGATTTTGAATTTTCTTTTTTTCCGGTGGCACTCCTGAAGGTTGCATGGTTTGAATTACATGGCTCGCACCGGAATGGATCCAGAAAATGAAACCATCATTCAGTGCTCCAGGCCAAATGCTCAGAGCACAGTGTGCAGTCGGCTTTCCTGATGAAAGTAAGCCAGAAATTTGTGGTACAAGTTCCATCATTGGCTGAGCCAAAAGGACAGTATGCTATCGATCCGGGAGGCTGACACCTGTTATCCACTTGGAGTATCCACACTTTGCTCTATTAGACTGAAGTGTCGATACTCCCTCCCTGTCCGATATAATCATTTCCAACATGCTCCACTAAGAAGCAGTGGACATTTCCTCAAATTTGACTTCAGATAATGTTTTTACAAAATGGCAGCCAGGGATAAGGTGTGGAGAACTACTTTCAATCAAAGATGGTGAATGTGTATATAAACACTGAGCGAGCCAACTAGATGTCAACATGTCTCATGTGGTATTGCATTACGGTCTTCTCAAGTGAGTAGAGTAGCTGCCTCTTGTATGATGGATTTATTCTTGTATGCTCTTTGAACGTCACTGCTAAAAGTGTTGAGAAAGCTCTTTGCATTTGACTGAATCTCAGAGTTGTTGATACTTCATGCTGTCAATCTCCATTGTGACTGCACTGAAAATATGTCAAAAATATGAGGGCATAATAGTTAAGTTTATTTACTTGAACTTCCACAGGAATAAAAACAGTTGGATAACCTGTAGTGAGTGACTGTTTTTACCATCACTGCCACTGAAATAAGAGGTGTACACATGTAGATAGCAAACCTGTTTACCCTGATGCTCTAAAACAACACAACACTATACATTTTATGAGAATACGAACACTTTATAGCAACATTCCGCCTCTGAAATCCCAGATAACTCTATTTGTATTTGTGAAGCAATCAGTTTGTAGGATTCACTTGCCCGCCTGTTCCAAGCGTGAAGGATGAACTACGCTGCATGAAAAACGCGAGAAAAATTCGAAATGCCCTATTTAGGGGATGTATGCGCTTTGTCCATTTTGATTTAGTGTAGAAACATGGTGGTTTAACATAGTGGACACTGTGCAAGAGGACGTCTGTAGATAGGCTCATTCTAATATGATAAAAACATAATGATTCTTATTTTCAAGTGATTATACGATAATGAAATACATTATATTCCATTTCTGCCCATTCTGCAACAAAAGCCCCCTAAATGTTACACATGGACATTTAGGTAGTTTCTTATTTGGTGTAATAACATTGCATTTTTGTATTTTCTCATGGTCAGTTCGTTTAAAAGGAGGAGTTACCTCTACAAAAAAAAAAGAAAAGATTTTATACAATATTCCAAAATTGGTCCTTATTTCCCAGGCTTCCAGTCTCATTGGTAACACAACACTACATTTACAATGGACACAGCTACCTAAGGTGAGAAAATGTTGCTGTACGCCCCACTTACTTGGAGACAACAGTGTTATGCTCTCTTCGTGACATCTTTAAAAGACTGCGCAGCTGAAATACCTAAGGTGTTTTTTTTTCCTCACTGTGATAACAGGAAAACAGGTTTTCCAACTTCAAACTATGCTGTCACAGATGGAAAAATCTTCTCGGGAATCGCATCAGATCCACTACATGCTGGCTGGAAAGCGTGGACTGTTGACAGCTAACAGCTGTCTCCCAGGTGAACTCATTTCAATTACAGGAGAAGATCTCTCCCAACTGGATTTCACTCTGTCTCAGCCGTCAACCCATAGTGGCAAAATGGGTCGACGTGCCACTGACTGTGGGGCGCTGGCTGCCAAGGAAACACTGTCAAAGCCAAGTAAATGCCTCTCTCGCTACATTGGTGCCGAAGTCATGCCAGGGAAACACACTTGCTCACCAGTGTCTTTCTCCTGAGAGAGCCAAATGAGCCCGGCAGCCAAAGGCGCCTTGCTGATAGGGATGGTGTGTCTCTATGGTAACAGCAGAGGAAAAGTAGCTGGTAAATACAGGTAAATGGAATTCTACAAAGACTGAAAAAAAAGAACCTTGATGTTTAAATGTGTTCACCTCAACACAGCCAAACATGGAGAGAAATATATCTACACAGTAAAGCAGTCAGGCCATAATCTGTTGACCCAACAATACAACCATAATCTAGGTGTAAATAAAACACTTTCTCCGCAACATAACATCTCAATCTGCCAGTGACAGTGTCAATCAGTCATGATAATACTTCAATATAACTCTCATCTTTTCATTCCTTTCACATTTGATGTTTTCACTGTGTACGTCAGACAAAAGGCAGCAACAGACACTGTAGCAGGTCAATAAAGTAACAAGGTTCACAATGTGTTCTGCTTCAGCCGGTCATTAGCTGCTTCAAATGACCCCTGAAGATTAGCCTTTGTGTGGTTTTCATTAACGTACCTTTCTAAGTCATTAGTCTTTTGTTGTTGAGCACATCTGCAGGTGTGTGTTTGAGTGTGAAAAGCTTCCTCCTTTAGACTGTTGAGTGTTTCAAATATGGGGGACAGAGAGGAGGGCGGGGGGGTGATTTTCTACATTTCTTTGTCTTACAATCAGTGTAATTAGGAGCATGCATTTAATTCATTACATTCCTCCTGAGCCTCTAAAATAAAAGGGAAACATTAACCGTCTCCTTTCATGATGATGTTTGACAGTTTATGTAATTGAATCAAACAAGACGTGCCCTTCATGGACTTAATTTAACCACATCAGCCTGAGGGTGAGGGTACACCTTCATATCATAAATGTAAGTAGATTATTCTGTAGTGTCGCTGATGTTAAAAAAGCATGACTATAATAACCTTTTAGACAGAAACCAAGAGCCCCATCATCGGCCATCAATGTTATTATTTGCTGGCCCTGAGGGACGTATAGGCTAAATGGATCGAGCTGCCAGTTCTTTAACAAGCTTTTCCAGTGGATTGGATGCGGAAAACTGTAGACATCACTGTGATCTATACTGTATGCACCTGTAGATAACACATAATCTATAATACAGCAGGCTCTGGCCTAGAGAACCAGTTGCCTATTCCCAAAAGCTCCCGATGTCTGTGTTGTCAAGGCACATGACAGGCACTTTGGCTTAGAAATTGATTGCCGGAGAAAATCCCAGGAACTGACGGCTGTGAGCTTTTGTAAAGGGCGTCTGCACCACAGCCAGGCAGCAAAAATTACTGACAGCCACGCACCAAATATAAAACTTAAACAATGCCACAAATCCTCGCTTATTATACCAGAGATAATACATGCTTTGTCACCCTGAAAACACTCACTACAGCAGTAACACTCTCTACTGTCAAAAATAGCAGCCAGCGAGTCTTTATGCAGAGGCAATAATACAACCTCCATAGTTTACGCAAAAAACATCAATCTGCATCTACAGGACAATGTGCTACAAAACAAGTGATGCTCTGAAGTCATACAACTGCTCACACATGCTATAATTAACGGCGTACTTCCGAAGAGAACAACTGAATACTATATTTGTACAACATTACCATAAGATTTTTATGATGCTTCTGTGAATGTGTGGCAAAGGGAAAACACTGGGAAGCAGTTTTTAATAGACAGGTTTTTGAGTAATGACCACTGATATACTGTCTGATAATAGGAGGTAAGGATTAATTAATGCCAAATGAAGTCATAATAATTAGTCTAAAGTGGAGTTATGAGCTGCCGCCGGCGGCTTCTTAAGAAAAGAGGAGAAAGGCACACAGAGACACATCATTTCTTCACATGCACGCCACCTTATTTTCTATCAGACGGCACTTTCATGCAATAATGAAACATAGTCAGTTTTATTACCCATTTAATCTGCTACAGCTGTCACTGGGAGAAAAGATAATTGTGTGTGTGTGTGTGTGTGTGTGTGAGTGAGAGAGAGAGAGAGAAAGAGAGAGAGAGAGAGAGAGAGAGAGAGAGAGAGAGAGAGAGAGAGAGAGAGAGAGAGCTCCACAAGCATGAGATTGATTTATACACAGTATGAAACTCAGCATGTTACTAGAAGGGTTAAAATCACATCAGGAGCAAGAGGTCTGAACTTGCTTTTATTCTCATAACAGATACAACCATCATGGATACAACCATGGAAGCGTCTTTGAACATGAGGCTACAAATGTTACAAAAAGTGCACTGAAGATGTTTGCAACCTGTTTTCATGAGTAAAATAACACACCTTCATGTCAAGTACATGCTTTATCTGATGTGGTGCTGCTCTGTTGCACCTATGTTTGTGTGTGTGCGTGTGATTCTTGATGGGTGTGGGGCGTCTCTAGCTAGTATTCGGATTTATAACAACAGTGCATTCACAGAAAAAAAAAGGCTAAACAATAAACAAATCTTATGAAATCGTATATATCATCATATCATATTAGATCAGGCAAAACAATGTAACATTTTAATGAATGCATGTCCAGAATATGCCTAAATCTGGTTCCACACAGAGACAAGTTGAGCTGAAGATCAGGTTTCCATTAAGATCTTTATAATAAACAGAGAGGGAACTTTTGGCCATATAAGAGTCATAGTGAAGCTTTGATTATGTTCCTTCTCACAAAAGTGGAACAGGTCTGATTGATGAGTTGTACACAAACATTAATATTATCTGAGCATCAACAGAACTTTATCCAAAAAAAAGAAGAAGACTCAATTCAAATTATTTTTAACTACAGACAAATTCAGATCAACAGGTGCCAATCAAGCAACCACCATAGTAACGCCAGCATGAGTCAGTGAGGCTGGTGCTTGTTTTTGCTTTAATTATTCTAAACCATAGAGGTCATTTGCATGCAGTTAAATCAGATTTTTTTAAAAATCCAGTTTACCTGTGTCTCCTGACAGTTGTCCAGTGTGAAATGTCTTTGCTGCTGCGTGTGTCAGAGTTGCTGTGGATCAGAGCTCTGCAGCAGGACGCCGTTTCCTCTGTGAACGTGGCGCAATCAACTTGAGTGAAAACAACGTTTGGATATTTTTCTCCTGATAGTCGACAGACAAAAGCTCATTTTGGTCCTTCCAAATGCCTTTCCTGAGCTCACGCGCCACCGATGCTCACCCAAATATGGCCATAGGAAGTGCATCGACACTTCACTGCCCTCGACTACTGTCGGAAATATCGTGATTACGAGTTGAGAGCGCAACACTGTTGCACGGTTGACGCAAAACGCAGCTCAGAATTTAAAAAAATAAAATAAATCTAAACCTTTGTGAAGGTTGTGAGGAAATGTGAGAACAGGTTTTTAAATATAAGTGTATACGTGTGATAACCCACTTGTTGCTGTTGTGTGATCAGTGGTGGACTACAACACTAGAACTAGAACAGTGGGCCAGGACAAATAAAAAGGACACCAACTGCATGACGTGAGACACAAATGAAGAAAGTCCTGATGCATTCATTGTGAAACAAAATGTTTTATAATGTGACAGATTTAAAGAAGAACTACACATCAGTATAGCCAGCAGGTTTCCTATAGGCACTGAAGGACAATTTATTATTTTATAAGTGTATAATAATATGTTTTATCCACTTAAGGTGTATAATAATATGTTTTATCTACTGTAAGTGTATAATAATGTTTAATCTTCTATAAGGGCATGCAAATACTCCATACTCCAACTTTTTGTTCTGTCAATAAACTGAACAACAATAATTCAAAAGTATATGAAATAAAAATAAGAATAGAATACAATAGAAATTACACAGAGAAGTTAAACTAATAGGCAATAATTGTGTATCTGGTGTTGCTTGAACTAATAATGCAAAATCACCAAACATAACACCATCAGCTTAAAAAAAATCTCCTATTACATAGAAAGGTTTCAGATGGTGTTCATTATAATTCAAACTAGTAATTTCACTGTTTCCCCATCACATATAACAGTAAAGGTATTTCTCTTTCCATGCCTGGGTCTATCGGTACAGATGATGATTATTGATTCAGACCACAGGCACTTGACTAAAATGAAAAGTAGGAGTTTACGGTGTGCACCTGAAGGCATCACTTGACTGTTGCTGAGGGATGTCGCCGAGAAAAATCCTCTCAGCGACGGAGGATCAGCAGGTTGAGCTGTCAGTCACACTGAGATTCGTCTACTTTTACTTTGTTCTGCCTAATGAGCTCATTCACTGATTTAATTTGGTTACATGCAAATCTTAGTGGGCTACTCAGGAGGCCAAGGACACAACACAGGCTTCATATGCTGAACAATAAGTCTCAGTGTCTATCACTAACATACAGATGACCAAACATGACTATTTACCTATTACTCTTTACGTTGTTAACATAATATTTAAAAAAAACATAATGTAAATAGTAGATAATAACTAAGTGAAAATGTCGTAGTATTCTCATCAAATGATGGCTTTCTTAATAATAATCATGGCTGAATCAAGGTTTCAATTCAAGGCAGTGCAAGGAAATCTGAAGTGCTTTGCAAAAACTGGTTCAGTTGTATCCAAAGCCCAATCAGCCAGACCAAAAGACCAGACCACGCCATCAGAAGATCAATACACCGAGCTTAGTTCCCTGGGAGACAGTAAAGCATCTTCATTGCAGAATTTTCTAAATAAAGAACTTAAGAGGCCAATCAGCAAAAGTGCTGTCAAAACAGGCTGTCTTGTAGTGGTCTCAGAGGACGAGTGGCAGTTTCTAAACCACTACACAGGAGAGGAAACAAGGCCAGACACTTGAGGGGGGACAAAGAAGCACCAGCATTTCACAGCCGATGACAAAAGTCCCATTCATTGATGAATCCAGGTTTGAGTTTTATGCCAGTAACAGAAGGGTGTGCAAGCTAATGATACCACAGTGAAGCCTGGTGGTGGGAATGTACTAGTCTGTGTGTGTGTTTTGCCTATTCTGGGGTACACCCATTGACTATCATCTGATGACAATTTAGCCCTTAAGGTTAATGAGAATGACAAGAAACATTATCTACTCAAATGTCACTGGTCAACACTACTTGGACCATAGATGTAAACCAGAATGCTTCTGGTGCCAATATCTCGGTCCCTTGCCTAGAGGGACCACCATGAACTATTATGTTAGTACAGTATAGGGCATGCCAAATAAATATGGCAAATGCACTTCATTCTTCAGAGATACGCTACACCTTCTGGTTTGCATCTTCAGCAGGATAGTCACCACAAACACACCTTAAAACTTTGCAAGATATATAGAGAGCGAGAGATCAAAAAAGACCAGACTGTCATGGACTTTCCTTTACAGTCACTTCACCTTAACCTCATTGAACATTTATGTTGAGCACTTGAAAACTAATAAAGCGTTCTTGGACATCACAAGAACCTCCTTGGAAAACATTTTACACACACTTGGAGACTGTGGAGTCCATCCCAGAGAGTCACTCCCCAAGAGTTCGATGTTTATCCACCATAAATAAATATAGTAATAAATTTCTTTTAATTTTCCTGGTCCTGGTTTTCTTTATTGACTCCAGTGCTGCTTGACTGACATTTCTATAGTTATATTTACAGCGTATGCAAATAAGGTTTAGCAGAAGCACTTTGAAGCTCTGGTGTCACTGCACGCATCAGATGTTTTTTCCCTCGTCTGTTTGCACATTAGAACACATGAACAGAAGGGCATGTGCACAAATGCTTTAAATAGACACAGGAACATTAATTATATGCTTGAGGTGGAGAGGTGCCCATCCCCAAGCATCGAAATTATTTTACACATGACCATTATAATACAAGCTGCAGTCAGACACCATCTAATAACATCGGACTGACAATTCGGGAATGGAACCCTTCATCAGCATCAACAAAGTATCAACATCCCGCAAGTGTGGAGTTTCCTTATCACTGTTTACCTACAATAATTTACATAAGAGCCACTTCTGAAGCTTTCATTATCTCATATGGAAAATCACTTAGTGAGAGTGAAATTTGTTTATTACGCCCATCTAACGTGAAATCAAATCGGATTTGTTTTAGAAATAATGTACTGTGGTATTGCAAATCTATGCTGCAAACACAACGCTGCTCAAAAGGTTTAAAAGCCATTTTGGAGTTGCAAAACAATACCACAACACTTCAGCTATACATAACGCAAACACTTCAACATTCAAGACGATAATAGCTGCAGTCCAGAACCACCGTTTTTCAGCTCAAAGTCAGTACTAGTTAATACGGCTGGACCATGTTTGGATGATTTCCAATGTTAAGGGCTTAACTTGTTTGTTTTTTGGACTTAGATTGGCATTTTCTCACCAGAGAAGGAAAGGAATTTTTACTTGGGACTGTGAGTGCCTCCTGAGCTGTGAATGAGGCGGACAATAGCAAAGAAACAGACTGACACCAGAAGCCTTCTCCAATTCCTTAATGAAGGAAACAGTTTCTCACTGATTTTGAAATGTTTTGACATCATTTCAAAATTTCTGCAAAACTGAACAGAAGGCTTTCCTCGTGTTGAGTGATAATACACATGTGACCCTGTGCCTTGTTTCCATGGACACATCATTAGAGAATTTCCCCAGCTGGACCCAACTGCTTGACGTGTCGACGGCAAACACCAAGTGAGTTTCAGGTCCAACACTCATTCTGATTTAAGTTCTATAGCTGTTACTTACTGGAACACATTTTTCCTAGAACAAAGTTTTAATATATATAAATATAATATGATTTTAATATATCTACATATGTATTATGAAGAATGCAGTACCAATCAGTGTCAAGTCACTGCCATCTTCAATTTTCGTATTCACTCAGATACTTATTGTTCTCATTAGTCACATTTGTCTGTAGAGAAATTAGATTTATTGTATAGAAACTTTTTGATTTTGTAGTACATTACACAATTACATTTTCCCAAACGTAATAGCAGTTGAAGTAGGCAGAATGAGCATGTGCACACTGGCTACTTCCCAATGGCATGTTGACCATCATCATGTCACTGGAATCAAGGCTCAGCCCCAAAGCCTGCAACATTGGAGGCAGCAACACGTTTGTAGTGTTTGATGATGTGAACTGGATTCAGATAAGTGTTGACAGGTTTCAGAAATGCACCCACCACAGGGTTGACCCACATTGTTGAGTGATGAGAAGCACAGAGCTGTTTTCAAATCTTCCAAAGCAGCAGTAAGCCTACATTATAGACAGAGGGGTTGAAACGCTTATGTGCTGTTTGATACACACAGTATGTAAGCTTTCACACATCTGGAGCAATTCAAACTATAAAACTAAAACAGCATTGGTGATTCACGCAGACTCAGTCACAGACAAGGAGCAGCTCATTTGCAGTTTGGTGGTGCACAGCGTTTTTCCTTCGAGGACAGGTATCAAGTTTCCTTCCACTTGATCTTTGTGCGTATGCCGAGACTGTATGACATCTGACAGAGATTAATTTATACACAATAAAACAATTAGTTGTACTCTGTGTTTACAGTAAACAGTTCGATCCATCAGTGAGAACCAACAGCTGATAATCTTCTGTCAACACAAAATGACACTTAATACTCATCTCTAGGAAAATTGCTGTGTAGTTATTGACGTGATGAGCATAGCAACAGCACTTTAATTTCAAACGGACCCTTTAATTGAGTCATTAGAACAGCAACATATGATGTTGAAAATTTTATATTTACAATATGCTGTGTATGTTGTGAGTCGAGCAACAAGCCCATCATGACACAACTCCTCCGTAATGTTTAAAATGTGTTCTCTCTAGCTGATTTCACATCAGTTATACTGTAATTGCAGTATGCAGAATAAAACTGATATCAGTAACCCCACATAATATTTGAACATGAAGTGTAAACAGGATGTTCTATCTTGACTGTAAGTGCAAAGTCTATATTACCTTAATTAGGCATCATTAAACCCAACTATCCTTGTGATATTTGTGGGCGTATTTTCTCCTCTCTTCTATCTTTATCTTCTCCACCCACTTACTTGAAAAGGAAAGCGGATGATTCATATTGATTAAATACTTACATGCATGAACCACTGACACACAGTGTTTTCACTCTCAAGTTCATTTTAATTGAATCCTACATTCTGTGCTGTTAAAGCAGCAATCTTCTAATTATTCTGTTTGTTTCATTTAAGACATGCAACGACGTGGACAAATAGATAAAGTAGTGTATTTAAACTTAACTCTCTTAGTACATAGATGCTGTACACAGACATCACTATATCATGATCACAACCCCCTGCCCAGAAACACAAGATTACTGCAATTAGATATACATTGTTATATATTTGCACATATGGACACATCATGTCCCTCGCTGTCTCTTTTTTTCTCTTCCCAAGCTCATTGTGCCTCCCTCAGGCAGATGAGTGAACTGAGCCCTGACATAAGGACTTTATCCTTGTATCTTTCTGAATACATGACATGAATGGTCTTTTATCATGGCCATCCTTGATAATGGATATTCAAACAATCAACTCAACTCAACTCAAACTTTATTTATAAAGCACATTTAAAAACAAGTGAGGTCGACCAAAGTGCTGTACAGGTTGATACATACATACATACATACATACATACATACATACATACATACATACATACATACATACATACATACAATAATATACAAATAATATACAAATAATATACATATAATACATGAAGTGCCATATTTACAACGGGTTAGGACAAATGCTAAGATACTTAAGTTTGGTTAAAAGCCAGGGAGAAAAGGTGCGCTTTTAAGGAGGATTTAAAAACCTCAAATGATCCAGCAGATCGGATGTGCCAGGGCAAATTATTCCACAGCCTAGGGGCCGCTGCCACAAAGGCTCGGTCACCTTTGGTTTTTAGTTTTAATTTAGGGGCAACCAGTAGCAGCTGGCTAGAGGATCTCAGTGTTCTGGCGGGGGTGTGGATATGAAGAAGCTCGGTTAAATACTGGGGGGCTAAGCCATTACGAGCTTTAAAAACAAACAATAAAATTTTAAAATCTATTCTAAAAGCAACCGGTAACCAGTGTAGTGACGCCAGGACAGGGGATATGTGGTCACGCTTGCGTTTGCAATGGATGGAGCAAGTACAAACACTATACATACAGTAGGTACAGAATTTGCAGTGGATGAATAACATCAATATAAAATTATTTTTTATTTTGATGTCATTTGCTCTCTGTGTGTACAACTAAATCACTGATTTGACATTTAAATGCCTGTGTAAGTCTCAAACAGGCATGTCCAAAGTCCGGCCTGGGGGCCAATCACAGCCCACGGTCAGATTTCATTTTTAAATAATATATTATTTGTTGCCTGCTAGGATTGTCAGATACTGTATGGCTGGAAGATTTGACTTTTTCTGTTGACATTTGAATGTGCTAAACGTTAACCTCTAAGGACATAATTACTGATATTATGTAGATGTGGCAAATTATTACATTACATTACATTGCATTTAGCAGACGCTTTTATCCAAAGCGACTTACAGAGGAGGACATAAGCTGAGAAAGGTGTAAAGGAGCACAGAGTAGTTTGTTAGTTTTGTTAGGCAGGGAGGCAGTCTTGAAACAGAAAGGTTTTTACAAGTTTTTTAAAGGTAGAAAGGGATGTTGCTGTTCTAGTAGCCGTTGGTAGGTCATTCCACCATTTGGGGACAACCCAAATATTACTTTCTGAATGATTTTGTGAAAGACGATAGCGAGTGAGACGTTTCAAACTGAAATGTGCACAGATTCGCAGACTTTGACAATGAAAATAACATTGTCACAGAACATGTGCATGTTAGTATCTTCACTATCATCAATATTATCTGTTGTTCTGATGTTATGTGATGTTTGATCTGAACGCCGGTCCAGCAGGTGGCGGCAGTGCAGTTTGTAACGCAGCGCACCAGCTGCCAACACAAACAAAAAGGAAAAAGAAGAAGAAGAAGAAGAAGAAGTGGTGGTGGAAAGGATTGCTTAGCCTGAATGTGCCTCCAAATATGTGACAAACGCGAGGTTACGCAAACTCCGGAGACACTCTCCACTTTGACTGCCATTTACTGCACAGCATGGCGGGCTCTCAGTGTGTTCGGGACGTGGACACAAAGCCGAGGAGGACTGCTGCTGTCTCTGCTGCTCTGCTTGTTATTGTAGCTAGCGCCAGCGCTAGCTGAGTTAGCATTGACCGTGCTCGTCTTCGACCTCGGCTGGAGCCGATGTTGATTCATCGCTGCGGGGCAGAAAAACCCGCACAGACGAGGTAACTGTGGAGCTGGCTGCGGCCGTAAACAACTGACCTGAGCGATGTTTATGTCACGTTACGTAATTGGCAGCCGCCAGTGTTTTAGGCGAGCCTGTAGTGCACGGTGACGTTTCTCGACGAGTAAAAATTAAGCACACACCGCTGCATGCTTTCAGAGGAGACAGCTCAGTTACAATGGTTTAACAGCCTGATGCAGCATGCATGAGCTCTAAGCGTTATTGCTGTCTGCACGGTTGTTGTTGTTTTTCTTTGAGATGGAGCAGCAAATAGCAGCCGGAGAGAGGGCTCCGGTTCTTCACAACACATCGCAGTGAGTAAAGTCTGTGCAAGAGGACGGGGATCATGTCTTGCAAAGCCGCAAAGGACAAGAAGTCCAGCTTCAGCAAGAAGCTGTTCAGGCGAGGCTCTGTGCGCTCTGTGGGCAGCTTCATGAGCAGAGTCCTAAGGACACTGACGGCGCTGTCTCACTTTGGATCTGAAGTGCAAACAGAGGAAGAGAAAGATGATGGAGGCTTCTCCACCTTCAAACCTGGGAGTAAAGATGTGCCCATGGATGATGGGGATCTCAGTTTCCTATCCGGAGAGAGGATTCCTGGGGTGTCTGGGCTTAAAAACCACGGGAATACCTGCTTCATGAATGCCATCCTGCAGTGCCTCAGTAACACTGAACTCTTTGCTGAGTACCTGGTTTTGGAGCACTATAAAGACGACGAGCTGGACGAGGCGAAACCAAAAACGAACGGCGTGCATCTGCAGAAGAAGGGTCCTCTGGCCAAAGGAGAAGTCACAGAGCAGCTGTCTGGACTTGTGCGTGCTTTATGGACGTTTGAGTACACCCCCCAGCACAGCAGGGACTTTAAGGTAAATTCATGTTCTCTAATGGTGCACACACTTAAAATGCCACTGCCGCTGACCCGCAACGCTGCTACACAAATGATGTTTTGAGATTTTTGACCTTGTAATGTTTGGCCCCGTGCTGTGTGTCGCAGAACGCCGTGTCGAAAAATGCCACCCAGTTTAAAGGAAATGCTCAGCACGATGCTCAAGAGTTTCTACTGTGGCTGCTGGACAGGGTCCACGAGGACATCAACACAGTCAACCCCAACAGCAGGCCTCCTATAAAGGTGAATTTAGAGGACTTGTGGATGTCCTTACAGACACAGTTTGTTGTTTTATTGAAAAACACTGAATGCCCGCCATTACAGACCTGAACGTTAGTTGATAACTGAATATTTCCCCTTTATTGCTTATTGATACACTTCTTTGTTTCTGCTGTGTTGTTACATTGCATTGTAACTTACAGGTGTTTGAATTGTCACTTGGTGTGTTGTGTCTTATAAATGAGCTGCAGTCACAGTCTGGCTAAACAAGGCTTGCCTGGTCTTGTTTTCTCTTGATCTCTCTTCTCCTGGAACTAGTCAATAACAACAGAGTATATGACGGCTTTCACGTTAATCTTATAAACCCTGAAAGATTGGTCTTATTTATTATAAATCTAATAAAAACCTGTTCGTGTTTGTTCAGCCACCTATTGAAGAAGATGACCAAAGCTTAGAGGGGCCATCACCTCCTCTCTCTGCTGGGTCGTTTGTACAAGAACTGTTTCAGGCTCAGTACAGGTAGGCTTTTTGTCCAGTAAAAGATCAATATTTTTTTTTCCAGTACGGCCACATGATCTCTCTGCTTTATTAACAGACCTTATTTTGTCCCAACAGGTCTTCTCTCACCTGCCCACATTGCCAAAAGCAGAGCAACACGTTTGATCCCTTCCTGTGCATCTCCTTACCGATCCCACTGCCACACACACGGTGAGTTACTTTCTTGAGAACAGCTGACATGTTTTTGCACGTTCATGACTAATTATTTCTGGCTTATAAGTTTTATGCACTAATCACGTGTGCATAAATAAAGTAAACATGTACTGTATTGGTACAAAATCCATTTATAAAGCTTTCGAAAATGTTCTTTCTACATCTTTTTCTACCCTCTCAGCAAGCACATTGTGTATAAGTTAACTTTCATTGAAGATTAAACTGTGTATCTGTGTGTGGGTTGACAAGTTTAAGAGAACCTACATCAGTGCGTGCAGTTACAGAAGAAGGAATGTAACCTGGTGTGTTTAGAGGAGTGTGTGTGGGGGGTTGAGAGTGAAAGAGGAGCAGCAAACAGGTATGGTAGGAGTGTGAACATTGCAGTTTCAAACCAAAACAACACTGTGTTCCTTTTTGAAGTGTCTTCACTTCAGTCTAGGAAAATTTTACAGGCCAGAAAATTTCAAAAATGTGTAATGGGAGGAAAAAATATCTTTACATGATATATAAATCATGACTGTAAAGCAGGAGAAACCCGCTTGCATAGTAAAGTATCACATGTATGTACCTGTCTTTACCAGGCCCCTGTATGTGACGGTGGTCTACCAGGGGAAGTACTCTCACTGCATGAGGATTGGAGTTGCTGTTCCCCTCAACAGCACGGTCTATCGCCTCAGAGATGCTGTGTCACGTGAGACCAAGATCCCAATGGACCAGGTGCTATTCCTGTCTCTTATCAGCTCAGGGTCTGACACAGTGAGGCTATGTTACAGTCACACAATGTTAGCACAGTATTCCTAAAGTCAGTCCTATCTCTGAACAGTAGTTTGTCCTAAAACAAGGTTTTTTTTTATGAAGCGGGCTCAATGCATGATTGGAGAATATGACAAGTTGACCTTAGGGCTGCAACAACAACTGAGTGCTAACATTGATTGAAGCGGGCAGGATGAAAATGCCACAGGAGTAAATATTAAGGAGTGCTAAAGCAGAAATAGGAGTGATATTGTTGCGGTAACAGTAAAAAGCATTGATACAAATGATTAAATGTGCTCCTTTTTTTCCCCCCCGCTTTCAGTTTGTTTTGACTGAAATGTACTACGATGGTTTTCACCGTTCATTTTGTGATGATGATGACGATCTTGACATCATTCAAGAGAGCGATTCCATATTTGCCTTTGAGACACCAGAGACCTTCAAACTGGAAAACATTCGCACAAAAAGAGGTAAAATTATATTTTTGCAGCTTTTTTTTTTTTTTTATAGGAGGCAGTTTTATGGAGATATGTTTGTGCCTTTCACAGGAAGTCTTCTGGCAAACCTGAATCATAACAACTTGAAGTATGGGACAGAAATCAGCAGGACTCCATCTTTCATGCAGGGAGCCATGACTCCTTTAACTGCATCACCCAATAAAAACGTGGCACCTGAAAAAATGATCCTACTGGTGTGTAACAGAGCTTGTAGCGGCCACCAAGGAAAAAGGTACTACAGTCAGAGCAGTTAATGTTCTGTGATGTTAACTTGTATTGTGTCTGTTTTATGACTGTTTAACACGTGCTCTTCATCCATGTTTTTGTCAATAATAAATAATAGTGTATCATAATAACACAATATCCAGTTAGTTTTTGGTTGTTTCCAAGAATAGTTGACAATAACCGCTAACAGAGCTCCACATATGATGTTGTTTTAGATTTGGGCTGCCTTTTGTACTGTACATGGAGCGCACTGTGACCTGGGATGCTCTACAGAAAGAGATCCTGGAGAAAATGCGTCATTTATTGAGGCCTGGGGTCTACATTCAGGTAGGAAGCGAAACCACGTTTTTCTGATTGCACCCTGTTAGTAAGAGAGATGTACTAGTCTCACAGAGATATTGACGGTGGTGTCTTTGTGTGTAGGTTGGACCTTTCAGCCTCCGGGTGGTTGGCGTTGTTGGTATTACCTACCTCCTTCCTCAAGATGAGCGACCACTGTGTCACCCAACTGTGGATAGGTCAGTTTTTAAAGAAATATCTGTTTACTGCTGAATTAGGCCTGAGAGTTACAACCTAATATCTGTGTTGTGGTTCATTTTGAATGAGATGTAATGTTGTGATTTTTCTTGTAATTACACAAATTCAACTGTTTTTACTGCATCATGTATCTGTGTTTTCAGCATGTGCTTTCATAAACCTGCTCACATAATGCCATTCATGTTTAAAAGTGGCAAAACAGACAATAAGATTTGAATATTAGAAGGCAGACTACACAGATTTTGTTTAAAAATACCACATTACTTGAGCTCAGTCTAGGAAATTTAGATATTTAAAATCAAGAGTTTTCTAAACATTAATTTGAGTGAAAGGTGTAGCTGAAAGACGCTGAAATCAAAGCAAACACTGTGTATACATATGCACACAAAGGCAACAACAGGCCTGATCATGTGTAAGGCTGTAAAGTTGAAATTACTTCCATTTTGTCCTTTTAATCTTCTCTATTCACACATGACCCATCAGTCTTGTTCCTCTCAGGCCTGACGAGCCCTGACATGATTCTGACAGTTTAGTATGTTTGGCTTATTACCCATCCAAGTTCACAACCGAAAAACAAGTCACGATGATGACGCCCGATAGAGGTGCATGAATCAAAGTGAAATCAAAGTTCTTGCCATTACGGCTTAACAAAAGCTATCACAGCGAAATATGTATCAACTTTAACTACATGTTGAATTTTCCTTCACGTTGACCACACCAGTGACATTAATTAAGGCATATAATATTTCATTTATAAATGACACCTGACTACATGTCTTCATTTCTTTCCACTACAGAGCATACAAGTCCTGTGGACAAGGGGGGCCACCACATGTGAAAATTGTGGTAGAGTGGGACAAAGAGACCAAGGACTAGTAAGTCAAAGAGATTAATATTTGCTAGAGGTCTGTTTTGTTTTGTCTACACTGTGTTTTTCTCTCCACCGAATGAAAAGAACGTTTTGACATTTATTTGCACTACAAAACAAAACAAAAAAGCATGACTGTTTGTGAGACATGCATACACCAGGTGAGATTTGATTCAATCATGGTGTTCATTTGCAAGAACTGGTTAAGCCACTCATTCTAATAACTTGCCTGTAGACATGACAATGAGTCTGTAATTTAATGTAATTTCATTAAAAGCTATCCATTAAGAGACCTATGAACAAGCTTGTCCGTGTCAGCAGTTTTGTGGAAACCACTCTTAAGATGACGGAAGTTTTAAAGTCAAACACTAAGAATTATGAAATAAATGAATCTCGCAGCCAACACACAAAAACAATCTCGCCCACACATCACTGCGCCTACATTTGTAAAGCAGCAGAAACCTGCACAGGACAGCCACTGTTGGGGGGATGGGCGGAGCGCGTCCTTGACACTGACCAAAGTGAGTGACAGACTGACCTCTGTTTGGTTTAGCAAGAACAGCCATACAGAAATGGTGATTAGGGCTAACTGGGCCAATGAAGCTAAGCAGTCATGAGAAGCTGCTGTCAGAGCTTTGACAGTCACTAGAAGCACACCCATGGCTGTTTGTAGAATTGGTACTTGTGTTGTTCCAGCTACGCTTGCAGGTTAGAGGTTAACTACCCAGAATATACTACGTGGTTTTACAGACTCGTCACCCACTCAAATGCACAGGACGTTCAGGCATTAACACTCCTTTTATATCAATGTCATGGTGTAAATCAGCCCCCAGCGGTTGACTCTATGTCAGCACTGGCCTTGCAAAGGTTGGTGTTATTTAAAACAGTAGATGGTGCATTGAGCCATTTTCAACCGATGAAGCATTGATTTTTTTTTTTTTGTAAGAATGTCAATATTGATTATGATTGATTGATGTGTAAGCGGGCAGTACCTCTTTAACAAGGCTAACAGGACTAAATCTGCTTCGAGCACTTGAAATGTAGGTGCCTCCTACTATTTTTTTTCTCCTGCTATTTATCATGTCACACGCTTTTCAAAAATAAACTTGCTTAATCTATTTACAGATCTGCTTAATTTGTAAACACTTGTGGTTTTTTTTAAACCAAATAAACACCAGAGTCTGAAGGTCCGCCTACACAATCAACATGTCTGCTCTTATTTCCTCACTCAAGCTAATTACTATGTTGTGTGGTTAACACACACACACACACACACACAAACACACTGGTGAAATGGAAGTCACATCTTCATCAAAAGTGTTTACGACAAGTGTTTTATTTTTATTTTTTCTGGGTTGAGACTAAAGTAATATGTGGACTAAAATCCACCTTACCAGTTTAGTGTGATCGTCATGTATAATCCGCAGGATCAGTTATCAAAGGACAAACCGCATTACTGTTGTGTTAAATAATTACATCAACCGTTTTGTCATGTCATTTTGATATGAGAAGCAGCTGGGCCGAACTCTCATGACAGATCTTATGATCCTCACATGTCTTTGCTGCTTGAATGAATGGACGACTGTGCTTCCTGTTCTCCACAGTCTGTTTGGACACACTGAGGAGGAGTACATTCCTGATGCTGAGAGTGTGTATCTGCACAGAGAACAACATCATCAGCCCCAGGCCTGCACCCTCGCCCAGTGCTTTCAGCTCTACACCAAGGAGGAGCAGGTAAAATTGGGATCGTGCACGTAGACAGTGCACGCATACACAAATACACACATAGTTACGGCCCTGTCAGTAATTTGACACCAGAAAATAAACTTTAGATTTGCCATGACATGTGTTCAGTATATTTTGAAGAAGCCTCACATTTGTCCGCCCACCATTATTATTATTATTATTCTGCTGAAGTTGAGAAAGCTTTTCACTCTCTGTGGTTTTACTGTGTATTTGACTCCTAATGCTACGTTTGGTATAAACCAGAAATTCTGAGCACAGACCTACATATACATTGTGGTTGTGTGACTTGCCTGCGATTGCTCTGGAGGAGAATAGAGCTTGAGAAAAACTCAGGGCCCCATCCTGTGTGAGGCCTATTTTATAAGCAGTGTGGTTGGAGCTCGTCCTTGATTGGTTCTGTGTGTGTTTCAGCTGGCCCCAGACGATGCCTGGCGCTGTCCTCACTGCAAGCAGCTGCAGCAGGGCCGCATTAAGCTCAGCCTGTGGACGCTGCCGGATGTGCTCATACTGCATCTGAAGAGGTTCAGACAGGTATTTCAGCCCAACCAAACCTCAGAACTTTTATGGCACTGACCGTGTCACAAGGTGTCCAGCACTGATTTAAAAAAAAAAAAATAAATAAATAAAAAAAAATTGCATCAAATTTATAGTCTTGTTTACTTGTTTTTGGAGTTCATGTATAAAGTTCATGAATAAACTTAAAGTTTTTGTCTGGTTTAAACACATGTAGTGTCTTGTACTGCCTTTGTTTAGACAATATTTACCATTAAAGATCAGTGGCTTCATTTGGTTATATTTCTGAAAGTGCTGCAGGATTCTTGCTTTGATATAGGTGTTGAAAGTCGGATATCATGTAGGCACCACCACCAGACTCACTTGAGGTGTTTTTGTTTTTTTAAGAGATTTTGTTTTTCAAGGGCAATATGCTGCAAATGTTAAGCAGGCTGGAGCTGATCTGTTTATCTTGTCATCTGTTTCAGGAGGGGGACCGGAGGGTGAAGATGCAGAACATGGTGAGGTTCCCGCTGATGGGCATGGACATGGCACCTCATGTGGTCAAGAGAAGCCAGAGCAGCTGGAGTTTACCTTCCCACTGGTCGCCATGGAGACGGCCATATAGCTTGGGAAGAAACCCAGATGACTACCTGTATGACCTGTATGCTGTGTGCAACCACCATGGGAACATGCACGGAGGCCACTACACAGGTAATGCTTTGAACAGTTGTTCCAGTTCAAAGTTAATGAGTATCATCGTGATATAATTCTGTGTTTGACCCGTTCATCCCTTTGCTTTGCACCCACAGCCTACTGTAAGAACTCCATTGATGGTCAGTGGTACTGCTTTGACGACAGCGAGGTTTCGCCAGTAGCTGACGATGACGTGTGTCAGCAGACGGCCTATATACTGTTCTACCAGCGCAGGACGGCTATTCCCTCGTGGTCGGCCAACAGCTCTGTTGCTGGTCCGTATTCCTTTCCTTCTGTGTGTCTTATATCTTCTCCGTTTCGCATTCCAGTCACATTGTGGTGAAGACTGTCGAGAATGTTTTATTTCAATATTTGCATGAACATTGCAAAAAGGTATGCAACAGTACTATTACTATACTACTGAATACTGTTTGAAGCTAATGCCGTAATGTTCTGCAACATATAGCTTTTTTGCTTGCATGTAACATAACAAACTCATAGTTGTAAAAGCAAGTCATGTAAACATCTTGCAAGTCAGAAATTCTCATTTGAGATGTTTTATTATCTTTTTATGCAGGTTCCACCAGTTCATCCCTGTGTGACCACTGGGTCAACCGGTTACCTGGCAGTAGACCTGCCAGCTTGGCCTCTGGAGCCTCATCCAGACGCACCTCTCTGGCATCACTGGCTGAGTCTGTGGACTTTCCAGGAGAACGCAGTGAAGATGACGGTGAGACGATGCTTATAGTACAAGGCAAAAGTTTTGGACACACCCTCTCATTCAGTTTATTTTTATCATTTTCTAAGTTGTAGATTAACACTGAAGACTTTAAATTATGAAATAGCACATATGGAGTTATGTAGTAAACAAAAAAAGTTTAAGCTAATCATTCCAGGTGACTACCTCATAAAGTTGAAGAAGAAGAATGCAAAATATCTACTTAAAATATCAAACATATGTTGCTTCGTTTATACTTTTTTGTTTACCACATAATTCTACACGTCATCTTACCACAGTTTTGATGTCTTCAGTGTTAATCTACAATAAAGACTGGTACTATATATTTGTTTTAATTAATTTGATTTTACAGGGGTCAGATAATAGTTATTTGTGATTGCACGCACATCAGCTGCTGCTGTTTTCTGACTGATTTCTTTTTAAAATTTCAGGTCACAGTTCTAACAGAGACACGACCTTCAGTGTTAGCTTTTGATTTTGAACATTTTAGATGCAAAACTATGTTAAATTAATTCCATTCGTCCATCCACCCACCAGGTGTGACCAGGCTTTTTTAAAATTCAGCACACTAAAACAAATATTAAACAGAATACATGTGGTGAACCATCAGACACCAGTGACGAAAGAAAACTGCTTCAAAGAGAGAAGCCTTGCTTTTATTGTATTCCACCTTTGAAAATGAGCAGCACAAACCTTTGTGCAATGTGCAATGTTGCCTCCACTGACAATACTTCTGTTGGAATCAAAAGTAGCACCAAGTTTTCACCTTGGTTCTTTTATTGTCAGGAACTTGTAACTACACATGCCAACTCTACAATTCATTAGTAAAAATTTAACATATAAGAGGGAGAATATTCCAGAGACGAGGCAGAAAGTGACACAATATATGACTGAGACAAGCGAAAGCGACAGAACTCTGTACTGAGGGAAACCTCACATACCCGGTGAATCCAAATGGAGACAGATGTTGGCTTGAGCTGCTGTTTGTGGTTAATATAAATGTAGGCTCTGTTTCTCCTTCCAGAATACAGGGTCAGCTCAGTCCCCAAATATGTTGGCCGGGCAAACTGGTATTTAGCTAAAACTTTCACAGATCTCAAGCTTCCAAATACTTTTTGCACAGCAGTCAGTTTGACATGAAATAGTAGCATAACATAGCACAGGTGTTAGCAATGATAGTAATGAATGGTTCTGTTACATTTAGTGCAGCTGCTGAGCCAACATGCGCAATAGCAGCACCCTGACTGTTTGACCTGAATGATACAGAACCTTAATTACTGTCATTGGTAACAATGATAGTTTACTCTCATAATTCATGTCGAAATGGCTGCTGCAAAACTCATTTGTAGTAATTGTTTACAGATGTATTACTATTTTACTTCCTCCGTTTTGTTTTGTTTTTTTGCCACAAATGAAAAAATACTTGGGAAGTAAAAGGACAAAGCTGTGTGATGAGTTTTCTTGTTATGTTTAAATTTCTCATGCTGCATTGCATGAAGTTATTTATTTTTTGGTACTTGGAAAATTGTTGTAAAATTTGATTATTCAGGGTTTCCAGGAGCTCTTTAAGTCTAGCTGATGTCAAAATGTTTCCTTGTTTCTAGGAGGATTCTCTGTCCGCCCTTTTGTAAGGAGCATCCAGCGTCAGAGCTTGTCCTCGAGGTCGTCCATCGCCAGCCCTTTAGCCTTCAGCGACAGTGGGATAAAGCCCTCTTGGTCTCTGTCTGCGAAGCTGCACATGAGATCCAACTCACCTTCACGATTCTCCCTCGACTCGCGATGTTCTCCTCCTTTAGAGAGGATAGGAGAGGCCGGTGATGATAAAGTTTCCACGTCATGTTTTGGCAGCTACAGTAGACATGAACGCTACTTTGGCAGTAGGTCTCCCCTCTCTATGATGGAGAGCAACTTGAGTGACCAGGACAACAATAAGCGGTTCCTAGACATGATGTACTGCAGGGCTCCCACTCCAGTGGAGAAGAAGAGCACCAAAAATGAGCCAACTGAAAACAACAACCAGATTACAGCTATAGACCAAAACATCTTACCCGCCCAAGGTACTCCCCCCAAAGAACAGAAACGTAAGAGCAGTATCGGAGGATTTGGCCAAAAGGCAGAAGGCACAGGCTCCATAAAGAGTTCCAGCAAAGTGGAGCAAGAGAAATCCTCCAAAAAACGTTTGTGCTCAACCCACAAGACCTCCACTTCTGAAACACCTTCCACTACACCTGTGAAAGGAAAAAAGACAAGCAATACTAAAGAAAAGAGTGCAAGTGCCAAGAAAAGCACCTCTACGCCCAGTGGAACCCCGTCAAAAACGAAGGAGGCAACGCAACCTGTAGAGGCAACGCCACAACATAAGCCATGCGTCCGCTCCACACCTCAGTCCTCAGCTTCTCCCTCGCCAACAACAAAGAAGGGTTCCAGTGTCGCTGATAAAAGCACCACAAGTAGTCGGAAGAAAATGGTAGAGAGGAGCTACAGTAGAGATTCTATGCACACTAGTCCCCTGGTCGATGGTCACCGGGGCAGCTCGCTAGCCCGGTCTTCGCTGTCCAAGAGTGGGGAAAGCAACCGACCTGAGAGGAGATTTTTGAGGAGCTCCAGCAGCAGCTCTTCTGTGACCAGCCTGCGCTCACCCAGTGTATCCACCAGAGACCTGCAGCGCAGCAGCAAACCTGAGGAAAAAGGGTTGTCTTTCTTCAAGAGTGCCCTCCGACAAAGGGAAAGCCGCCGGTCGGCTGATTTAGGAAAAAGCAGCATGCTTGCCAAAAAGTCGTCAGAGAGGACATGCAAGCAGAATGGACAAGCCAAGGACATCAGCGGTGATAAGGGAAAGACAGGAGATACTGTGTCTTCCCAGACATCTATAGAGACTCACGGAAATGAGACAAAGTCAGAGACAAAGGCGTCTTCCAAGCCCCCCGGCTCTCTCAGTCGCACTCTATTAAACGTTGGCAAATCCAAGTCTTCCACTTCTGAAGTAAGTCTCAAGTCTCCCGCAAATGGGAAGAAGCCTCTAGAAAGGATGGCATCTTCCCGAAAGCTGTCATCAAGCATGCAATCTCCTGCACGTACAACACAGAGGCCTCAATGATACATGCATAAGTATATTAAACTTACATAATGCAGCTATTTTCTTTGTGCCTAAGTTTCAGTGTGCAGCAGATACATTTTTGATGTTATGCTTTTTTTTGACACTGACATCAGATTCAAATGCTGGTTTTGAGGTTTGGATATTGGCAGCCAGCCTTGAGTATTTTAGCTGTGCTGGATAATAGCTAAAGAACTGCAATACATTTGTATGCAAAAAAAATCCTGATATGTTTCCAATTGTAGTTTTTAAAGCAGTGTATTCTAGTCTATTCTAGCATACATGAGTACATGAGCATGCCATATGCATTCAGCCGTACAGCACAACCTGTTCGATTGTGTGCACTGGAATCCTCTGTGACATCTTGAAATCCAATTATCTTTCCTTCAGACAAGAGGCTTGTTATATCTTTGCATCGCTGCAGTATGTTTAGTTTGCTTATAAAATATCCTGCTGATTTAAAATGCAGCAGTTTATACCCTTTAAAAAAAAAAATAAGTGGATTTCTTACCCACTTAATTTTGGGGGGTTTCTGTCTTTTAGTTTGTCCTTAAATTGATTTTCTTATATGCACCAAGAATGCATAATTTGTCTTGTAAAGTAACTTCTGAAGTGATGCATTCTTCAGATTTCAGATGGAAATTAGCTGGCTGCCAATCCTCAAACCTCACCGCTGTTATATAAAGCATTTTAAATCCCACATCAGTGAGAACAGAACCATAACATCAAAAACATTATCTGAACAAAAACTGAAACTGAGTTGATATGCTCATTCGCACACACTTACAAAAGAGTTTCATTCCGAAATAACTGTGGCTGAGCGTTCGTAGTAGTTTTCATTTATTGTTTCAAAACCTACAATCAGTTTTTCACACACTTTCTCCAAACACCCCACGCATTGGTTAATAGGGGTATGAGTGGTTTTTGTCTGAAGCTATGGAGGAAAAGACATTAGTAAACTATATGTACTGATAAGTAATGTCACGTTTTGGATCTTGAGAGTATTGAGGATTGATGCATAACTGAAAATCCAATATTCACCTTCCTGATTATCAGAAACAGAATAGAAATACAAAGGGGGTGGCACCTGGACCAAAACAGAAAAGGGATTTGAGATGAAAACGAATGTTGGGACATATATTGAGACGATTTAAAACTTTATTTTTGTTAAATACCAGTACTTTTTCGACAGAAATGTATTTTATCAAGTTCGCTACTTTTTTCTCAAAAGGACGCCGTGTTTTGGAATGAAACCCTTTAAAATCAAAGTATATAAATATATATAAATATGTGTGTGTCTGTACAGATATTGACAAAGTATATAGTATATAACCCATTTTTTTCTCTTCCATGAGCAAGATGAAAATGATCTTAAGCGCCTTTCAATGCTGTACATGGAAACAAATAATTGCCTTTGGCAACATTGTAGTCTACTACTGTATGCATCACTGAGTAGGAATGTTGTATTGTTCGCACTTTGTATAGATAAAGTAGTTTTCTTTTACCCAGAACAGTCTCATATAAACCCACACTAACTTAATAATGTAATTATCTCATTTTTAATATGTTGTTTAATATGAGTTCAAGACATATTGTAAAGTGTCGTCATCAGGCCTTAGACTTGAAATGGTAAAAGGGTACGTTCATCTCAATGTTTTCAGGGGACATTTTAAGAAATCACCTCTTTACTACACCTGGTGCTGTAACAGACCGATACTCCTCTGGCACTGATATTTCTTAAATGAGCATAATTTCAAATGGTGATGTTCAGAACTGTGACCACACACTTCAGTGAACCAGAAACCTGTCGGCAGCATTTATCATAACCTGTGGTACCTCTCTAGAGAAGACGATACTTAACCATTTTTTTTTCTTCATCAGGCTGAAACAGAATATTGATAATGAGCCATTTAATTAATCATAGAACTACATGTATATTGTCTTTGTGCAGTTGTTGTCCAAATCTAGATATGCGCTCCAAATTATCTCAACTGATAGACACTGCGTGGTTCTTTCGAGGAAAAATGATAGAAGCAGCGGCAGGATATGGTCACTGCAGCTGATGCGATGCTTGCTGGTCTCGTTTTGAACAATCAGTTTTATCATTGTGGATTAACCCCACCTGCAGTTGCAATATTCATACATTAGATACCAGCATAGTGTATGTTTTGAATGAGGGAATGTGGTTATGCCATTGAAATCCAAGCATTAGTAAGTACTTTTTACTTTAAACATTTACTTCAAACACAGATCTACAGTATTCCATTCAACTGTTTCTCTGTAGCATCTACCAGGTTTACATTGGTTCTCAGATGGTTTCGGTAGGAAATACCACTCAGTTAAGATCTACGTATGTTATTTGAATGGTCAGTGCAGGGATTCAGCAGAGAGGTCAGAGAGGTTTTGATTTTGGACTATCTGGTACAAATCAATCAATTGCAACACATTTGCGGCACTTTTTTTTTGGTGACCTTTGTGAAAGCCTGAGAACAAACTTGTTGTCTGACCAGATAATATTTGTAACTCTTAAGATTCACAACAAACTGTTCACCGATCCACTGCTGACTGGTAGAATTGGTATATGGTGACACTTTTGATCCAAATTATACTCAGCATTTAATAGCCATCTGGCGTTTTACTAATTAGGCCATAGAAACAACAAAAACACAAACATAAATCATGTATTTGTTTACTCCTACCTGGGGTGGAACTGAAATAAATTTCTCTCCCAAGACATGAAACCAGAGCAGGGCTTCAGGATTGTGTCAGTCCATTCATCTGTTAAGTGATGAACATAATGACACTAAAATCTCAAATTGTATCCTCAGGATCTTCATCACTCTCACGACCTGACCAGCAGCCGAGTCTTCCAAACCATTGTGGAACCACTTCCACCGTACGAAAAAATGTAGTCGCTGCTGTGTTCTCACTGTCATTGACCATAGAAATAACATACTGCTGTTTAAACGTGGTCGTATTCCTCTTGCTGCTCTTTTCTACTTTACATTGTAATCTATCAGGAACCTGTGCATGGCACTTTGGATCAAAGCAGGACACTTTTTTGTAATTTTACCTGTTTTAACGTCTGTTTTAAGGTAGTAGTGGCTTGTGTGCATTTAGAGCTGGATCATACCATCGTACTTGTTTGTCCATTCATCCACTTGTTCAATCCAATAATGTAGCAAAACCCAGTCCATTAGGATACGAGGCCCTTCACTTTTCACATTTTTGTTTAGATTTTTGGGGTCAAGGATCATCAGACAGTACGAGTTGTTATCTATATTGCTCATAATATTTAAATAAGGCTCATAATTTGAGTATCCAAACAGTCCTTTTTATGAGACAAAAGACGTAATTCTTTTCCTGTACAGATTTTAAATCTGCAGCCTCTTCCCTTGTTTTACAACCATTTTTCATTCATCCATAATAATTTTGTTAATTGCCACCACATTGCCTACATTGCTGTTTGTTGTTTTTACAACATTAGATGAGACACAATGGCTCATTCAGTAGCAGTAGTAAAGAGGTCTGTAGTACATTGTTGAGTTGATTTGAATGTCTACAGTATCACTTTTGTCCAGTATATCACACAAACCTGCTGTTATTTATTGACATGAATTTTAATCAGTGGCTTCCAATCATAAAAACACTTTTTTTATTATGCTTAGGCCAACATACTAGTATAGCAATAATCCAATAATCATCTAACTCATCAATCAGATGAATTACAAAGTACTAAAAAGTGCAACGTAGCTGACCTTTGAGAGCTCAAAAGGCCATTGAAGACCAGCAAAGTACTGGGCTCTATATGACAAGTGTGTGTATATTCTAAATACATACCTGTTGAAACAAGATGTCAAAAATGTATATCTGATTTTCCTCTCGAGCTTTCTTCACTGCAGTTATTGTCTGTGTTTGTTTTGTTTTCAGTTGTCACAGGACAGAATTGAGGATGATTAAGGAATGTGGTATCGCATGAAAACGCTAATGCATGTATTTCATAAGCTATGCCAAGTAAAAAAAAGAAAAAGCAAAGCATGGCTGATATATTCCATTGCTTAATTTGCACATCATTCCAATATTTAGAATATTTCATCTGTACAGTTAAAAGGATTAAACTTAGACATCTTGCCAATATAAAATACTATTTAATGCCACATTTGCTTTTAACATTCTACCATTTAATGTTTTTTTAAATTATTTTTTCTCATAATTTTATTTTTGAATTCTGCTGATCTGTGCTCTCTGGGTGCTCCTACCAAACGGGTGGGTTACTGTTTCTTTTACTTTTGTTTTCTTTGACAAGATGTTTAATAATTACTGTTGTACACCAGCAGAAACAACACTATGGATGCGATAATCTGATATTGTGGTTAATAATTAGCCTCATGTATGTATGTGTGTATGTATGTATTGTGAAAAGCCTTCCATGAATTCACTTCAGCGATAAGGTTTGTGAACCCCTGTTGAAATGTTCTCAGCTGCATCAAAGATGTGGTCTGTCTCTAATATAAAAGCAACTCAAATATAAATATATATATATAGCTAAATGCAATAAAGAAAGATAGTGAATTTGTAGTTTTATATTACAGTATGTAACGAACAATGACATTAAAATGTAAATGTTCAGTTAAAACCTTTTGTATTATTTATGCCATCAATTGTTTCAATCATGATGTAATTTTTATGATTTTTTTTTAAACCGGCAGTTAATCTGCAAACTAATGGCAACTTCCAAACATGCTTTAAAGCAGCGTCACTATTTGTTTCTGATAACTGGTGAAGCGATTATAAAACATCAATCACTCTAATGGTTAGCAGAAGTTAATTAGGATTAGAGAGTCAGTTCATTGAGTTATTGTTGTGACACAGCTGTTTTTTGTTGTTGTTGTTGTTAACAGAGTCACAAAAAGTTCAACTTTTCTCAAGGTGAAACCAATAATTAATGCCGTTATTTGCAACATGCGTGTTTGCATAGACATTTAACCACTGAATCAAAGTTGCAATAACCACTGAAACGGAAGAATCTGAATCCGTCAGATACTGTAGTGTAACAGAGTATTTAATATTAATAGTAATACTCAAGATAAGAAACTTCACTTGTGAGTTTGGGGTCAAATGTTTGTTTGTTTTTTGGGCGGGGGGTAGATATTTGAAGACATTTTTTCCGATGTTAACACTACAAACAGACCATACTGAAACTTTTCAGGAGCCTTAAGTAAAACAAATAATGATGAACGGTTTATATGATTATTTGAATGATACAGAAACTGAGGAGCTGTTGAATGAATGAATGAATGTCAATCAATGATTGAGTCTCATTTAGTTCTTTTCCTTAAGCTAACAAAGAACACTACAGTGCTAAATGCAGAGCACGTCTTCCCTTTGACCTTTTTGTCTTTTACTTATGATATTTTTTTAATGTATCATTCATAAAGCATTTTGTAAAATATCGTTGCATTTATTATTACTGTATTCCTTGTTGTACCAGGGTTATGAGGTTGTTATTGACTTTACATTAGGGCCTCTGTTCCAGCATTTGCGTCTTAATTTTTTATCTTTATTTTCTTTTTCCAAGTGTTGTGACATTCAGTAGTTTCAACAAGTTCATAAGATGGTGTCAAAGTCTTCAATGTTAATTTATTTCTCTTTTGTTATCATGTATGCACTTTTGATGTTTTTTTTTGTTTTTTTTTATTTCTCCAAAAGGACAAATGTGTATATACTTTGTTAGTTTACTCATGCAAGTACAAAATGAAAAAATCTGATTAAAAATACTGAAATAATTCTAGTGGTGTGTTGTTATTAAGGTTTGTTTGAATGAGTTCATTCTTACACTAGAGGGAGCCTTTCTCTAACAAATTGTCCTCAGCAGGACTCTCGACATGTAGCTTGTGGATTCTGTTGGTTTATAGAGATTCACTGATGCAGCATTAAAAAAATAGGTAAACCAATATTAAAGTTAGTGTGTTTTATCTCACAGCTTCAGATGAATTCATGACCGAAAAGCCTGTGATCTCACTTGAGCCAGTAATTTTCAGATCTGATCAGACTGTCTCCATAAAAGCATTTGTGTTCTCACATGTTGTTCTGTAGCAACATGAGATACATTTTAAAGACCTTTTTATTTTAATGACCCATTCTTATCAAGTTTGGATCCTGGTGCGGATGAGCAAGCAAGTGTACAAGCACACAAATCTAATGCTCATTGTCTCGCTGCTGCAGAGACTATGTATTAGGTGAGACCTCAAGGCTGTGCAATACATCAGCGGCTCTAAATTTCTGGGCAGGATTATTATTTCAAGCTTCTCCTGACTGCAGAATATAGAGGGTGCAGGTGCTGGGATGTGCAGATGCAAGCATGTCTGAGCTCAGTTTGTACTCAAAGAGGGACGTCCACTTGTCATGATACTTTAGCACCTATATATGGCTTACATTATATATGACTGGAACCACAGTGAAAAGTTTTGCTTTCAGCTGAAATGTGAATGTTACGTCTTTACTGGGATCGAGATTTGCAAGTCATGTTCTTGGCTGGATCAAGATTAGATTCTAAGACTTAATCACATTAACAACCTTTATTGATTCATTAACTGTTATCCATCAACGTGTGCTTTAAAGTGTCAAAAATGAAAAATGATCAGTTTGAATCACTTATCACTGCAACCTACAAATAATTGCTAACTAGGATTGAAATTTTAATCAGCAGTAATAGAAGAAGCGCTCACATTCTTGACTTAAGTAATTGGCAACACAGTGTTAAAATTCTCAATGTAGTATTGCCAATAAAATGCACTTTAAGTATTATCATATATTTTTGGTTATTGATGCAAGTATCATTTTTCTATCTGCAATGTAACGACTCCAACTGTCAGATAAATGCAGTATTTTCCCTATATAAGTACTTTAAAATTGTTAGTACATGAACTCCACCACAATCAAAAAGTCATCAGTGCTCTTCTGATCTATGAATTGGTCATTCGGCTAGTCACTGTAATACTTCAGGATGAATACTAATAAAACCTTTAGAGGTCACTTCTTTGTATCACTTTGTATAGTGAACTGTACATAGTTTGTATGTATGACAGAATGTGATCATCTCCCACACCACCCAGCTGACTTCCAGTCAGTGGATCACCTGAAAGCAGCTGTTAAGCCACATTTTAGTATTTTAGTCCCACTTTCTGTCTATTTGACTGGCATGGACATGTTGGTTTATGCCATAAAACAGGGCAGCCAGTCAGCTCTTGGCTGAAATCCACCTCGTGAATCATTTGAAATTTCCTGGTAAGCAGAGGATGCCATTTACTCTTCTTCTCCAGTGCTTTTAAATGGAGTCGAAACCAACATCTGACTCCTCTCTCATGATAATATCAGTCTCCCATGGTACAGTGGAGTTACTTTAGCAATTCGCCTGTGGTTTTTATCTCCTTTGTCCCCTCTTTTGACTCCACCCCAGAGAGTGCAGAAAAAATCAATAACAATTGATTTTAGAAGGCTAGAAAAGGCGGTTGGAATTCAAGGGAAGAACCAGGAAAAGACAGAGACAGAGAGGTACGAGCAGAGAGGTGTGAGACCCTAAGCATAATATGCATGTGCTGGCACAGCTAAAGGTCACCAACATGAACCTGTCTGTAACAACAGATTATGAAGTGTGTAGGCCTCAGAGAGGTCTCACATATAAGATAGGAACAGCTTTGAATGGTCATGCCAAGTCATTTTAATCCATGAAGAGGAAGGTGGTCTCTCCCTTTAGCAGCGCAGGATTGTTGATGATTGCTTATAAACACTACAGGATTGAGTTGTTTTTGACATTTATTGTAAAGTGAGAAATAATGTACCGAAGCCAAATCTTCTGCCTCACTATCAGCATTAATGTGTCTTGTTCTTCCTTGTAGCAGCCAATTAGTTGCCTGTTTTCTACTATCCGCTGCTGAGCTTCATTTCACATTCACTTTCTTGTTTGTTATCCCCCCCCCCCCCTTTCCTCCCCGAGACCACTCTATCAACCTTCACAGGATAATGTTCAAAGCAGGACAAGACAGCAACAGACTTTCACTACAGAGAGAAAGGGATGTTTGATTTCTATTGCAGGATTCGTCCGGGGTCCGGTGGGTCAGCGTGGCTGACAGCTTGGAGATTGGCAGTTGAGATCTTTCCCAGGCGGAACAGTGTTGGACAACACAAGCAGTGATCCAAAGGCACCAGTGGAGCAGGGTGGAGGTGGGGAGGCAGCAGATGTGGTGTATTCCTCAGTCGAATGTGTGTGTGTGTGCGTGTATGTGTGGTCTTTTGGCTGAGGGCCATGCTTCCCTCCTTGTCCCCAGAAAAGCTGAATGGTACTCAGTACCTGCAGACTTCAGATCTAAACACCTGGGGACCCATCAATGGTTTAAGATGAGAGACATTTCAAAGAAAACGTGAAACTGGATTTTTGTTCCTTGTTTTCTTTATTGAATTTTTATTATTCCCTGCTGTCATTTCCTTTCCTCCTTTATCTAGTGTTTCAGGCAAAGCAAACACACACAAGATTAGCACTGAGAGAATTTATCACTCTTCCTGATTTTGATCAGAGCCATCCGAACCGGTGAGTTGATTTTAATATAGATGCGCGCACACATGGACATGCAATCACAAAGCTGTTATCACGCTACTGCACAGATTCTCTTTCTGTTATGAAAATAACACACTTATAAAAAATCACATAAAAAATCACTTGTATATAGAGATATATGAACATCTAAATATCCAGATGTCAATAGACAGTATATTGCATGCTTCATTAGATGCAGAAGAATAGAAGAACAACATATTTCTTATAAGCTCAGCTGTGTGGATGATTGTGCTGGCATGGATGTGAATCTCAGCAACAGCATGCAGTATTAATGATCTCATTCTTTGTTGTTATGGTTGTAGGATGATCTAGGATCAGAATCAGACAGGTTGTAATAACCCTTTGATTTCTTCTGACAGCACACTGAAGCATGCCTTCAGTCGTACACATGACATGTTCTGTGTTTGGCCACATTTTCCATCCGTCAGTTCAATCTATACAGATTCAACCTTACTTGGTGGAATTTTTGTAAGATTGTTTCTTTTCAGGACTGGAACAAATCTGGAACAGATAATGAAATACTAAAACAAATTACAAACAAAACAAAAAATGAAAAAAAGATAATTAAATATGAAACAAACAAAGAAAAGGAAAAGAAAGAAAGGATAAACAAATAGCCTATAAAGAACTTTTTGAACGCTGAGAGCAAAACCACATCATGGACTGAGATTGGACTGGAACTAAAAGTAACAAGTAAAGCTGTTGGATTACAGAGGCTAACAAAAATCTGGAAATGGACCCTGTGGACCGTAAACGGGGATAATGGGCCTACCAGCTCCTATACACATGCTGTACTGTCCTCAAAGAGCTGCCAAACAGCACCTGAAGTCAGCGTTTGCAGTTTCAACCCATTAAAGTTATTCGACCACCTGTTGGATAGTTTATGAGGAAGACAGAGCTGTCAAAGTAACACGCAAATACGCACACACTGACCTGCCAAGTATGAACTAGTTTACAATCTGTGTATCTGAGAGTCAATGAATGTTTTACTACCTGAGGATATGGGTCAGAGTTTCTTACCCTGACCAGGAAGTTGACACTGTGAATCTACATTTTTTGCAAAGAAAACTGCACATTATGGGGTTAACAGGTAGTACAAAAAGAAACATTGCATAACTTTTTATGTTATGCTTTTCCACAGGAAGAAAAGCTTTGAAGGAACCATATTTTACAAAGGCTTCAGTGGCCATGAATCCTCTTTATCATGATACATGGATTCATGAGCACAGCGGCTAATACGAATATAAAGCCAGATGCCCCCATAAGCTGTTTCACCATTATTTATTTATGAATGAATATTCTCCAACCGCACTAATATGTCCCTGGGCTTAGGGAAATGGTCTAATGTATTTGTTAAGCTTGGTCTCGGATTCTTTATTACCTGTCAGATCTCTAAAAGTAACACTTTATCATGTGGTTTTATTTCTTCTTCTGTTCACCTCCTACGACAGAGAATCCTCTTAAAATGTAAAAAAAAAAGCAGAATCTGACAGTGGATGATAGTTGAGCCTGTGCAGGCACTGAGGTCCATGTTAATGTTTTCATTAATATAACCTGCATTATAAAAACTGAATTCGAGTGTCAAGTGCACAAATGTTATTTATTGCAATCGAAGGCAGGAATATCTGTGAAATTGGCAAATCCTTCTAAAAAAACATCTGGATTTCTTAATGACTCTGATGTAAATGCTGCATCTCCGCTCACATATTTAGGCCTGCATCACACACAATATAGGACGTTAATGGGGAGTGAACTGGTACCTTAATGCAGTTTGGAATGAATTTGTCATTTATTTTCTTTGCACACTTGGGGAGGAATGATCAGGCTGACAGAAGGTGATAAAACTGCTTTGCTTTACATACCAATCTTTGTTTGTTGGTTTATGTGTTGGTTTAATGTAGACAAATAGAGGAATAAAGTGCTGTTATGATTCCCATGCATCCTTGAAATCTCCTAAATCATACAAAACCATGAGAACATGACTGGAAACTTTAACATTTGAAGCACTGATTGCCTCAATGCCTCTTTTCATTCCCTTTATGTATCATCTCCCCAGTAAGAGATAGCTTCGGAAAATGAGAAGTGAAACTACAGATCGTATTTCAGGGATATCGCAATGAGTCAAATTTCCCAGTCACCTAATGGCCTTGTGTCATGTTCCTGACACGTTTCAAAAAAAGCCATCCTCTCCGCTCTGCTAATTAACAGTAAGAAGAAGCCCTATCACATTCCCCAGACTCTCCTTTTCACCAGTGAGAATAACAATGAACCTAGTAGAATGAATTACAGATTGTCTACGACTCTGAGGATTCATATGAGCTTTTCAGTGAATTTTCATCATCATTTAAAGGTGCTTGTAAGCAGTTTTCAGTGCCCACAGAAACTGATTAATGAGTGTACTCATAGTGCTGTGATGATACAGACAAGTGCCAGTTTTAACCAGAGCAGCACCCTAAAACCAAAGCCTGGTTTCTATGCGTGTGCATCAATCTCTCTCCTTCAGTTCCCACCAGTTCCTGGCTTCCAAACAGCTTCTTCAGTGACAAGCCCTGCCTTTGCTTATTTTCTGGTCTTTAAAATGCAAATAACAGCCCTAATTTCACTTTTGCAATAACTATAAATTCTTCAAACACGGATGCTACTATAAGATAAATCAAAATATATGGTTTAAACCAAACATTTTCTCAATAGATGGCCTGAAACAGAATTTCTTTTTTTTTTTTCAGGGCATGGAACATTTTCATTCCTGCTGATGAGTAAAGTATTACCTCTCATTCAACACATTTCTGACCTCAGTGTGACAGCTTATAGAGCTGGAGTGTCCGAAAGAGTTCAATTAGCTGTTGCTCTAAGCAATGAAGCCCTCAAGAGCCGGAGAACATTCACTGCAGTTAGCTTCCTCATAAAGTAAGAAATGTCAGCCGAGACTTTGAGGCAAGCAGTTTAAGTCTACCTCTATAATTATGATGTAAGAGAACACATTAATAAATAAAAATATCAAACTGTGCCTTGAGTATGTACACTTGAAAAACCCCATGGCAGCTTGTGAGGATCTTAAAATTGCTATTTTCATGCATTTTTAATTAGTAGTGGAATAAAGGGAAGAGGAGAGAAAACACACTAAAACGAACTCCACAGAAAGTCTTTACATGTAATACAGAAGCAATTTACTGCAATTTAGTGTGGCTGGAATCCAGCAGCTTCCTCAGGCACCTCTTTTATTTTCATAGAAGATCCGGTGACAGTAATGAATCATAGTTAAGACCATACTGCAGTGTAAGCTCGCAGTTTATCAAACAGTCAGCAGCTCATTGCTTTTGATCCTTGTGAACGTCATTGTAATAGATTGCAGTCCGCTGCATTGATAGTTCCCCCGACCGATCCTTTTCTGGCATTCCTTCCTCTTCCATGCTTCAGATTTCACATTTCTTCACAGGGAGCTGGAAGGAGAAACAACAACAAGCAAACAGACCCAAGGAGCCTTGGAATGCGAATGCAATGACCTTGGCGCATGTTATCCTCCAGAGTGTTGAGTTTCTGTGGCTGAAGGCAGGAATTTAATCATTGCATTCTTTTGTCTCTGAAACAGGTTCACTCTGACATTCTGCTGAAGGACGAGATATGTTTGGAGAGAGTTATCAGCTCTTACACAGAAGCAGAACCCTTTCAGTTTCCCTCGACTGCATCGTTTATCAGCAGATGATTGATACTTATATCTGGCGCTGACATGGGGTCATTCCTCTTAATTCTGCTCAACAGTGAGTCAGGATGGGGGTTATGTTGTTGATTAGTGTGTGTGCCTCAGTATTGGTTAGATTTGTGACTCTGACAGTGGCTGTCGAGTCATGGAAATATTAATGGTGAAGGACGGAAATATTGTAGGAGGCAAGAAGATGTGATTTTAGGGCCTGAACCACATAACAAGGTGCTGAGAGACTTAGTTTATAATCACTTTTCTAAATATGATTTGATATATTACCTGTAACCTCAAATTTACAACATTGATATTGTAAGATATATTAGGGGTATATGTGATAATGCAACATGACCTGTGTTTTTCATGGCAGTAAGTTATGAACACAGAGATTATCTCCTTTGTCTTCTCAAGCAAAAATGCTTTAGAAATAACTCTAGATTTATTAGCCTGAGATTAAAAATACTCATTCATGCCACCTAATTACAGAGTGTAAATGTGTAAATTGTTCTCATGCAACTGCTTGTTGCAATTGACATTCAAAAGTATGCATTTTGTCTACTACAAATTTTAGGGTTTGTTTGAAAGGAAGAGGTTTAAGTTTGTGATTTTCACTTCATATTGAGGAACTGCACAAAACTTCAGGAGCTCTAACCTTAAGCTTATTGCAGCTGTGGTAGTTAATAATCCTCTGTAATATTCTAATATTCTTATCATTCCCATATGATACGTTTACTCCATTCTAATTACTCTGATAAAGTACCATTCCAATCGTATAATCAACCTCAACTCAGACGGCTTTCATCAGTTCTTCAAATATCACAACAATGGAAATGTATACCTTTGCCAGGAGCAGAATATTAAGAAATTTTGGAAGAAAAACAGTGTTTGAAATCAGCAGGCTATTGATGTTGATATCTGTAGAGCACTTGGCTGTCTGCACTGATTATAAATGTCTATCATGAATCTCTGTGAAGGTATTAATGTTAGGATTTGGCAGTTGGTCTTCCACTTAGAGGAAAGTGCCATGTCTATCACAGAGGGGAAATGATGAAAACCAGGTGGGTCAGAGAACTACATCATTTATCAAAAAGCCCCAATAATGTCTAATCTTATTCTGATGTGATTTCAGAGGAGAATAAAACATTTCAGCAAATACAAATTCTTTGATATTCCACCGAGGACATTTTCCTTTATTGGCTTATTAATGTAACTGGTTTCTTGAAATTAAAAATATATCAAACTTATCAACACAAATGATAGACAAAAGGGAAACCGGCAACTTTTAATGGGACCAAACTGAGCACATCTACCATGTAAAGCAAGTCCACATGGAAAATGCAGTTCCCATGTGCACTTGCACAATGCATCACAGGTGTACTCATTTGGTCCAATTAGCAGGTTTTGGATTCTTACATTTGCCCTGATAAAGCCCCTCACAAACATACTTGACTTTCTAGATGGTTGCATTGTTCATAATGGTTGCATAAGTATGCACAACCTTCATTCTTCTGAACTGAGCGTGTTAAAATTGTGTCAGATTCTTGCATGTGTGAAAGGGTTTCGGAGCATGTTGCAGCCACCAGCTGCCCATCCACCATCCTTGGTGAGAGAATCATACAGCCATAATGCTTCACAGACCACAAAGGACAACACACATAACAGCATGTTGAACAATGAGGTCCTTACATTACATAACATACCAGGTGCCACTAGTTCCCCCTACCCTCCCTTGGCTCTCTCAGTTTGAATTTTCCTCTGGTGATGTTCACAGTAGGAGATTGTGTGGCTGCCGGTCAAAGCTTTTCCTCTAATATAAGGAGGGCCTTTGATGCTGAAACTTTAATGGCCGCAAAGAAAAGCCTGCAGTGTGCAGCTGTGAGTAGACACAAAACACAGAACTATTGTACTTGTATTGTAAATTTTACAATGACAACAATTAAACAGATTTGTTGACAAAAAGCAGTTCTTTGGTAAGATGATCACTCCTTGCTTGTCCGAATAAAAGTCTCAGCTTAATGCCGAAAGGACTTTTAAAAAAACACAAAAAAAACATGCAACAAATCCTGATGTGCAATGTGATGCAAGATTTGCAACAGTTAAACCTAAAACTCAAATTCAAAAGAGTGAAGAAAAAAAGTGAAGTCATGTTTCCATGGAATTTTATTTTTCCTTGCGGGAGCTATTGTAACATGGACAGAAAAGCCCTGAGGAAACATGTCACCTAAGATGTTAAGAGAGTGGAGAGTAACTCACTGTGTACTAAAAACTGAACAACAATGTAGGAGGCATCAGTCATAGTGATGAACTTACAGATGATTAACCTCTGAATCTGAAGCTACCCATCTGCTTTATGGAGCTTTACAGCTGAGTTACAGATCATTGTCCAGCCCCAAAACTTGCCTGTGTTTTAGTTCACTTGCACCACATTTATAGTTGTTTCTGGTCACAGCAGTCTCTATCAACCCACCGTACACTACAGCAGACAGACACAGCTAATGACTGGCTGGTGAATATAGTGAAGCATTTAATAGCTAAATGAAAAAAGCTATTTGCTCAGGAACTGGTAGAATGAAACTGGTTAATCAGCAACTTGACCATTTAAACACTGTAAATGGGAGAAAAAAAGAAAATTAATTATTCAATACTCTGAGTGCATCTTTCACCTCTGTTGCCAGCCGACATAACAGCTATGTAGTGCATCTTTTCAGCAAATGTCCATATGTGGGTGACTTCCAAGATTCCTACAGTCTGCACATACAGTTGTAGCCCGCTAGATGTGCGGTCTATTGTTTTACTGTGCATAATGACTGATTAGACAGATAAGAGGAACCCTCCCCCCCAACATGTAATAAAAGTGGCTTTAATCAGTGTCATCATATCCTGAGACCCCTCTGTCAGGTATTATCAAGCCCAAAGAATACAGCGAGAGAGTCAATCCCACGCCTGCTGTGCTCAGCATACGGATGTGTGAGTGCAATCTTAAAAGCTGTTCCACTAACGGAGACATAGCATCTATAGAGCCCTGTTCCTGGGAGCATATAATTTCCCATTTCAGCATATTGGTCCGTTGTGTAATTAATCTTAATTTAGGGGCAGGAAGTGGCAGGGGAGGGTGTTCAGAGTCTGGTCTGCTGTCAGGTTGGACCTGTACTCGGGTCTTTTAATAAAGAAGAAAAGGGGGAATTGAACACAATCGGATGTCATAGAGGAAAACTGAAGAGGCTGTAGATGATTTATCTTTTGGGATCCTGGTATATGCAAAAGTGGAAATAAGTTGGTTTAACATATTCTGCTTGCTGACTGTTTTGATAGGCTATCTAACTCCATAGGCAATAATTATAAACCCTTATTTTGTCTTTTTCAGTGTACTTTATTGTGTCATAAATCACTACTGGATTTTATTATATTGTTTCCCCAAAGAACACAGGGGAATATATTTGAAACAGAGGTGCATGCTCACTTTTTTATGATTATCAGGACAACAAAAGAGCAATATTTTCATGATCATACATAACAACAAAGAATGACCCTGATGTGCATGGCTTTAAGGAGAAACCTTATTACCATGCACCTATAACAAGGTTTGTATATTCTTTATTAGAAAAGCAAATGTTTGACCAGATGCCATTTTTTAATTAATCATATTATGGCATTGAATACCTCATCAACTCTGTGAATATCTGAGCTGACAGCTTGATATATTTGAAATGTAAACCGAGACAAAGCACGTGGAGGTCAGTTGTGGGCTGCTGAGACCAATAAGTCTGTGCATGGTAATACTGTATCTATTTTCTGTTCACACAGCAGCTGAATAGATGAATGTAGCATGAAATATTGCTCGGAGCTCAGGGCTGAAGTCGAACTGGTGTTTATGTTTAATTGCAGCAATTTATTTATTTAAATCGGTTAAAGAACACAATGCGCTGTAGGATTTACCGTCAGGTATTTTAATGACCCACAGCTTACGGTGTGCAAAAGAATGCTAATGAGGACAGGACGGTAAATACTGAAATCTCTGAGCAGTTTTCAAAACGGTTTTCAGATATGAGAAAAGACTGCAGGGACCTTTTTTTTTTTCTTACTTAACTTGTATGGTATTAAGCCTGTTTTAGGCCTGATCCTCCTGCTCCACTATGCAGAATAATGAATGTTATTTTAATATTACAAAGATTATTAGGCTGATCCTTTCACAAGACAGCAGCAGGTTATTCTGAGACTTCCTCCACAGTCTCAGGTTCAAGTCGAAAATCCCTGCGACATGTTTAAAATATCAAGTAGTTCAACATTTGCAGTAATTGTGCGTATTTGCATTGACTGCCTCGCTGTTATTTCACTTGGATGATATGCAGGATATGTCGTGTGGGAGATATTAAGTTCTCAACTCACTCTATCTCATTCTGTCTCTCCTCCAGTCCTCCCCCTCCAACTCTCCCTCCTCCTTTCATCTCTCATCTGCACTTCTCGGCTGATCTGCCACCATCTTTAAAGCCGCTCTGGATCTCTGAGAATATTCCTCGCTCAGCAGCTATGGATGAACTGATCCTCACACTCCGCTGCTGTATAGAGGACAGGTGAGCAGATACCTTACAGATTTACCCAAATACACTCTCTTGGCATATGACAGATTTATAAAATACTACATATCAACAGCAAAAAAAAGGCTCTCCAAATAATAATAAAAAAACACTTCCACTTGTGTGAGTGTGAAGGTAACTGAGAAGGGCTCACTAACTGAGAAGCAACATGTCTGCTTTTATTTGTCCAAACATTGGTAACACACAAGCCTGAATACTTGCAAAGATCTGATGTAAGGCAATCCAAACAAGATAGGCCCTCTCGTCTAATCAGAGTCTTGATTGTTATTGATCTTCTCTGCTTTCTGCAAACAGAGCTTCAGGAGCATTTTTATCATTTCACAGTGAAAGAGTTTCCATCCTCTGACTGCTTTGGTTCAACAGAAGCCATTTGATTATTTTCTGGTTTGTATATAGTAAAAGCAGAAATAAAATACAAAGCTTACACAGCTGCAGGTTTATTAAAGTGATGCGCATCCTCATGCTCATTAATGACTGAGGAGAGCAGCCAGTTTGGACGAGGCCGTGATGTGAATTAGAAGCTGCTGTAAATCTTTTTTATCTGCCAAGCTGGAGGGAGTTTGCTGTAGCATCAGGAAAGTTTTACAGCCCATTGACGCTTGATACATCGACTCATATTGTTTAAAATGTGTCTTTGTTTGGGCTCGTTCCTTGCAAGTGTGCACATGAGCCAGCTGTGTTTTTAAAATATTCTCAGGACGTCTCATGTTGAAATCTGACACATTTTTCACAGAACGGTTCACTGACATGTTGTTCAAACACTACCTTTGTAAAAATGACAATCATTAGAGGTAATGACCATGAATCTATTAATTACTGGCCACAGTAAGAAGGTATTAAATATATAATTACAAATACAGTCAGCAATTAGTCAGTCTCACAGTGTTTTACAGGAACATATAGTGCTCCTCCGCACACTATTCTGAACATCAAACAAGCTGCTTTATATGTCTTATGAATTATATAAGACATGATGCTGCTCCTCTTGGTCAGTTCAAACGAATCGTCTGTACAATACCCTGCTCTCATGCCTTTATAATAAGTTTTGATGAAAAATCAATGAAAAGGAAACCCAGGTCTACTTATATAAGACTGTTTCCCTCAGTGTCTTGATTCATGTTTGTTTGCAGTTTCAATCTGACAGGGCTGAGGTGAGGATACACTCCAGTGTTTCAAAGGGCAGAGGCCCATCCGCCTTCATTCCACGCCACGACTGTTGCCATTCTTTAACGCTACACTAGAGCGAACCGTCCCATGAAAGTGTTTTCTCATCTTCTGCACTCCTAAAAAGAGATATAATGCCTATCAAGCATCCAACAAAGCTTTTACAAAATAATAACAAAGAATAAATATCCTCCGGCTCTCGTTTCTACTGCAGCCTTTAATTTTTAATAATATGGCTTTATCGTCACACTGCCTGCAGCCACACAGGTTAATCTGTAATAATTACTGTAATACTAAAGCAAAGCAATATATTCCTAATCAGAATTGTAATAATGATGTTTGTGATTCGCATACAGTATTTTCACAACCTCTGACTGCCGCAGTGTGTGAGTGGGAATGGTCTGCCCACATAGCCTGAAGCAGCAGTCAAGGAATTTCACTTTCATTGGTTTCAATGAGGGTTCATACCTCATTTTAGTGCTTCTGCAAGCGGGAAACACTGAAGGAAAGGCGGTGCTTGATTCATTTCTATTCATTTACAGGTAGATACTTAAATTGTAAATGACTGTGGTTCATCACATTGTTTTGCATGCTTCTGTTGATTATATTTGACCAGACACTATGCAGACATAAACCATTTTAATTTCAATGTAATGAGTATTTGTCAGTTACTGTAACCTCTCCCATGAAGACATATTTTATATTATAAAAAACTGTATTTTATTATATTGTTCCTCTTTATCTAGTTATACACATATGAGTGCTCACAGGAGGCGTTGACAAATGAATAAGTGCTTATATCTGCTTACAACTACACTATAGTCCTTAATAAACCATTAAATGTTTATATAAATTGCCCATAAATGCTAAATGGGAGGTTAAAATAAAGTGTGACCATTATTTTAAATGTGTGGTCAACTGAAGAGCAGTTTATTATATTTTAAAGTATTTATAATTTAGTATTTCATTAATAATAAAAATATTCCTTGAATTGCTTACTCACAAGCTTGTATCTTTGAATCTAGCTTATATCTAAAGTGAAAGAAAATATCTCTAACTAATGAAGATATAACTGTTTCAAGGGCCATTTGCTGTATAGTAATTTGCAAAAGACTGAATGAGTGGGAGGTTAATTAGGAAGTTTAAAATCTCACTTGAATTAGATGCAGCTACTGTATGACGCAAGAAATGCTCCAGCGTTGCTCGTTTTATTGGGCGATTAAGCTCAGTCATGACCATTAGCCTCTGGAAATTGCAAATTCAAACAAGGATGAATGTGGTTTGATGGGAGGCATAATAGTCGAAATGAAACAATATTCATCATTATTACTAACGCAAGCAGGTTTCTGGTGGAAACTGGTGGAAAAACAAATTTAATTAAAATTCTCTGTAGAAAATGACACTAGATGTCAAATTCCCATCCGCTTCATGTAACTCACGTTAACTTTAAAGAGAATATAGATGTTTGATCTGAGTGAATACTTTCTCCACTTATATATTTTTAATCAGTGAAAGTATCCGCAGATGTTCAATCACAAAAAAAACATTCCACTACTCTTCTGGTTGTAGCTCCCAAGCTTGTTGAAATGTCTGCCCACCATTCCACTGAGATTAGAGAATATTAGTATGTGGGCTTGAGGCTAAATATCAGGAATTGTTAGTCAGTAACATGGCCACTTTTTGTGCTCTCCAACCCATGTGAGGCCACACGGCGCATAATAAAGCGTCCCATGCACTTCACTTACATCCTCACAGCACTCACTGTCCTCTGGGTGTCTGGATTCCTCTCCGTGGGAGTCAGCAATGCTCCTTCCTCTTAGCAGGGAGGCATGCCAGTGATTTTGGTGAGGATACACTGGTTGAAAACGGTTAGAAAAAACCCCCCCACTAACACATAAATTCATCATGCACGCTGTAAGTCACGCCACTTGTGCAATCAGAAGTGTGAAACCGGTGCAAATGAGCAGCTTGTGTGTGGCTGGTGTGCAGTCAGAGCTGCTATCTGATTCTTACAGCAGAGCCTCTGATTGTTCCTGCAGGCCGGTTTGTGTGATACATAAATATTCAATTACCTTCAGATTAACACCAGATCTGCATCTACCAAATATTTATTTAAACCAAAGACAAGTCCATGCTATTTCTTTTTGTGTTAAAAAAGTAGGAAAGCTTGTGTGTTTGTTCATGTATCCAAAATCTAACACCTTCTCTCAAATATCATTTAGATCCTTAATTGAGTCACATTGTCTTTGGTTTCTGAGTTGCTCAAACTCTCGCTCGATTCAAGACATTTTCATTCACACCAACTGGAGCAACGGTTTGGTGCACAGACTATGGAGTGGATTTACAACTCCTTCAGCCTGTCCCATTTTCCGAACATGTTGAATAGTGATGATAAAACTGTCAGGGCGTTTGCCAGAAACTCTTTGTATCTGGCCATGAGGCGATGCAATGCTCTGGCACAACAGAGTCAGTCAGGTTTCTTTAGCCTCAAAACTAAATCCACCCCAATGTCAAAAAAGGGCACACACTCTGCTGGCTGACCTCAATGACCTGCGTGGAGGATGTTCTTCTCTGCACTCAAGTGAAGTCTGACCCTGACTTGAGACTCTCTCTGACGATACTATAACTCCCTCACTCACCCCAGATGATGGATAGTACTACCTCACCTACTGTACCACCAGCTATTGCACAGAGGTTACTAATGGGGTTAAAATAAGCAAACAAACATCACTGGACTGGACTGGCTCAAACTCAGGGAGAAGTAGCATAAGAGACAATTTTATCACTTAAATTCTCTAGAGTCTCACACTCTATTGTCCATTGCTATTTTTTGTTGTTGTTTGTTTTGTTTTTGTTTTTTGTTTGTTGTTGTTGTTTTTTTAAGTTCTTAGTACTGGTTTTGTAAATCTGCACATTCTACTTTAGTACTTTTTGTAAATATGTACACTTGTGTTTTCCCTCCTTGATTCTATTTTTTGCTGCTGTAAACAAGTGGATTTCCCCGTTGTGGGATAAATAAAGTATTATCTAATCTAATCTAATCTAATCTAATAAACCCTATCCAGATTTGTTATTGTTCTCAAATACTATTGAACCTGTTTCACTAGTTTAGCAACAGTAGACAAAACATGAAACCATGCTCTCTTGATTTAAAATGTATATTTCTAAATATGTTATGGCATTATATTATACAAAAAACATTACGGATGATTTTCAATTTATCACATTTTAAAAATCAAATCTGACAACACGCAGTAACTCACAGATGCAGTCAGTGGTAGAGTTATCGTAAAGACTACATTACACTTGAATAACCTCTGTTCACACTGACATTTCCTTTCACACAGTACACTGAAATAACCCACGTTCACACTTCAGGTGTGGCAATGATTTACAGACTAAACGCTTTCTCTTCCTGTTGTTGAAATAATAACACATCATATTGTTATTGTTAATTGGAGCAGCAGAGTTTTTGTTCTTCCTACCACAGTCTCAGAATCCTCAAATGCTGTCTCAGTTCACAGTCTGTCTGCAGCATGAACACATTTGGATTAGTAGCATGTGGAACGTCCAGGAGCCCTGTGTATGAGAGTGTTCCTAAAGATTTTTCAATATAATTATGACACAAACATGTAGTACTATCACACCCAAATCTTTATTGGACCGAGTCTGTGAGGAAAATATATTGATAGGATGTCTAACCAATTCATCATTCGATTTGTCTTTCAGAAATTTCTGTTACAAAACAAAAACAAATGGTTATTCGATTTTCACATGGATTGATTTTCAAAAATTAAACTTCCAATACAAGGTGTTTTTCCTCAGCTCATATGACTCACTTGCAGAGAGATTTTGCGGATGACTTGTTTTTCCATGTCTAAAATTGTATCAGAGTAGAGTTTTAAAGACATTTGAAGACACAGCCACGGCTAAAGCAACACTGGCACACTGGCAATCCAACATTTGATGCTCTTGTCTTATAAATGGCCCCATCCTGTCTCAGATTGTTAAAAAAAACATGTCTTGTTCTGTTTCTACTTTAGTTTGATTTCATTTGAAAACAAAACATATAAATAACCACTTTATCTTTTGTTTTTTAATACTCATTTCTAAATGGACAGGGTATGTAAGAGGAGAGTTTTAAAAACACGACTTGTTCAAAAAGCTTGACTTCATTCTAAATGCATGGATTTCAGTGTCGCAGAGCTGTAAGCTTATACATACAAATAAAGCTGTCAGCCATTACTGCCTTATAGCACTAACCTGTGCTGCCAAGCACCCATCCAACTGATTTAATCCACAAACTGTCTCGGACTGACGGCTACTGTACAGGAAATGGCTTAGTAATGGCAGGAAAACAGACAAAATTAGTTATTTGCATCTTTCGTAGCATTGATATTACAATCACACACTTCATGGCACGTTGTTTGAAATGCTTCTCAGGGAAGCCTGAAGCATAAATATTCTTTGAGCACTAAAGATCAATTGTCTCCACTGATCCAGAATTACAGTGCTGTGCTCATTCCCTTTGAAGTTTAAGGCAGTTTCGCTGAAGGCTTCTGATTTCAAACATTGCTGATTCAGTGACATTTCATAACCCCTGCAGTGCCTTATCATGCTCTAATCTGTTTTGAAAGAAACCACAAGGATGGCACCTTACAAACACTCTGCTGCTTGTTCTCGAATACAATAATTATATTTTGACGCCAGTGTTAAAAAAAAAATATGTATGCGGACACTTTTTCACATTTTCGTCCTTTCCACTTTCCATCCTTATGGACAACACCTGCACTGTGGTTAAAGTGTCTGTGTATTCTTAATTGCTCTATGTATTACGTGACAATGCTTGAGCTAATACAGGTTTCCATACAGCCTTACTCATTAATTTTTCTTCTCATTACGAATGTCATCTAAATGAATAAAAGATAAAAAATTCAGTCATATGTCTTTATTTTAACCCTGAAACTCTCCTCTCTCCTCTATGCGACTTTAAACTCCAACGGGAGCGTTTCAGAAGCGGATGTGGATTATCTGTGATTATCTGTAGTTATCTGTGACTGTTGAAATAAATCTCTTTTCAAATAAAAACATTTTTGGTACCATAAACCAGCTGCTCATTGTCCAGCTGTGTTGAGAAAAAGATCTCTTAATTTTTATGCATGACGAACATCTGCATGTTCGTGCCCCACTGCATGCAGTTGGTGCCTTTATTTATTTATTTCTTTGTCCTGACTTATTTTTTCTGTCCTGACTGTCCTGAACTATGCAAATATGTTTGAGTTTTTTTTTGTACTTTGGTGAACATATCCTTGTCTCAAGGGATACTTCTAATGTAGCCCTTTTCATAGTTTGTGTGACTGTGAACTGAAGAATGACAGTGTCAGCATTTCAGTTCGTAACACCTCATTATACTGAGTTTAAACTTGGTGTGTTATCTGTGACTGAGTTGGCATGCCAGCTCAAGGTCACCAACTAGGGAAATTACACACTCAGCCTTTTTTAGAAGTGGGCAGTACATTACTGTGTGAAATATAGTTAACTCAGGCTATAAGACTGAGTAGTTTTGTAATAATCTATGCCAAACTGAGTCTATGTGTTAAATTGCAGCTACTGTTGTCTTTAACATGGACTTTCCCGCTTTGGGTGATCATCAGGCCTTCCGTGCAGCAATATGTGTGACCTTTACATGATGAACCATACGGGGCCACAGTTCTGACATATCATTTTGTCTTGGAAGTCTTTGGCAAAGAGGCTCAACTCTCCTCAGTGCAAGAATGCTTGACGGAGTTCTGGGGTTTTTGAAAGGCCACTATCCATTTTCAGAACATTTAACAAGCAGCTGGGTCACACTGTGTTTGCCTGGCCCCATGAATCACACCTGTCCACCCACATCATCCTCCTTTATTTGCTCTAATGTGTTCTTAGTTTGAAAAAAACAAAAACAAACTGAAAACACCTTTTATGTGGCGTGCTTAGCTCCATTTTCATTGTCAGGACCTCTTTGTAATGCGATTATTCTCTTTTAAAGCAACTTCTGCTTGTGCTTAAACATAAACATGGAGATGTGAAGAATGGAGCCTTATTCTGCTGTTGTTGTACACAGTGGGTTATATTACAGTTTCTCTTTATGTGAACACCATGTATATAGTGTATAGTTCTTCGTTTTCTTACTGAGAGTAAGATTGATGCCACCCTAATGCCTAATGGCCAGATCTGGCTCTGTCCAGCACAAACAAACTCTGCTTTTCTCTTAAACTCACAAATGAACCTATTACATGCTTGTTTCATCTCTACAAAGCCGAAGTGTAAAAGTGACAAGAAGTGGATTCAGTGGGGGTAATGAGCAGGCTGGGAGCAGTGACTTTCTGGACTCCAGGACGTAGTGGAAGATTGGTTGTGGCTAAAAATAGGCAAACTGTGGTGTCTCGCTGGTAGTGGACCCAAAAATGCAGAGGAGCAGAGTTTGCCAAATAAGCAGCCGTTTATTAGACCACGGGAAAAAGGGGCAGGGGGGGTGTCACGGGCGCCAGGAAGGCAGCAGGGGCAGGGGAGCTCACGGGGGGAGCTTGAGCCGGGGACGAAGTAGGGAGAGGCCGTCGAGGGGTTTAGGCTGGGGCGGACTGGTGCAGAAGCCTGGTGGTGAGGAGGGCGAAGAGCTGGAGTCTGGAGACAGAAATAAAAGTCAATACTCAGATAAATCTCAGGTAACAAAGTCTTATGAGGAGCCTAGTTGATCTACCACGACGCGGTGACAATCTGGCAGCAGCATGCAGGAGGCCAGCCTCTAAATACTGCTCGAGATGATGATCAGCTTCAGGTGTGTGCAGACAGCTCCACAGCACCACACCCATCCCTGTAATGAGAGCACCTGTAGCCCAACCCCCAGCCTAGACACCACACAAACATTAACTGTTGGTTTGACTGACTGAAAAAAATGCATGAAAATCAGAAGTGCCACATAATCAACCCCCACCCATACACTTTCTGCCTCTCTACATTAAGGGCACTCTACCTCCTCAATTGACACTAAATATAAATTGGCTATAAGTTGTTAATATGAAAAAAAAAATCCTACAGACATGAGCATGACAACATGCATAATGCAAGAAAATACCAAAGTCGCACAAAGTATTCTTAATGTTTGTCCTTATTGTTTTCTCTTCTTATTCATTATTTTTCACAATTATACACATGAATGCAAATGTGTTCGACTACTGACTTTTAATTCTACAGTCATAAATAAACAACAGAAAGATATTGAATATGATGATACAGTCCATGCTTTTATCTGCTTAACCATGATATGATAATGTAACTCAAAGTAAAGATAAAAACAAGAAACTTCAAACTCAAATTCTTCTCTTAGTGTACTTTCATACGAAATTAACTTCAACTAAGACCACTGCCTGTTTGTGAAATTGGAAAAAACAAACCTTACATACCATGAAATCTTTGGAAAAACAGTTGACGGTAATAATAATTATGTGATTCGTACTGACCTAAAACAGGCAAATACTCCTGGGTAGTCCTTGAGTGCCATCAGCACAGTCTTCCCTTGCTGAAAGCTGCAGCACACAAGTCCTTTATTTTGAGTGAGAGAAAAACACATTCGGAAACCTTCAGCTTCAGCTCTTTAAAGAAATGCAAAAAGCGTTGGCGTGTATAAAAGATAAAGGCATTCACTTCAAAGTCAAATGATGATTCTAGTGTGTGTCAAAGCACCAGCACTACTTCAAGAAAATCAGAATTGCACATTGTTCTTGACACTTTTGTGGTAAGTCATCACTCGACACTTACAGATAACACAAAAAGTGGAAATGTATTCAAAATCACAGAAGTGAGATTGTAATATTATAATAATTCACAGTCTCAGGAAAATCCAGTGCAATGCAGCAGCTCTATACTGTAGAGCTTTATTCACTGTAGAGTTCAGTAAGGTCCCTGTAATTGCTCAGCTATTCACTGGTCATAAAGGAATGATTACAGTCTGAACTCTGATCTCAGAGTCATTTCATCACCACCTCTGAAGATGAAAACGTACCAGCGTCTGGATCTTGTAGCCCTTTAGCATAAATCCCACGTTTTCCTGGCTCACTGTGTATAAAGTAAGGTTATTTAACTAAATTGGTTTAGACCGAATATTGTTGACAGACGAGTTTTAATGATTCACTAGTCAAACAACTTTGATGCTGCAAGACACAAAGGCTGACAGTTCCAGCGGAGCTCACTGTAAGTCCCAGTTATGTCAGCAAACATTAACAATCCTCTTACATTTTGAACCTGTGTTGTGCAACTTGTCATGCATTTCAGATTGATTCTTTTGTTGTCTTCCTATAGCTGCAGAGCGTCTCTGCCAACCACAAGCCATTAAGCTGCGCCCATTTTACAGGTTGACAGAGCAGATGAGCCTTGTTATGTCTTTTACCATCTCAGATTTTGAGGGTGCGTGCGAAACCATTCAAATGTAAATTACTGTACTGCTGCATGAAGAGGTAAATGTTCAGTGAGTGATTTTGTCCAATTTAAAAGAAGATGGCAGGCTGGCAGAGTGTTATTTTAAAGGTGCATTAGCACACCATTTTCAGCTATTGTCTCTCCTGGCACATCCTTTTTTGAAAGATGCCAAAATGAATGTGTCTGTGAAGATGGATCACCAATCTTTCCTTTGTTGCGGTAATAATTTCCTGACAACAGAAAAAAAACATTTGGTATCGCCATAGGAAAAATGTCTCTTATAAAATCAATGCTTGTGTTGTGACCGTTAATGTAACACAGTTACATTACTCACGATTCCAGGCAGAAAACCGACGCAAGGCTTCATTAAAAAATATAGAGAGTAAACACTGGATTAATGTTATTCCTGCTTTAGAAACCATGCTGTAGATCCATGTTGACAGTTGAAAATGCCATTAGGTGAGAGCTTCAACTTCTCTCTCTTGTTAAAACTAGGAATAGTATGACCGACTCCCCAGTGATCTTAAACGAGTCCCTACTTCCCAACTGCTGTCACTCACCAAGTGCCTTGGGCAGATCAATTTAGCTCTTCTTGATTAAATTTGGAACAATTTTTTTTTTTACTTTGCTTTGCTTTCATTAACCATTTCTATAGCTTAATACATTTTTTGTTTGTCCAAATGTTATTTCAATACATTTTTACATCTTATATAAAACACGTTTAAAAAATGTGTCTTGGCTGGGAGCAGTAACTTCCGAAAATCTCCTTTAAAAACATCAAATTGACATTTTTACATTTTGATTTTGTATGAATTAAAGAAGCCATATCCAATTCAATCCAGTCCAATCCAATCCAGTTTCCAGTGCTGAGCTAATCTAGCTGTGTCCACGCTGTAACTTTGTATTCACTGAAAATATAAGAGTAATATGAAAAGTTATGAACTAATATGAAAAGTTATGGACTCAAACAGTGACACAAGAGCAAAAGTAATCACAGCAGAGAGATGGAGTGAGCAGCAAGTACCGTAACATATTTAATAAGTGGGTTGAGGGTTGAGGGCTGTTAGGGGAGACACAAAAAGACAAGAGAATGAGTTAGACTGATAGTGACTGAATGAGCCCATTTTCTCTGAAAGCAGGAAAGTAATGACACAATGGAAATGCTTTGATAAGTCACATTACACTAAACCAGAGCTAATGTGACTGCAAAGAGCTTTGCTACAATCTATGATAATTTCCCTCTGAGAATCTATCCCAGACAGGCAGAAACAATCTCAGTGGATTTTTTTTCTGATTATTGTCTCCTGTTTTCCAAAGTAGCATCATTAATTGCACAATTACACAGGGTTATATTCAAGAATGATTCACTATTTTTTCCAGAATGCCTACACATTAAGGGTCAATGAGGCATTATATCAACAGAGCACGTCCTCCATCCATGTTTACGACACTGATGGCATTTTATTCACACCCTGAAAACAATCATGACAGCTTTATGGTTACATTTCAATAGAGGTGCCATCATAAATCTCAACCTTACATTAATAATTACATCTGAATAAGGCACGCACAAATGTGTGTATCGTTTAAAAAAATCCAAACATACACATTACACAGACGTACATAAAACAGAGTTTAGATACTGTGAGAGTCTGCAAACCTTTTGTTATCTTATCATGTAGCTGAGGTGTCAAGATACTGAGCACAAAATCTGGGCTCTCAACCAGAAAACAGGAAATATCTGCATCTCCATGTGTCTGACATCTAAATGACTCCTCCTAATGGCATTCAGATTACCTGCTTACTTTCGCCCTTTTTCACCCATTTGTAGTTAAGTGAACTATCTGTGTTGTTGAGAGTGCTCTTCATTTTCACCACCTGCTGGGAAAAGTTTCTGAATCTGAGTTGCTTATAACTGAGGCCGACAGGCTCTGGGTTTTTGGCATGAATGACAAAAATAGTGAAAGTTTGGGTAAGTGGTGGTCATTTGGCAGAGCTCCTTATTGTGTTCTGCTCTCCTAAACACGCCGTTGGGCACATTCCCTCCGTTGAATAAGGACTTAATTATCTAAGTTACAGACTCAGACTGACTACATTTATCAGGCGTCCTGGAGAGTGTCTGTTATCACTGCGTGCCCCCTCTTTTCCTCTGGGGGTCCCTAAGGCGTAGTCCTGTACAATGAATTGACTTTCTCTCTGATCCCACAATTTAAATGGAAGGCAGCAGGCAGAGCACAGTCCTCTGCCAACACTGAACAATGCTGTGACTTGCAAAGTGAAAGCTTCCATAACAGTTTGTTAATCATTTGTCTTCCAGTTTGATTTTCCAGCAAATTGTTAGTTTAGCATTTCTAGATTTCACAACACTTTAAAACTCTTGTAACTGTGGCAACAAAACATCATCTATTGGTATAAATTAGTTAATTTACTGTGGGGTTAAATCAAAGATCTTATGGCATCTTAATAGTTGAACATTTTCATAAACCTTGAGTTAGATATGAAGATTAATATCACTCCTGTATTTGTACAGTAGCAGCTTGCTCACTTGGCTCTGAAAGTAACAAAATGCCTACCAGCATCTCTTAAAGTTCACAAATTAGCAGTGTGTATGATGTTTATATAACTGTGGTGTCTGTAGATATAAAAGGTAAGTTAACAAAAACATAATGATTCTTATTTTCAAGTGATTATACATGAATGAAAATATAGTTTTGGATATTATATTTCATTTTCTTTCTTCCATTGCATTCATTTTCTGTAAATTGAGCCCCCTAAATTTTACATACCGGACCTTTAAGAACCTGATTATTTCATTCGGGACATTGTTAATGCATACAGAGGTTGTGTGTATGCATTAATAATGTCCATGTTCATTTTCTGTCCAAAATGCAGAAATGCAATCAGTAACATTGTGTTTAATAATTTGTGTTTGCAAGAAGGAATCGTAAGTAGAAAGTTCCTTTGGGTTGGTTTTGTTTCTTGCCATAGTATGGTGTTATAATTGCATGAGAACAATGTAATGCAAATCCCTACCACGCTTGCATATAAAACAATATGTTCGTTACCCCTGAGGGTGGCTACCGACCGCTGCGGTTTCCCAGGAGCTGGTATGCATCTTCTACCACTACTGCTTAATTAGTTGACTGTGTGCCTGGAGACCCATTCTGCACTTGACCTTTCTGAAGGTAAGGCAAGCAGCACATGTTCAACAGACCAGAGGAAATGAGGTGAGGGGAGAGGTTTTCACATTGGTTAGTGGTGCGTGTGTGTGTGTGTTCATACAATAGGTGTGCATGTGTGTGGCTGTGTTTCCCCCTGTTAAGAATGCATAGCTTCTTTAATAGGAATCTTGTCATTAGTGTGACACTGAGCTGGTCAGCTGTATTACATCAAGCATGAAACGGCAGTGCAGACACGTCAACACATCCTGCAAAAAAATTACCTGCACATGCTTCTGCAGAGGATATAAATCAATTTTTTGGGGTGCATTTTTTTTAATTTAGAGAAACAGCTTGAAGTATGATACACAGATATAACATGTCCCTCCAGAAACCTTGGGAATGATGACATATTCAAAAGGTGCAATGATGCAGGTAGAGGTTAGCTCACATGCCATTTTAGTATTTAATGAGATTTCCTCTGGAGGGTTTTCTGGCTGCCAAGTTTCAAATCATCTAAAGGGAAGTCTGTGCTTCTCATTGTCCATTGGAGAAAAGGAACATCCTCATTATCCTCCATAGCTTCGGCTCATTAAGAGGGACAAGGAGATGTCTCGATATAAATACTTCAACACGGTCCCCAAAATTGGAAGAAGTCTTCTTGGAGAAACTGCACATTTCATTAGGAAATAAGACAGTTACCTGTTTGCATTACATCTGGAAATTCAAGTGACACCAGAAAACAAATAGCAGCAAACTTGGTACATGATGTACAAGAAGCCATTAAACACTGTAAGACATTTTTTTCATTGTATTTGAGCATATCTTCAATGTTACTGATGCATTTTCTGAAGCAGTCAGGAACACAGTGCACTCACAACCATTTTTCTTCAGATGTCGTCCGTACAATACAGAGATTACAGACACAAACTTGTAAGGTGTTTGAAGTTTTAGGGTTGGAACCTCACTGGAATCTCAACAGGTTTTCAAGGCAGGAGTTATAAAAGACCTCTGTGGCTTTTGAAGCACTGCAAAACACTTGCTGCCTCATTATTTCTCTTAATTTAATAAGAAGGAAAATAAATAGACTCCGTGGTAATTGATTTTATTGTGTACTACTGTATAAGACATTTCTGATGATTGGCAGAGGTGTTTTTTAACTCAGGCTTTCAAAGTTCATGACATTTACAACAGCTTCTTTGGTATTTACTTTGAAGGTTAAAATGGTCAGTCAGATAGTTTTTAGTTTAGAACACTTTGCTCTTTCATAATGAGGAGTTAAGACAATATACACTTCAATGAACACTGTGTTTCCATCGCCACGACTGCATGTGTGACGCTGTAGGTGTGGGACATCATCGATGCAGGAAAGCATAAAAATTAAATGAGCCCATACATTGGAGGGAAAGTTGTGCAGAACTTTGAATGGATGCTTCCATTTCTTCTCTGCAACGTGCCTTGCATGGAAGCATAAATATTTCCCAGAAAGTCCACCTAATATTCTCCAACAGAAAGTCACATGGGAAGTAGCCATATGCAGCACTGATAACACATCAAAGTATTCACTGGGTATCATAGGATGTCAGCGGTCTGGAAGTTTTCCCTCAGTGCCATGTCATCAGGCCCTAAGGATTCTTGGAGAAAAGTTATAATTAACTCAACTGAGATAAAGTTGAGCTTATTGCTTAACTGGCATGTCTGCTGATGGCTCACTAAGTAGCAGGCAGCTGCAGATGGCATTGGCAGGTTAATCAAAACATAATGGAGAATATCACAAATGACAGTTTAAATACTGCTGTTGGCCACAGTACATGTAGTGAAAGATCCCAGTTGGAATGCAAGTGAATATTGAATTTTCTTAATATGGAAGGTCACATTGTCACATTTGCACATTAGTCTTGTGTGACAAAGTGTGACTAGATAGAGCTCCTCAGTTCACAGCCCTGCAGAGGGAAATTAAACAATGAAAAGTACACCTATGGAAGAAGCTACAGCCAATTTTAATACAACAAATCATTATTACCATAGCAGCTTAACTTGGCTGTTTCAGCCAGGGTCCATTGCTTAGATTATATCATTAAATATCCTATTAGAACAATGAATTTCAAATGAATGCTCCGCTGCTGTCTCTGTGATAAAGAGTCCTGTTTCAATTGATCAACACTGTGAAACATCAAAATGACAAATGTTTTCATTTGAAATGATGATAATAATAATACATAAACCTCAACTGGTTTGTTTTGGCAATACTCTTGAACAAATGCATTATACAAAGTATATAGTTATTCTGATTTTCCATCCATTATAGGTTTAATAGTCAGTAATTACTCAGATTCTGACTATTATAGCCTATCAAGTAAAATAAAATAAAAAAAAACACAAATGTCCCCGTTGTTGTATTCCCTTCTGCAAACAAATAGATTTGCTAAAAGCAAAAATCACAAAGCAGTTTTAGACCGTACCACCAGCAGTCCAAGAGACTGATTTAAGGAGAATGTCAACATCTCGGACTAATTAGGCTTGATAAGTGAACATGCCAGCGCTTGCAGTTTCAGCAGTGTTGGAAGGTCATATTGTAGTCAGTTCACAATGAAAGTTAATTCTAAAGCACAAATACCACCTGGGGACTTCATTTGAAATAATTGCAGAGGTTGTCTATGTTCTTAATCCTGTGCTGGTCTGACATCTGCAGTCTGTACATTAAAAGATCCACTGTACATTTGCTACCACATTTCACAGCACACAGATATACTAGGCATAAATTTGCATGTAATTCATTTAGGATATTATTGTATTATTATCACTTTTTGCATTGATTCCTTGGTTTTCTGCACTTTTCTTCCTCTTTTGTGTCAAGGATTTTGGAGAGTGGAAATTATTAATGACATCTCTGATTGGCTTCAGGGCATAAATTCGGGAGGTTAATCTAGCTGCTTAGCATGGAGACCCATTCTGAGAGAGCACGATCAAATCCATCAAAAGAGAAATCTTGAAAATTAATGAGATCAATGACATGCATGGCAGAATTTGGTAAGGGACGTTTTATCTCTTTCAAAAAGCTCAATACAAATGTCTTTGCACTACTGTGTTATGTATATTCCTTGAAATTTGGCCAGGAGATGTGAGTGAATGTCACGCTTAAATGTGCGGGTGAATTCCTAAAGTTTGTATGTAATTGTAGTCCTGTGTTAACAACTAAAACTTTGGATATAGACAACTTTAGCATGACTCATTAGATTAAGAATTTAATGCCTGTATGTTACAGAGACAGGACTCAGATTTGATTTATGTGCTTGTAATGGAAACCCCAAAATTAATGAGCAGCACATGTTGTGTTATCAGATAGTGATCAATATTGGACAAGAATACACCACAAATGTAGGGAATACAGTTGCATACTATTACTTGACACCATAAGAAGAAAACAATACTGCTTACTGTTAATCATGTCTAGGCAAGAAAAAACAGAACATATCTCAGATAAATACTGAAATTTGACTTTTGCCTTTTATTTTGATGATCACAACAAAAATACTGACACAGAAAGAGCTGAAGAAGAGTTCAACAAATGCTGAACCTTTATCAGTGTTAGCATCTGTCGTAATATAGGTGTTATTCTTTTCTCCTCAGTTACAGTGCATTTATTCAGGAAATCTATCACTTTGCTTTTGACATTTCGCTGCAAATTCATGTTGAGAGCTCATTTTAACAGTGAAGCCAGTGTTTCATTTTCAGAGGATATTATGAATAAATAAGTCATCTATGTAATGAATATTCAAGCAATGTCATTAGTATAGGTCCAGGGTGGCTAAATGGCAGGAAGGCAGTGGGATGATTGCTGGTTAATGACTTGGTTATGAGTTAATGTCGGTTGCCTGTCAATGAATCATATGTCATGTACTGTATGTCATGAAGAAAATTGGCTTCTGTATATATTTTTAAAGGAAATTGCACCAACCCAAAATGCAGCATGATGTGAAACCATTTATATGATTTGATTTTAATACTTATTATTCTATATTAATTATGTCAATTTATACATAGCTCAATAAACTTGCCATTTAAACATTTTGTTGAAGATACCCTCATTTATGTTTGTCTTCAGAGGTAGCCATTTTAAAAACAGCATGGTTTCTGTTTGACATTCTCAATCCCACTTGAAGTCTTGCCCCACAGTTTCATAGAATTTGATATTAAATGGCCTATAAAACTCCTGCAGCTGCTCTATGACCTCCTCTTCGATTTGTACGTGAGTCCTGCCCTTGGATTTGCCAAGGCAGCGTGGCTGGCTGCTACTCTCTGGCTTCTTCAGACAGGGGAAGCCTTTGGTTCGATTAAAGTAGAAGTGCTTGTCTGTGATTATTCGTTTCAGTCCTAAAAAGTCCTGAACACGGCCCATTTCCCCTGCAGGATCCGTGATCAACCGCTCTCCGCTCACAAAGTGCATCTGCGACAGGCGAAAGTACTGCAGCCAGTTCTCCAGATGCAGAATATACATCCCGATCCGAATGGCGTTCCACGAAGAGTCAACGAGACCCAGACTTTTGTTCTTAAAGGCCAACTCTTCAAATGTAGGGATGTCTGGCTTCTTGGAAAGAGTCTGTGTGTAGTCAGAGATTGCTCTTGTGACCGGGTTACGAACCACAACAATCAGCTTGGTCTCATGGGACATGCTGGAGATGCGTCTGGGTGCCTCTCTGGTGACAAAGTAGCTTGGAGTCTTCTCTAATGTGATCTGGCTGTCTAGTGTTCGTGGCATTAGTCCCCTAGAGGGAGAAACAAAAGAATAAAACACACATGAATGAGTCAGAAAGAGTTGTTATTCGCCTGTCCAGGAGCATTTTCACTGGTCTTTTCTGTTTCATGGATGAGTTTAGGAAAGCATACATGAATCCGGTTATGTTATATACATGTTTTAACAGATAAACACATCTCAACAATCACCTTGCGTGTTATAACAGACTATGCATTCTTATAAGTTATCACTGTATGTGTTAGTGAAGTGAAGTACATATTGATAAAGTCTAATGTTGGACTATTGTTAGTGATCATGTAAACAGTGGAGTTGAAATATGAAGTAGCACAAACTGGAAATACTTACAGTCATACTGGAAAATTTCTTGTTGAGTCTCATTCACAAGATTTCATTCACAGATGGGAGTGAATGCCACCTGTTGTGCTGTGTGGCTCACTCCAAGTTGTTTGTTTTATGACATAAAATGGGAAAAAATAACTCAACAATGATCGTTCTCCAGTATGACTTTCACTAGTAAAGTAAGTGCCTCAGAAGCACATTCACAAGCACATTACTGAATGTCTTTTGTTACACTGGCAATTAGGAAAACACCAGTCATGTAAAAAGCAGCAACAAATCTATAGATATCTTCGTATAATAGAAACTAGAAAATACTGTGTCTTTCAAAACTACATGCAAATGTTTCTATTTGTCATATTTGTCAAGTGAGTTTTCCTTCTCAGTCTAATATGTCATTCTGCTTTGGCACTTCTGTTCAATAAAAGCTGATTAATGAGCATGTGATGTTGGCTGCTGAGACAAGCCTCCACCACAGTTTAGAGATCATACATACTTTCTTCCCTGTTACCTTTAAATAGAAAAAGGACAATAACTCTGCAGTTTGGTGAGAATAATTGCAGTATAGTACAGCTGGTCTTTTACTTTCATGATTAGAGAAGATATAGTGCCTGAATTTCTCTATTTTACTGCATGGGAATCCGTTTCTGGATTCAGGTATGTTACCACACAGGTCCGATGATTAAATACCACGCTTTCTTTATTATTACTGCGGGAAGGCTTCGATTAAAACCTAACCTTTCTCAAAGTTTTCTCTCTCAAGGTAGGGGTAGCCATAGGTTACCTCTGAAGTCTTGGAAATATTGATCCATTTAGATTTATTTATGAATCCTGAGTTGTTGGCTTGGGTGCCTCAGGGCCACTAGGCAACTATTAATCTTTTATGAGAACAGCACCTTTTCAAGCAAACAGCTTTGCTACAGACTAACAAACTTGCAGCCATTTTCCAGGAGGTGCAGAATCTAAACACATCTTTGGTTGTGTGCTGAGGAAACTATCTTCGTTATCTGGCTTGTCAGTTCCACACATTTTCACCATCCTCTGAGATGAACATTGTGTAGATGAGAGGATCCCATGTGTGCTGGTTCAAAACTGTAAACTGTAACTCGTCATATTGCAAAACTGGGTTGACAATGTGAACGCGTACAGTGAAAGGTCAGATGCTTCTGCTTATATATATATAAGCAGAGAGAGAGAGAGAGAGAGAGAGAGAGAGAGAGAGAAAGAGAGGGCAATATTTTCTAGAATAAAAGTGTTTACGCACAAATCATAGCATGATACTGAAAATCTGATGTTTATTAGAAGCTAATTATGTTAAATCAAGTTTTTCACTTGCACTGTTTGGTTTTGTTTTTTTGTTTTTTTGGATGCAGAATACAAAAATCCAAGTGAGCCTGTCCATCAGAGGAACTTGAAGCATGTGCAAACCTACCTTGAGTTATTGATTTTCACTGCTGTTCTGTTTGTTTACTCCCAGTGAGTCTCAGCACTGGATAACTTATATGACTGTTACACAGAGGTTATACAACACTGAGGGGACTGATATAGAAACTGGAAATGGAAATAGGAGGGTTAGAACAAGCCCAAAAAGATGTAGCTCAGTTGGGAAGCTATAGCAATAAGAGAGAGATAAATTATTAGAATGTAAAGGGTTAATAATAAAATGAAGGTGTTTTTTTTCCTGTGAAATGTTTCTGTCCCGTTTCTTTTGTGTTTTTAGCAAACATACTCAGGTATCAGGTAATATTAACGTGTCATCTGGATTTGGATATCTTATCTGGATAAGGTCAAACACACGTTTTTGCAACGTGTTAATGCACACAGAACACTAAAGTGCAATCAAAATGCATCAGGATCACAACTGCAGGTGATCTGACTCACACTGTGATTGGATCAAAGCCAAGTGCAAGTGCAATCAGTACAGTCTGAATTCTTAAGAAGAAAAAGCTGCCCACGATGTTGAAAGGTCACCTGACTCCACCTCTTCCTCCTGTTTAAAGCTGTGTTTCCAAAAGCTATCCTCCTCGGAAACAGAAAAACCAACCACACCAACCCCCAAGGAAACAGCCTACATTTTCCCTACACATTCAAAATACGGAATACATTTTTTGTGTTTGGAATTTATTGTTTCAGATATTTTGACTCCTTTAAACATCAGAGTGAAAAAGCTGAATAACTTAATGATTTTAATGCATTTGTGTGTGTGTAGGGAGCCAGCAGGAAGTCATCTTGCATGGATAGCAGATGTCTTGCACGTGTCTGCTCTTAACTGGCTTGGCTGGAAAAAGTAAAGCATGTATCTAACAGTGCTGTCTAAGACTAGGCTAAGTCAAGAACGAGTTTAGTCCAAGCTCAAAGAGGCTGAAGACAAGACCAAGACAGAAAAAAAAGAATCCTCTTTAAGCCAACTTACTTCCCTTTTTTAGAACTTTTGTGATGCTTTCAGAATCAGAATCAGAAATACTTTAATATTTCTGATTCTGATAGAGATATCATCATTTTGCATATTTATGAGTAATGATCCAAAAGCGCAACAACAGTGTGTGATTAGGTATAGCAATTTCATTTGATTATCATACTCAACACTCCAAAGACAAAACGGCATGAGAAGGGCACTGGTGCTATATTTGTGATGATCGAAAAGCAAATACAGTGCAACCCCACCTTAGAATTACAGACTTAAAAGTCACATAAAGCTCAACTTAATATATTCATTGACTCAACATCATAGACATCGTAACAAGTTTGAGTGCAAATACAGATAAGTCCAAGACAACAGAGAAAATATTAAAAAGTCTCAACTTGAATCTGAGACCGTGCTACAGCACTGATGCCTAATGAGAAACTTTCAGAAAAACAAATAGGGCTCCATCTCTGAATGCAGTTTCTAGTTCTTAAAACATCCATGGCTTACACAACAACATCGCTCCAAGAGACACTTCAAGGGGACTCGCGATGTGCAAGACAAGTGTCCCGTGACTAACAGGGATCGCAAAGGTCACACTAGGAATAGAAAGCTGTGCTGGCATTGAGAGCTTTCTATGATGTAAGTAATATAAACCTAGTGAGCAATGTTCCCAACAAATAGCCAACAGGTGGCTTTGACTTTTTCCATCAGTTCAGCAAGGCACAGAAATGACATGGTTAGGCTTATAGAAAGATGGTTTGTGACATAATACTAGAGATTGATTGTGGTCATGGTTAAAAGAAACAAAGCCAAACAAATGCTGCATGTTGGTACAAAAACCAACAGCAGTCTACCTTGTTAAAATCTGACTAGCGATGACTTATTCAATTGTTTTTCTTGTCTGCATCTCTGAGCAGTGCCTCAAGAGTATCATGCTTTGCTTCCCTTGCGTTGAGCCTCTGCCAAGCTAATGTGCATGTGAACAACCACTCACAATGTGGCCAGAACTGTAGTCCAGTTGTCCATTGAAAGGATTGGTTAACTAGCTGTAACCGCAGCCAAAGAGAACAAGGTGCAAAATCAATGATCAAAGGTTTTATTTTTATTGAACTCTAGGCCTTTCATATAAAGGATGCTTTCATGTCAGTGGGAGCAGCGTGGACCAAGTTCCAAGTTGCCTGTCTTGGGGTGATGTTAATGAGGAACACTGGGCCTGTAATATCTACAAACATTGTTTTGATCTAGCATTTTGGAGTTGAGGCTTGTGTTCATTTATCTACACAAAATTAGGATTCACATATGAGCCAGCTCTGCTGAAGCTGATTTTAATGGCTACATATTAACCTTTAATCACCACATGTGACATAACCCCCCCACCCCCAGAGATTTACTGTTTTCGATAAATCATTTTCTTCTTCTCCTGCTCACTAAGAGACATGCCAGCAGAAACCACATTTTCAGTTTCTTATTAAGATAGCAGGAATCAGTCCAGAAGAGGAACATGTGATACCTGAGGCAGGTGTCTGAACCAACCATCAGGATTTTTCTCTCCACATGCCCCCAAGAAAGTATCAGCACTGCACACAGTATCTGAAATAAGAAGATAAAATTGTGGATCTTTATGGAAGTCGGTTCTGGTGTGCTTTTAGTGAAAGCTGTTCAGTCCTTGCTTGGTAGCGATTATTTGCAGTCGGAAAATTGAGGAAAGATTGTAATTTCAATGGTAATCATTATAAAACCTTTGCATCTTTATCAGTATGCAGAAAATGCATCTTAATGTGAACATCTTGCTTTGTGAGAGCCACACGTGTGAACACACACACACACACACACACACACACACACACACACACACACACACATGCCTTGATTAAATGACATTTGAGCGAAGTGCTCTGATTGATTACCTCCTTCTCACTCAGAGTCAATACTAAATTCGCCAGTATAATTTACAGGCTTCTTCCCATTTCTTGATAAAACTTTAAGTCAGGATGCATTACAGGCTTGACTGTGACATTTTAATCACTCTGGGAAAATGAACTTAGGTGAAGAAGATGTGCTCAATGTTGTAAATGAGACCTGGTCAAATAACACAACACAGTTGAGTTAATGTGTTCGGCACGCTTCAGCATTGCATTTGATTCTGTAATTACACCATTCGTGTTGGTAATTTCTGTAAAAGAGGCTAATTTTTTTTTAATTTAGGTCAGTTTGAATTCAACATTACATGACCATTACTAATGTTATTAGTTTTTATGTTATATAATTATGAATATTAACAATTCAGTATTTCTACTACCAACTAGCATGCTAGAAAGATGCCTGGCTGGTATCATTATAAATTAAACCTCAAGCATCTGTTTTGGTTTGTTTACAGGATATTACATGGTGTGTAACAGTTTTAAGTAAAGTGAACTACAAAATAATGCCCTCTATGAGAAATATTTAGAAGCTTCTTCAGCATGTATTTATTTATTTATTTATTTTTGCTAGGATTTTGACTGTGAAGTAAGAGAAATATTAACCACTTTGCTGACTATTCATTCTGGCCTGTAATGATTTCAAATGTTTCATGTTAGATTTATTGTTCACTCCACATGAAGAAAGAACGATGAGAAACAAAAGAACAAAACCTAAGAATGAGCATCCCTCTGCAACTATGTATGTTCACATAAGGTCAACAATGGAAAGCATAGCGGTCATTGCCAGTCATTATTGAGCTGTAACATACTCAAAGCTGGTCTGCATATTGCAGTGACCCTGAAAGAATCTGCTGCAATCTCGCTGAACAATTTATCTCTGTTGGCGCAGTCGAGGCAAGAGGTCACACTTAGTTCCCTCTGGACGCTGCTATATCATTATGGTGGAATAAGCCACAAACATGGATGTCTTTATTTCAAAGTACCCAGGACTCCCCATTAAACCCATATACACCATTCTCCGGCAGTGTGCAGCCCCACTGGGAGAACATGGTACAGTTTTTACAGCAGTAGAGCCAATGCAGGACAACAATTAGACTGATCCAGGCCAATCATAAGGAAAAGCTTAAGACAACAACAGTCAAGATGTTCCTCTGGAAATAAAGGTATCAGTGAAACACTGAAAAGTTTACTTGAAGCAATTCATCAGCCATGGATTCATAGCTGTAAATGAATCTCTGTAATGATTTCTTTGACTTTTGCCAGCCGGTTAATATCAGTAAATTGCCCAGTAGTTCTAGTTCACAGAGGTTTCGACTTCTCATGGGGCAGTAAAGGTTTAGTCGTTCAGCTGTGGTGTTCAACAAAATGAACACCAACCATGAGTTGGGATGAGCACTTTCAACCCTGCAGGCTTTGCCCCTACAGGCAGGCAATTCTCCATTTCATCAGGTTCACACAGGTCTGGAGGAAACCTCATCAAAGAACAGGATACACGGTCCTGCAGGGAGACATTCGATTGGCTGTGAATTTGAGTCATGAAACCCACGTAGTTGACTTTTGTACTTCAATTAGACGGTGATCTGGCAAAACAACATTAGCAGTAACTTGGCCTCTCATCTACATTTTTCAGTGACAGCACTAATAGACAACTGCATGAGACTCCATCCTACGTCGTCCTACGGCCACCACCTACCATATTGTGGTATGTCAGAAACAACAACGCCTACAGAGTGCTTCAGGACTAGAGGAAATCACAGTGTCCACACTAAAAGGGCTTCATCCTCAGGAAGCATGAATATGCTCAGTAACATTTATGACAACGTGACCATTACCAACCAGCCTATATGACCAAATGGTGTGTGAATCACACACCAATGTGTTAACTCATTTCATGTGTTATCACAGCTCATTTTCTTTTGCTTTTCACGTGTCATTTCACACCAGTGCCTACTGAGTTATATGAGAAAAACGGCATTTCATTTTATGTCATAATGACAAAATGAAAGCTGACGTAGTACAAAGAACGAGAAGGTCCATGTCTGGAGGCAGTTTGGGTTGATGGATATTTCAAACAAACACAACTTTCACTAAGGAGTCTGCTGTTTGTGTCCTATGTCAAACCAAAAGTCTGTGGTGACTTAACTCATGTTGAAAATCTTTTACATAACACTAAGCTACACTTTCTGTTATCCAACACAACAACTTATCTTGCCCAGTGCATTATTATGCTCACGTTTCCACTGCAATAAAAACCTCACTTCTCCTGAGACTTCCCTTTGAGCGAGACCTAGTTAGACACACATCGGATCAAGTGAATGTTTCATTTCTCTGTAGGGTTATGTGGTCAGACACTTATAATGACAATCTGAGCCAGTAAGTAGCAAAAATAAGCACTTTTAATGAAAGTATTTTGATGGTGCAAAATATGCCCATAAGAATTATACTGAAGCCTGTGCTCTCCATCAATACTAAACTAAACTAAATTCAAATCGTATTGTCCCCATTACTCACTTTGACACAAAAACATGGTCCAGCTTAAAAAACACCATTTAAAAAGTGTAAAATGAAACACAAAAATGGCATGGTATATTCCACGATGTCATGTTTGATGGACCAAACATGACATCATGGTCACGTTACTTACTTTTCATATTGATATTCAATTTTTATTTGGGCCCGGACTAAACATTCAGGCTCACCAAATATAACAAGATTTATTCAGAGGGCATTAAAAACAATACAAAACAGCAATGACCAGTAGCACAAATCTCCTTCTGTTTCAAACACAGATACCAATTGATAGATGACCAGGCTCTCTTTATATCCCATGTCTACCAAAAAGCAAAAATTAAAACTAAACTTTTCCCAAAGAGACATATAAAATAAGTTCATCCAAAACCACAATCAAGTAAAACAGTAGAATACTAATGATTACTAATAATACCTCTCTATAACAGAAAGAAAAGAAAGATTGGACATTGAAAGCTATTTGGTGCAGGGCTGTTGTATTATACAACATACATACATTTATACTGCAGACTACAGAGATCCACCCCCTGTATGTGACACTGCATACATATGAATAGAAAAAAGCTGCAAATTGCTGCATTACCTACAGTATGCACACAATATCTTTCTTACTGTGAGGAGAAGTGATGAAGTGAAACATTGGACTATTCAGCTCCAGAGAAAAGAGTCTTTTTGAACAGCTTAAACTTCTAAAGAGCAACGCAGGTTCATCAGGGATGCAGACCATCAGAACAAGTAAAGGTCAGCTTTGAATCATCTCCTTGTGAACGATCAATGAACTCAGAATTTATTACTGTCATTTCACTGTGGTTTGAACTTAAAACAGAATGTTGTACATTGTCAGTTCAAGACAAGTTCTCAGTAAATGTTTGCAGCACAAATACATCATCGTCATGCAACAAAGCTACACATGCAACATGCAAAAATAATGAACAAACAAAAATAACTTCTTCCAAAACACTTCTTCCACTAATGATCTTCCACTAATGTTACATGTAGAATATGGAAAGCGCATGTGAATCATCTTCCCTATTACTTGTAATAAATCAATGTATAGCGTGGCAACAGACTATTACTAATGAAAGAGTTTAATGAGTTGGAGGACTTCAGGCAAACACTGATCTGATTGCGATTTAAGTTGGAAACCATTAATCACAATGTTTCTGCAGGGGCGGAGGCAGGGAGATTTAGAGAATGGCCTTTACCTTTTGCCAGACAACAAATATTTGTCATTACAAGGACCAATAATGAACCCTGCCCATTACACAATGTGCGGGCCCACGGGCTGACCATGGAGAGGCCAGAATCAAAGTATCCATTACATGCAGTGTTTGTTCGGTCTCTGGAGTAATTTAACAACAAAACAGTTACACAGTAAATTATCAGAAAAAAGTCTCCTGTGTTCTCATTGCCAGTGTGTTATCACAGTAAGCAGCATGCAGAGTAATGATGGCCACAGTCTGTGGTAATACACAACAGGCTTTGGTTTGGAAACTAGAAATAGTTCAAAGCTTTTATAAGAGTTACTGAGAAATGAATTATATATATATAACATGCAATCATAAAAAAATTAATACTACAGCTTGATATTCATGTCATTCATCTTCAGACTGAAAACATTCAACAACAGTGCAGAGCAGCAAAGTAAGACTGAGCAAATGCAATGCAAATATCATGCAGGAAGTTGGACAAATAAAGTGATTTTTAGTCTTTAGTGGGTTTTTGTCCTAATTGCAACAAAATAATTGCATTCATTTGCTTACATGATTTTTTTTTATAGTGTTATAAGTGCTAGGATTTTTTTAGTATGCAAACTTTCTTTACAAACTTTAAGAAATCGACTTAGGTGGATTGTGTTTCATACAAACCATTTGTCCTGAAATGTCCTGAAAAGGCAATACCGCACGCTGACGTGCTTCTCCGCTGTCGAAACCCATTAACAGTTTGTATTACACAGGTAGACTGTGCTGGGAAAATGTTCTTATGCGGCGTGATTCTCATAATATAAGTGCCACAGCGCTTCCTAAAAATGGCATTTTCCTATTCCTTGATATGACAGCATAGATCCAGCCTCCACTGGAGAAGCTGCTCCATTATTAAAGTATCACTCACTTAGATTACAACTGTGATGGCATCTGATCATTAATCACCAGCAACAGAAGCCTGCTGCCTTGAAAGTCTATTAAGAGTTAACAAAGGGCAGTCCACACGAATACAGCAATCCTGCGGCCAATTCAGCGAGGTGAGGAACAGAGGTGAATAACAATCTGGCGCTCTGAGAATCAAGCATCTATTTTTCCAATTTAATTGGAGACAAATTGGTTGGAAAAAGCAGACTGACTGAGCCAGATGTCTTGAGGATCTTCTAAACATCAGGCCTGTCAGCCACATAATAGAATCAAAACAGATTCAAAGGAGGAGAATACATTCCTGAAATACTGCAAAAAATATATAAATAAGAAAATCGCATAATGTATTTGACCTTGAACCAAAATCTATTTAATCGCTGTCATTTCAACACTAGGCTCTTGTTTTCCTTGAAATAACAATTATTCACGGTTTGGTCTGCGGAGGGAAATGACTGACACTTCTTCTCCTTGAACAATAACACATTGAATTGAGCTGAGCTAAAAGCTGTCACATTAACATGTGGCATGGGAAAGTGTCCAAGGAAATGAAGACACTCAGACAGACGGGAAGGCCTCTGAATTCCTGAACTGCACATTCTCGAATGAGGGCTTACTGTTTGTTCTGTCTATTTTGTGTATTTTCTGATGGATTTACAGCTGTTGGGCTGCTGATGAACACAAAGTCAAGTCTGTGAAGGCTTTTTTGTAATGCTGTAGTATCATCTGTGTGGCAGCTGAAATAAAAATGTTTTATCATCTTATAAATCACATAAAATGCCCTTCATAACAACAGCGTGAAATTGTAAATGTCTTAATTAGTGATGGGGTCACTGCACATTTTCCCCTCCATTAACAACCTATTTGTGCAGAATTACAGCAGCACCTTAACTGACATACAAGGAGATTTCTTGAACCAACATTAAAGCTCTTAGAAGCTCTTTCTGGGTGTACAGTATTGCAATGTGACAGTCAAGGATATTTATAAATAGAACGTGGACCCTCCACACACCTTTAGTACTTTTCTCTCTTCACTTAGATGGTGGGAAAGTACAAAAGGACACATAATAGGGGAGACACAGGAGGGAAAGCTCAGACAGGATTTGATCCCTGGTCAGTAGGGAGGAGGCGGGGGAGTTAACAAGCTGACAATCTTAAAGTGTAAGCTAAGGATTGCTGACTGCTCGATAGTCCCAGAGTCACAATGTCTCTATAAAGATAGAGCTGAGGATAGAGATGTGTGACTTTTTTCATGGACCATTTTAGTGTAGTATATAAGTGTGGATTCATGAGTGTAACTAATTTCATAAAAAATTAAATGCAATGATATGTATTATACGCATGCCTGATTTAACTGATACATTCATTCAAATTATGATAAACAGCAGTGGCAAGAGTTGGGTCTATGAATTAAAATTATATATATATAAAAGATTAGGGATAGGGGTCTCCCTCAGACTTAGACAAGAGTCTGCCATACTAGCAGCTCTGTAAGCCTGTGTCTAGGCACAGTTGTGCTTTGAGCTAGTTAAACTAATGTCAGAATGCTAACATGCTCACAATAACCAATCTTAGTGTTTAAATGTTTACCATGTCTTGGTTTAGCATGCAAACATTTACTACTTATCGCTTATCACAAAGCATCAGCTGACGGGAATGCTATTAGTTTGTATGAAATTAGTCATATATCAACGTCGAAGGATCACCACAATTCTTGTGGGGAAGATGGATGTGTGCACCAAATTTCATGGCAGCCCATCCAACTGTTGCAGACATTTCACTTAAACCACATGTGGTGATGTGATGTGGACCTCATTGAGGTGCCTGAGGAAATGTCATAGGATCACTCAAGCTGTACAGCATTTCATGGCAATCCATCTAATAATTGTTCCTATATTTCAGTTTGGACCAAACTGAAACTGTTGGTTGTTTAATTTCATAGAGCTTTAGCATGTGATTGGTCCATAATGTATGCATAATTATTTTTTTTCCTGAATTATTCTATTAAAGGAATTAAAGCACCATGTCTCATTGTTTCAGAGTGGTCTCTCTGGGGAAACGTCTGAAAAAGAGTTGTTTTGTAATTAATGTTAACCACTGCATGTCTCTGTGCTGCACCGAAAATGAAGACAGCTCATTAATAATGCAGACGTACTCCTTACCACCGCTCGCTGTATAATGTGCAGTTTTCTGTGTTAAATGAGAACCATCTAACTTTCTGTCCTCATCAACCTTTCTGATGATACTGTTCCAGAGCTCCCTGCCTCCCTGAGCCAATTAATGTGGACCGGGAGAATATTTGTAGCTGCAGCCTCTCATACAATTTCAACCCTTCTCAGGGAATCTACTGGAAGTGCTTCTGACTCCTGTGAAATCAATAGAGCCGAGATGCCCTTTTAAGTCTTGATGGTGTACAGCGACGTGTTTTTGTTTGATCTTTATGATTCTGTGGAGGATGGGGAAAGTGGCAAGCGAAGTACGAGGAAATTGGTGGCAGTGAAATGGCTGTTTTATCAGGTCCTGTATGGGTATGTGTACCGTCGCACAAAATAAATGAGGCCACATGTGTGTTCTGCTCAGGAGGCACAGTAATGAACACTGCACCATTTTTCTTCTGAGGCTAAATGATCTGTCACACGCTTAATGTAACAGGACAGACTGTGCAGAACAACTGGCCAGTACACTGAAACTGACGAGAGTTAATTTGGTGTCACGTTGTCTGTTTCTGTCTGTTCAACAGATATTAACTCCTGAGAATGAGTTGAAATAAAACAAGATGAAATGAGTTTTAAGTGTTTATTTTCTGTCCATTCTTATCTTGTGATGACACTTCGCTGATGAAGACTGAGATGACGTTGAAGATTTTCCAGACATTCCCGCAAGGTCAAGAGTACACGTCCATTCCAATATGAATTAGTCACGTTAATAGAGAATGAATGAAGATGGCAATTTAGATAATCAATTAACCATTGGAGTCATTAATCAAGGCTGTAATGCTCATTACACACTAGAAAATACAATTGTTGGATGGATAAAATACATAGAACGATATATTTACTAAGTGGACCATGAGTTATGATTATTTTGTCCCTAAAGTCAAGAATTAAACTTTTAGTATATCTGTATGATGGCATAGTCGTGGAGTTACTGTGTAACATGCCAATGTTAGTATGACCTGAGAGTTCTCTTTGGACTGGTGGAATAAAGTCTTAAGTTTTAGAAATATCTGTTCATGAACTGAAATAGGAAATTAGATTAGTGTTAAAGTGGCTAATAAAAAAAGTCAAGGAATCAATAAAGTGACTCTTCCTCTGGGAGTCATGAATATCTGCACCAATGACGTTTCAGCCATTGTTGAGGCATTTTACACCAATGTTTTGACTGACGGACCCCACTGAGCCACTAGTCTCACGTAGCCATATCTATCTCCACAGAGAGCTGCACCCGTTAACATTCTGGTATCGGAAATGCTCCAGCCTCTTAGTTTTTCTTTAAATCAATCACAATTGTTTAGGCTGTTACTAAGCCAAGGGTGCAGTGAAACCGACCTTGCAAAAAGTGCCCTTGTCCTATTAGCAAACATATTAGTGGTTGAAGGTTGTTGTTGTTTATTGTAGTGAGGGGGTTTAATTTTGAAGAGAATGCTCAGAGAACTTTTACTAATGGAATAATTAACAATTAAAAATCAGTGTTGTTTCTGTATAAATCTCTTATATATGTATATATTCATTTTTAACTGTCAGTGTTTTCTAGTTTTGACGTGAAACATCTTCTTGTTGATAAATATTACTTTTTTTTACTCTATTTTTAAGTTTATGTTGTATTTTATGGATCCGGAAGGACATTTCATGTCTAATTTATGGGTTTTAAAAATAACTGAAGGTGTAATTGTCATGTGGGTTTGATTGACTTTTAGTATGCCAAAGGACTATGATGAAAATGTTGCTGAGGTGGACAGATCGATTCATTCATATTAAACATCATATTATTTGCAGCCCACATATCTGCAGTCGAGCTCATAACTTATGCAGAACAACACATGCAGGATGTGCGTTACCTGCTATAGAGACAAATGTGACAGGTAATAAAAATGGAAAGAGTTTGTGTGACGTGCTGCCAACAACCCAAACATTGTGACAGATAATCACAGAGGGCTGGTCTAATGCAATGAACATCACTCAGTCATTCGTCGAGCTGAATAAAAGCTACTTCAGGGTGAATTAAACCAGCCTTTGTATCCATGGTATTGTTAAAGTATGTTAAATCTATGAACTGTCAGCTTATAACAAGCGTGCGATATTCCAGCTTTGTAATTATCCACAAGTGGCATATCAGTGTGGGACTTCGATTGATCTTTGCTTAAATTTAGAGTGACAGAAAAAACAAGATTGAACTTCTGTGAAGCCCAAACCACTGGTCTAATAGTTCAGTGCTGAAGTAAACTGATGCTGTTGCATCATTAAGCTGTATTAAGATTTATATAATGGAGGATTGCTGGTGCAGCAAATGGTCCACTGGTTGAAGCAGGAGATGATCTGTCGTGATGTCTGATTTGTACTGTTGGAGTGCACCACAGCTGTTTCTTTCTGCATACTCAGTCTGCTGTGCCCAGAGGTTTAGCTGGTGTTGGGTCAGTTACTAGTGTGTTGATGCCTGTTAGCTCTATGACTGTAGACACATTACACTGTGTCTATATTTGGCCCTTTGTGTGCATGTGTAAATGAATCAAGGCTTTCACCACTAGGTCCATATTGAATATGTTGAGGTGTTTGCAATGTAATGTTTCTAAATCAATTTCATTTTCTAAAATAAACACAACACTAAAGACAGTCAACAGAAAAAAACCTTTAGGAAGTTTTACTTAAGTGATTAAAAAGGCTCCTTCCTTTGCATGCAAATGAACCGGCATCATAGTGTACGCTTGATAACCACGTAAAATACACAGAAAATTAAGATTATTATCATAAGTTGCAATTTAAAAACAACCTTAATGAACATGCAAATTATTAAGCAAGAGCTTGCTTTAAAACTTCCAACCAGAGGACTGTGGAGTTTTTTTGTGTCTTACATTAATGCATTTCTGTAAAACAATAGCCTCTGGTTCATTAGTTTGAATATGAAAAGGATTGATTCTTTTTTTCAGGAGTATGAAGCAGCTTATGAGATAACTCTATTGTACAGCCAGTCTTTGTGTGTGGAGTGGATTGTCTTGCATCTGCTTGAGTACACTTCTTCCATAATGACATTATCTACTTTCATTTTATTTAGTCTAATTGTTTTCAGTCTGAAATTGACTGCGTGACAGGACAAGATTGTCTATGAACTTCAGGTTAAAACAAACGTATTTTCTATGTGCAAGTCACAAATATAAAATACTAAACAAATGCAATTTTTTTGGTAATCTAAGGACTGATGGTATTTTTCAGCTCTACAAAACTTTCGCTTTAGAAAACAGTTTGTTATGCTCTTCTGAACTGATGGCCTAGAAATCATCTCGAATTAAAGTGTTTTTTTATCTTAGTATATATATATATATATATATAAATAAAAAATAAATCCATCCTACACTAGAAATCCTTCATTGCAGAAATGTCTCGTGTCAAGCGTAAAAAATATATTTGGTATTACTACAAGTTTACTAAATTTCAATCAAGTCAGTTACTCTAATGATTAGCTGGAGATGGAGACAGCATTTTGACAAATATAGTTTATACAGTTCAGTCTCGACATTAACCGTGTCTCTGAATTTGAGGAAAGTATTTAACCACGCACATCCTGTCATTAAATCATCAATATTTATTGAAAAAGCTGGAAACTGAAGCTGCTAAAAGCTAAGATAAAACCAAACGGTGTGCATGTCTAATGAGATCTGTGCAAACTATCGGCTGAGAAATGATGAGCAGGTACTCATATGCATGATAATTTGATGCTGCCTATGCTGTTCATTCCTGCAGTGCAGCTTGAGAACAGACTTTATCGCTTGTTCCATGTTCTTGGAAGTGCTGCTCTGTGGTCTGTTCCTGCCACACTGTGTGGCACTGTGGGTATGTGAGCAGAAAGCTGTAGGCAGCTCCAACAGTCAGACATATTATAACACAAACACAATCAAGCCCTTTTTTGGAGGACATTTGCACACTTGAGCATAAAATTGTTATTATTTTTTCAGTTTGCCAGTTATGGTTTTTGAGAGAAATCCTGAACCCTCTGCTTCGGTTTAAGACATTTAAAAGGTCAGGAGCAGAAAATATGAATAAAAAAGTCTGTAGATTAGATTCAGCAGAGGCCATCTAGATGAAGCCTGAGTGAGATGAGAGAGACAGAGGTGGGTGAAGGGGGTGATGTTCTGGGCTTGGTGCAGCTTATGAGCTTCTTTGCCTTCACCAACCAATGTGCTAAGAACATTTTGTGCCCAGATGTAGGCTGTTTGAAGCCAGCTGGAAACCTGTTGGCTGTGTTTGTTTGTATGAACCGATCCTTCATCAGCCTGATGGACCTCTCTGTTCAGCACCATAGAGATGACAGTGATTATCTGCAGCTTATACAGACTAAAAAGTAGAATCAAACTTGTGATTTTAGTGATGTATGCTGCTTAGGTGTATTTGCATGTGTGCGTGGTAGCCCCAGAAAACAGATATGGTGCATCTGTATGCACACATTACAGCCAAAGCTTAAAATTATTAATGATATTATTAGTCCACTGATGAAAGATGTATATGTGCTTCTTTGTAGTCATGCTAATCAGAAATCGTTTTAAATGGGCACATCTGTCTACATCTGGACCTCACAGGAGTCCCCTGTCCAGAAGAGCAGAGAGATGACTACACTGCACATGTGTGACAGAAGTGAAAACATCTGTGCATAAATATAACAAAGCAAGTGCATCTATATCCGAAAAAATACAAATTAACACTTCAATGTTTGTTTAATTTTTTTTCCTCACCTGTACCAGTCAAGCCCTCTGTCATAGTTTCTGTCAAAAAAGTGCGGCTCCGTTCCGAGAGCGCGCACATCTGGATGTATCCGGATGAACTCCAGCACAGCCCTGGTGCCTCCTTTCTTTACACCCACTATTAACGCATTTGGCAGCTTCTTATTTCCATATTTCTGCGCAACACTCATGTTTCTCAACTTCATGTCAGCCCAGTGACTCCCAGACGAGGCAGGAGCTTTACTTTGGTCGCGGAGATCACTTGATCCTCGCTGGGCAGCAGACTCATCCAAAGCAGACCTGACTTCCAGCGAAGCGCAATTGTCTAATTTCCCAAGAAGTTTCTTCCCTCCTGCGTTCTTGCTCGGCGGGCATCTTTTCCCCTCGTAACCCTGATTTGTCATGATTGTGCTGCGACAAAAAAGAATACTATAGCATAAATAGGTGCAGGACAGTGACACAGTGAATATGAAGGCAAATCTGGCGCTGAATCTGTTCGTAGATGAGAGGAACCTATGTGCCATGTCTCCATGGGTTCAAAGTGCTGCATGATTTTCCATCGGAGTCCTCCTCCTCTCTTGGTCTGCGGTCTGGCAATAATATATGTTCTAAAGTCAGACAGACTGGCATATGAGGATAGGGGTGGCTTCTCGAAGGCATCAACTGCGCGTAAGTCGCGTTATTTCTTTTCATAGGCTGCTGAACTGTGCGGGAAAACTTCGGAGCAGAATACGATTACAATTACAATTACTCCTTCAAACAAGTTTCTCTTAAGTAGTTTGAAGTGTGTCGTTTGGATCAATCACTCATAGCACTGTCTTAAAATGAATCCCAGAGAAATTTTACGCCCATCTTGATCACCCTTCTCCTTGTAGTGCGTCGATTGCGAGAGAAAAGAAAAAGTCCAGCGAGTCCTCAGTGTCCGCAAAACTCTCACCTATGTTCACCTCCAAGAGGACTGCGATGCTCAGCCCATCTTCCCCTTTCATAATGAAGTTTTGCGGATTTATGCACTTAGGCTATCAGCTATAAATATTTAATCAACCCTCTGACGTCATAGCCATGATCATAATTCTACATGCGTTTTGTCTTTTTAAAGGAACATCCTGACTATTTTAGGTAACATCATATTTACAGATTTACAGATCCAGCTTCCTGTGTGTCAGTAAATTAACACAGAAAATAATTTAAACTTTAGGTTAATTCATTTGGGTTGTGTGTTAACTGAGGCGTATGATATGGAGTATAAAGATGCTCAGTAACATCTTTAATTTCAGAGAACTTCACCTTGGTTTTTGTAAGCAGCTATAACAACAGTTTTGCAATCAATTTCTGCTGCATGCAACATGTTTGCTTTTCACTTGAAACAGAATGATTCATCAAGGCTGAACTTTCTGTTGAGTCTTTTTCTTTGCACACCTGAACCTGCACATTAGCAGCCTCTGAAAGTCCTCACACTTGATCTGCCATGTTGCCAGGACACAAGCTGGATGTAGCAATGCAAAGGTTCAATATCATTGTTTAAGTTTGTTTCATTATGGAGGAGGAGTGAACATCTTGTGTCTGGATAAACGGCAGCTGCATGTTGTTCTCTTTACTCTATGGAGACCCTTTTTTTATGTGTACTGAAAACAAACAAATAATTACAATCAGTAAATTAACATTACATTCAGATACTGATTTCTTTTCAACTCACTACTTATTATCTCATACTGTAATGGACATTAATTTATGCAAATGTGTCCATATTCCAAATACCTGAGGATGTGGCCATATGGCGTTATCCATATGCTGGTGCATTAACATACAGTGCATGTTAGTATGAATCCCCAGTACATAATGAATAGGCTGACACAATAATTCATGTTAATGTGGGACAAACTGGGAAAGAACACACCATTTGTCTCCGATATTCTTCTTTGCCATATTGCTTACCAATTTATCCATCTAAGCATCTTTAGTGTGGAGTTGCAGACACATGATATTTCAGGGTTTTGTTTTTTTTGTTATAGTTCACATACCCTCAACATTGCATGTTTCCATTTCCTTCATAATGTTGCTTTAAGTTAAAGTGAGTTTTGTTGTTGGTGTGCAGCAGCTGTACCTGATGTTATGTTCTGTGACTTATTTTTTTTACCTGAATAATTTCTCAAGTCTGCTTATACTACTTCTGAGTCACTCTGGTCACACAATGTCTCCTTTGGTCACTGTGACCTGCATAGCTGTGTGTCAGGATGTTCTAGCCCCTGGTTTCCAGGCAATCTGACCAGTTTGTGTCACCTCTTGATTACTGTATGCATTAATGACATTTCCGGTGTTCGCAAGCATTTGTACTGGAGTCTCCATTATGAACCCCTCTGCTTCAGCACCAGGTTCAGGTTGGTTCAGGAGTAATTGGCCGAGCATGCTGCTCTCCAGGCTGGATGTGTCCCAGTTATGTTCCTCCTCATGTGAACTCTGCAAGTCTTATGTTTTATTTGTTTCATTCTTTACAAGGATCTGATCCAGAGAAAGCACTATGCTTCTTTCATTTGCTGCCTTTATTTATTTTTGAGCATATTTCTGGTGTGAATTTCATCCTTCCTCATCATTTAGCCCAAACATCAAGTCAACTGGAAAGTTTACCAAAAAGCAGTTGGAAGGATGTACAACTTTATTCACTTATTCACTCCAATTTCCCTTTTTATTTGTATCCAAGGTTCACAGCAGCAGAGAAAACAAGGTGAGATTATTCTTTCAGCTGGGTTCCCTTGTGGGTGTGGGAGTTGTTTTTGAGTTTGCAATGCCAGTGTATTTTTGCAGCTGTGTGAATAACTTGGTCTATGCATTGACCGTGATGTATTTTCATAGGGAAGGACAATTTCTTGGCAAAATCATTGAACATGTCCTGTGTTTAATTTGTTTATTGGGTTGGAAAACATAGTGATGCTGTCAGTAATCATTAAAATATACCCATGTGCTCTTTCATGGCTGACAGGACTTGAGATTACATCTTCTGAGTATGTCATACAGCCATTTTGCATGTAACTTCTATAGTACCTCATGTGAGGATTTTTTAAATATCTGTAGAGACACTGACACTGCAGCTCTTATCCTTCATCATTTATCCTTCAACTCAGATCACTTTTCCAACATAGTGCACCTCATTTTTGAACCGGTGACATTTGTCTAGACTCAGCTTAATTCCCAATTCTTGCTGATATCTGAGAACAGACCTCACGTCCTTAACATGCTGTGAATGTTTTCTGTAGAATAAGACATTGTCTAAGTATGGAATGCATATATTGTCCCTGAGACTTTCTAGGCTCTCTTCCATACTACAATGGAAAGCTGAGGGTGCATTTCTGAGGCCAAATGATATCTTGTTCCATTCGTATTTCCCCCATGGGGTTGTGAAGGCTGTGAATTTATCTGAATGTCCTTGCTGATGCTGCCTTGGTGGTAAACTTTGCCTTGGCCTACTGTATGTGCCAAACTATGGCTGTCGTGATATATGGAATATGTACTCTACCAGGTGAGCTAATCATGAATTTCAAAATAAAATATATTGATATTGTGTCATGGACAGAAATGGTAATATTTATTGCATACCTCATGCACCTCATATATTTCTATAACTCCAAAAGAGTCAAATATATATAATGAAACTTGAAGAAGGGAATTTGAATAATAAGATTTTTTTTTTCAAAATGTCTATCGATATCACAATAAGAACGCTATCATGAATTCTTTTGGTCACAGTCATCACATAGTGAAGATCTGATATCATTACAGCTAAACGCCGATGCCGAACCAAGTTTTTTCACCAAGACCATCAAGTATCCTGTAAATTGTCTTTTTCTATGACTTATGCCTCTTTTTCATACACAAATCACTGCAGGTGTACACGAGGAGGTGGATTTGTGGATGGAGCCTTTGCTGAACTAGTCTCGGATGTGGTTCTTTGCTTTCTTATACAATAGTTGAGGTGTGACATTACATGTTTTGGCACTTTACTAGCTGTGCAACTGTCTTGCATTTTTCATGAAGGTTGTATTAGTGTCTATGTCGATGTTTGAGTTGCTGAAGGATGGTGAGTGGGTCTGTTTTGTTTTTTCTTCCTGCTTTGGGCATACAGGCTCTGTTGGTGTTCAGGTTTGGGTTTCAGTCATTTTGGGGCTATAATTCTGAGGTAGTGACAATGTGTATCCCCCTGTCACAACCCCCCCATCCATTGCATTGGCTTTATGTTTCCCCTTACTCTGCATCCTTTTGCTCATTGTGCTTCACTACCAGTACTACCCTGGGTTCGGACTATCAACTACACATAGTCTTCCTCTGTATGCCTTGCAGTAATGTACCACAGACAGCTTACTATGCTACCTACCTGCAAGCAGGTCTGTACTTCTAAATGAAAGTACTAAATGTATATTATTGGACAAAATGTTAAAGGATTCAGACAATAATCATTTTGCAGATACCACACATGCTTGAATCTTCCTGTTTGCCTCAAATGAGCTTTTTTCATGTGGTTTCGGATTTACTATGGTTGTGTGTTGTACGGACGCCCTTTGAAACACTGGCAGCAGCTGTTAACAACAACAATGATGTGAGGCAGTTAGAAGTGAAATAATTTAGAGCAAAGTTATGTGTATACACATTGTGCTTCAAGGCAAACAGTTCTTTAAAAAGGGCAAATCACGGAAGTGAAAGGAGTTGGGTTTCTAAAGGATTATAATGATAAAATTGTACTTATACTATATTAGCCAAAGGGGAAAAACAGAAGGTGCGCAGAGGTGAAGGTGAAACCACTCTTAAATGAAAAATGCAGTTATTCAATAACCAGCCTCTGCCTCCTTCGAGCTCAGTACACCTGCACTCAGTCACATTTGACATTAAAACAGCAGCAGTGAAAACAAAAAAAAAACATAAAACCTACAATGGACCAGACTTCTTTATAAACAAGCAAACCAAAGTGTTGGCGTCTGTTATTATCTTTTCTTGATCATTAACTTTTGTTTATAACAAATTGATAAAGGATGTAGAGCAATGTCATGGATCAACTTCCAAGTGCATGTTTTTAGAAGCACATTGAGAAGTGCTTGAACATTATATACAAGTAGACTATCTGAGATTCATTTCTTCTTAAACAGACATCAGTCTTCACTCCCTGGGGTTTACTGCCACACTGCTGCACTGCACTTCAGCAAATAAACACATGGAAGATTTTTTCGACACTACTAGCCTATACAGTTTTAATGAAGTCATCTGTTAGTCCCCTCAAGCTGACCACTACACAGCATTGTTTCACCTACAGCTCATGTTGAATGATGTCAGAAAATATAACCAGCACCAAAAAAGTTTAATTTGGACTTGGAAACATTTCTTTTCTGTTTTTTTTTCTTCTTTTTTTGTCTCTGTGGTTTCAGTTCAGTATTAGAAATAAAAATAAATAAGTAATAAATTTAGATGAGATTAGATAACTACATCCAATCTACATCAATCTCACCAATAAATGCTGCAATGAGAAAACAAGAAGAGGATTGAGACAGAAGTGCTGTAAGGCTTTAACATCATTTTTGCTGCTGCTACCATGTAGCTACCTATTGAATTAGTCTGTAGTGAAATATATTCCCAAAACCAAAAATCTATTGAGGTCAAAATAGTTGAAATAGAAATAAAAATGTCGGGGAACTATTTTACGATAAAACTGGAACTGCATAAACTGCAAAGCATCTCCAACTCTTTCACATTATTGTTCTGATGTGTCACTCTAACACTAAGACACTGACCCTGGACTGCAAGGACACTCATATCTGTAGGTGTTATGAAGAAATATGGACTCAGAACTGAAATTCAAGGACACAAATGAAGAGAATTTTTTTAACTTTATATTTTTTTACTTTACTATTAATCACCTTAAATTTTTAATTTCTCTCATTGCTTTTACAACCCCCCTCACATTGTGACTTCTCTGCTAAACAAACACTCAAGCTTTCACTCCACACACACACGCACGCACGCACGCACGCACGCACACACACACACATACACACACACACACAGGCAGAAAAACTCCTTCACCTACTTAAAGTCTGCTCACATGGACAGCAGGTACTGAAAGGGCCTTTCCACCACTTCCTAAAAACACTTATACTTCTAGACAACACTGCACTAGTCTGCCCTCACATCCTTCACACAGTGAACAATAGAATAGAATAAATAAAATTAATCTTTTGTGGGTTTTATTTAAAAAGACACGAACCTACCAATCACAACACAAAAGAGTGGTGACAAAAATATATAATATAAACCTTTGATACTTTATTGTTTATACTTAAGTCCTCATACCCTACCTCTTACTGGACAGGAAAATGGGAATCTAGGGGTAGCTAGTACCACCCCAGCATGCAGACAAACGCCTGTCTTTTATATCTACAGATGCTATTGGTCCTCTTCAATGGAGTCTGCCATGTTAGACCATCATGTTTCTTCATTAGCCCAGAATCGACAACTAAACACTGGCTCTCTAGTGCATTTTTATTTTAATCCTTACTCATGCTAGAAAGGGCAGGGTGAGGCTAAAGGGTTGAAATCAGCAACTACACCGCTAGATGTCACAAAATCTTCCCACTGGTCCTCTAAAGCTCACACTCAGTAGGTAAAATCTCAGATTTGACTGATGTAAAAATTACTGAATACACTGAACACCACTAAACCTTTGGAATACGTGCCAAAATGCCACTGTATACTTGCAATCGCACCTGGGAGAACTTTGATGAAGCTGCACTCTTTTGTATTCTGTGCAAATGTATGCAATTCCAATGAGTAACAGAGCAGAATAATATAAAACTCCTGTCTGATGTGTGCAGGTATGCCAGAAGTTGCTCCTAAATTATAAGCTTCTGCAATATGTGATAGTCTGTCATGCAGCAAGCTTTCAGAAAAATATGACATTTGTAGGGCACCATCTTGACTTTTATGCTGCGCCTTCAGTAGTTCCTGCCTCACGACAAACAAAACACGGCCCCAATCACATACAGGTTTTCTGCAAATGTCATCTTTTCACGTTAAATTAATGTTATATCAACACCTTAAGTAACTGTTTTTTCTGTTGATTTGTATTGACCACTTGCTGTTTTATGCCAATGAACCTCACATAATATCTCTTTGCTGCCATACTGCTGCTAAACCGCCAGCTGTGCCAGAGTTGAAGCTCATGTTTCCAGCAGAGAATATTGTCCCCAGGGATTCAAATAATCTTTCCCTTTTAAGTTGATATGAACCACTGAGAATAAGCAAGCTTGCCAAGCTTCGGCACAGCAGTGCAGCAGAGCGCCCCGTGGTAATGAAACACCTTCCCTTTCTTCTTGCCATCGTCCTATAACGCCAAGGATATCAAGATATCTCATTTTTTCATTCAGTTTTTTTTTTTTTTTTTTTTTTTTAACTATTCAGAGATTATAGGATCACAGTATCAGTATGATATCAGGACGTGACAGCATTAAATTATTCCACCCACTCTATGTGGAAAGCCTGACATTATACGGCTAAATTATGTGGCACACTGTAGGCTGCAGTTTTGTAGATAAACTTGAGAAAGATGCCAGCATAAGGACAATGACAATGTTTCTTTCAAAAAAAAAGTTTGACAGTGATGATGAGTTTCAGAATTGGTTATACAGTAAAATGTGTCATCTTTATTTGTGGTAAACACCCACTCAGTGTTTCCTACAGATTCCTATCTGTCTGGTGGCAAATCAGATCGAGAATCAACATGACTGTGTCTTCACAGTCCTCCTTCAACCTAAAAAAAAAATCCACTGGGGTTAGAGTTACTCATTATTTTTGAAAGGTACAAGTGCTGTAAGGTTGGCTAAAATCTACCCTGAAAGTTAAAGCTTAAAGTTACCCATGCAATCTTTACATTGTTTTGTATCTTTCACTGACACAAATACACTTAAAAGTCACATTTAAATTAGGAATAAACCTTCTGCAGAACTCTGAACAGCTCTTTGATTGGACCAGTTAGGAAAATGATAGTTCAGGGACAAGAACATAAGGCACAGAAAAGAACCCTGGCTGTTACAGTAATGCTTTGAGCTTTGAGACTGCACTAATGTTTTCTTGGAGAACAAACATAAGCACCCTGGATATCTATTCCCCTCCAATGAATCCATAACACAGTGTTATACAATGACTGAACAAACCCATTTCATCAAAATGTCCAAGCTGTGATATAAATGTGGGCTGCTGTAAATCAGTAGAATGAGATGATCCTATTGCTGCTTCTTCCGGTTTGTCTTTCTGCCATCAGTCACTCCTGCACATTTCAAGTAATTAAACTGGACACAAGAGCTGGTAGAATAAAAACTTAAAGGGCAGTAAAATAAAGCATTTTTCACACCAGCGGACCTCCTTTACTGCAGCTATTACAGTGTGACATCAAAATGAATCGAAGAGCGACAGGTTCATTTTCTGCATGGAGGTGTTTAAAGGCAGAAAAATGACACTGACTTGTCAGCGCACTTTATGACAATTATTGTTGCATTTATTAACAGTTTCTTTCAATGTGTTTTTTGTTACATTTCTATCCCTTACTGTAATTAACAACTGTGCTGAGGCTTTCTCTGTGCGTTGTGGGAGAAAGGTATGCATGAACCAAGTCTTGTCTTAAAACAATGCTGACAGGCCCATGTACAACGGGACATTGCCGATGTAATTGTTCCTCCTGTTCATAACAGCCATTAAAAGATCCCTTTTAATGTGACCAGGTGGTACCTACAGTAACAAGAGACTGCTATTGACAATACGTTCAATAAGATACTGCTCTTTGAGAAATGTATTCCAGAGCTTATCTGAAGTTAATATGAAGCTTCAGTAGTCTGAGTTAATCAAACCAAGTGGGGATCTTCCAAATTCAGTGCCTTTTTAGCACACAATTGGTAGAGGGGGGTAGTAAAGGGGGAAATTTGGTACTAAAACGACTGTAACTCACTCACTCACTTGATTTGTCTAACTGAGACTGCTGAAGCATCATATAAGCAGATAAAGTTCAGAATGGATTTTTGCACAGAATGAAGACTGTGGATTTTCCCTCCCATCTCCTCCATTGGAAACACATTAGGAAGAGATCTCTTTTATTGCCAATATGAACAGGAAAAACTAATTCTATGAACATTTGGATACATGTTTTAAGACCGACTGGAAAACATGAAAACCTTAACATGGAAGAGATTTTGCGGGCCTTGACTATGAAAGCAGACTGTTTATGTTATGCAGGGCTCTGAACACTCTGCACTGCACAAGAAACACATCATGATAAAATGCTTTGTTCACTAGAAGTTATTTTTCCATATCAGGCACCTGCTGAGCTTTTGCTAAAGAGGCTTTGACTATGAAACCTGTAGTGATGAAACTTGATGATGAAAATCAGCATCGGCTCATTTCTAAATAGCGTTATTATAACTAATGGTTTTTCCTATTTTTTTTTTCATGTTCTCATTCACTTTCTTCCTCTTCTTGTGTATTTGTCGCTGATCTACTGAGAAAAGACACCAAGACCAAAAGCCAAGCACTGACTAAAGGCCATTGAACAGCAGGTTACCGCTCTCCTTGCCAACCACGGTGTCAGCTAATTGCTGTTGACATTTTGCCTATGTTGTTATTTCAATCAAAACTATTCTGATGCATTGCTTTCTTTTGTTTCTTCACAAAAAGGGGACATGCTTTATAAATACCATCCTCCCTGAGCATCTCATATTTGACAAAATAGCCTAATTATCACACAGTTTGCTTTAACGGTACACAGCAGTTTCCCAAACACAGCAAATACTTCTGATCCTCTTGCATGGAATTTAAAAGTCAACATCTCTAGCTCTGCCTGCTGCCACCAAGTAAAACAGACTCTTAACTGCCAGGAGGAGTCCCAAAATTCAAATTAGTTAGTTACCACTTAAGCGAAAAAAAAATAAAAATAAATCCCTTCACTTACTAATGGAACAACAATCTGCTGCCATTATTTGAGATAATAAGCACGGACTCTAAGCAGCTCTTATTTGCATTGTCCAGTCATTTATTAGTTAGCCAATTAAAAAAAAAAAAAAGATCATACATCATACATTTTTTTTTATTATGAAAGATTATATTCTATACTTTTACATGTGATATAAGTTTTCAAAATCTATAAGAGGATTTATTTATAGTTTTAAGTACCAGTACCATCTCAAAATAGTTTTACATCTCCTCTCTCCCACTTTTCTCTGGACTTGAGCAAGAAAAGAGCATGTTGTGTTGCATTTTATCTCAGTAATACACCTCTCTGAGAGACACACGGCCAGGTCACCCACAGGCTAATGAATGGTAGCCTACCTGTGCAGCGAGTCTAAGTGGACCTGCTTTAGAATAAAAGAATAAAAATAACATAATAATTACAATATGAGAAATTATTGTTAGTGTGTTCACTGTGGTTTTAAGTGAAAGGCTGCCTGTTTTCATATATAATCTGTTGTCCCTGCATAATTAAAATATTCACACATCTGCCACTGATTCATTTCCATTCGCTCCGTTTTGGTGTACAGTGGCAGCTCACTGATGATGGACAGCAGCATTCATGGGAAGGACATGAGCATTGTTAAAAATGAAGGCATTTGTTTACTCAGAGCATTCTGAACACAACTTCTTATTGATTAAGACAAACCATATGGCTGATGGATTTTGAGCGTTTTATTTGGGTTTCAGTGACACAGACAAAGGGTTGCTTCTGTGAGTGATCGATCACTGTGTATAGAAGGCTACACCCCTGTTTCTGTTGCCTGAATGCAACAAGAGTCGATTGATGGCCGTGAAGTGGATTTCGATGTCCTTTCAGTGGCTCTCAGATTTGTTTTCTTTGATTGCATCTCCACAGATTCTTTATTCTGGAGGGCCAGCACCCTGTGAAAAACGCCTAAACAGTCTGAACCTAATCCCTGCTGTTAGTCTGAGGTTTAACAATCCTGAATCCAAAGAAAAAGAGAACTGTCCCTCAGTGAGACCCCACATCACATCCTTGGACTGGGGAATAGGAAATAAAGAACTAATTGAGAGACTGAACTAAAGATCAACAAACTTGTTGTTGGAAACAAATCGTTAGCTTCTATTATAGGTTATGGTATGAGCTATTAAACATTCAGTCAGTAGTTGTCAGTATTTTCATTTAATCCAATCAATATGTAACCTCTGTATCAAAGTCAAGAACCAGTATTGTCACAAAAACATCACATTTGGTTCAGCAAATGAAACTTTAGATGTTACCTGACGCTAACATCCACATATAGTTTTAGTCACCTCATTTATGGCCCCAAGAGATAATTACCAGTGACAAATATTGATTAGAATGCCCTGCAGCGTGTTATGTCCGACAGGGATGAGAATATCTAATTTGGTGATATTCTGCTTCAAGCAAAACTGTGTTTAATTTTCACACAGGCTGATGTGATCACATGCACAGAATATTATGTAGCATTTATAAATCTTTCACTCTTTTCAATCAAGCAGACTCCCAAACCAGCATACTGAGTAGGAAAAACATGAAAAAATGACTTTTGCCAGTGTAGAAAATGTAATGGTCTCTGTATACAAATGAAGTAGGGAAAACATCTACATACAAATGAAAATATATGCAAAATATTTCAGGTCACAAAACTAATTTCCGAAGGACAAGAAACAGAAAGTAAATGCACACACAAATATAATGTTTTTGTCTTATGAGTGATGTTTAAAGATGATGTTTGTCAGACCAAAGAAGAAAGCAAAGAAATAAACCACCCAGCCAAATTTGAATGATTAAAAATATCAACATGTTTATCAAATAAGGTGTCAAAATGAAGACACCCCTGCTAGTAGGAGCACTTAGGCAGCAATTTTGAAGTAACGTCAGTAAAGCATCAGATGAGTTCAGAAAATAATAACTTTGAAACACTCTGAGTGACATGAATTAATCTCTATTTCTCTGCTAGGGGTGCAGGGGTATCAGGGTGGCCTCAGTGTGTAATCGAGCCACCCTTTAGGATTTCAGATATATATCATCATATCATAAGTCTTTTTTCACAAATATCTTCCTGTTAAATGTATTTTAAAAGAATTCTTAGAACTGCCTTTACACAGACTTTAAGTAACTTTCTAAATTCAAATAAAAACACTTAAATGAAAATAGGAATACTTGGGAGCAATACTCCTGCGGTTGTATAAAAACCTCCATCATATTTCCATGCACTGTTTCAGTTTCTTTATCTATTGCTTGTTAACATTCCCACACACCCCGCTAATTTCCACAGTGCTTCCCTTTAGGCGTTTTTAATTTTATATTTGGCAAAAAAAAGGTCATAAATCTTACATTTCATGCCTCTCTATCTTTTTTTCATGCCTTGCAAGCTATTCATGAAACTATCAAAACAAAGTTATCCGTTTTTGGCAGAGCTGAACACAACTCTTCATTTTGCCCAAACTTAATTGGGCTTGGCTGCGTTGCAGGCAAATTGCTGGCCATGTTGGCTGTTGAAGAGAAGAGAGAGATAATTCCTAAACTGGCTGTTGATCAGAGCTCATTCAGACACTCTTTCATCTAGAATGTCAAAAACATAAAGTTACTCCTCCATGTTCTTCTGTGCTGTTTTATTCTTTGGTCTTAATTTTATTTGAGGTTTTGTCAGTTCAGTAGTTAATACTGTGTGAAGAGATAAGATAATCGTTGGGTTTTCTCTCTGGTCATGTTTTTTTTTTGCCATGTCATTTTTTTGTAGCTAGGTTTGGAGTGAAATTATCATCTCATTGCAGAAAGCTGGCTATGCAACTGTCATTTTACAGAGTGGTGGGTCGGCTTCCTCCTGAGGTAGGCAGAGTACCTATCTGCCTGTATCCATGGATTAATTTTTAAACATACCTGATACTGACTCCCCTCCAGCATGCTCCTCCTTGAACAGTAATCTTTGATTTTCCTGAGGTGCCTTGCAGTTAATCAGTCAGACATCTCAGTGTAGTGCTGTCAGTGCAGGAGTAGCTCAGTGCAGCTCTGCTCTTACAGGGCGTCCCACTGTGAAAACAGAAGTGAGACCTCAGCTTTCAGCATCTCTTTGAGAGGGTGTTTGTAAAAGGTAACTTCATATGTTAGTGTATATCACAGATGTCTAAATCCAGCAATCAAAGAGACACAACCTGCAGTACTCAGTATGGGTTCTAACATTTACATGTGAGTTATCTAGTCAGTAGAACGTGTTTATACTATCAAATGAAAGTAAATTCAAATACAATGTCATAGAGCCAAAACAATATTGAAAATTGCATCCAAGGACCTGAGATGGTTTGCCATTACTCTCACAAACAGCAGTGTATTAATATGGATCCCACATGGATCATCAGAGCCCTAAACCATATCTATTATTGAAACGTGAGGGAGAATTTTTAGAGCACTCTGAATTTCTGCCGTATTCATAATTTATATTTAAATCCTTCTTGGTCCTCTCTACATATTCAGATCTCATTTACTGTCATCCGTGCAGACTCGCCACCTTTATCCTCCAGGAATCTGGTCTCAATTAATGTTCTTACCGAGATTTGAAAAAGGATTTCAAAGCAAAGGTGCTTGGCAGTGACCATGGAAACACACAGAAGAAGCAATCTGTGTGTTCTTGGAGGCATTGGAATAATTGCATGGCTGTGTTCTTCCTGTTTTTTTTACAATCACTGGGATCACACTATATGTTCACCATGTTGTCTAGCAGAGCAGTTTAATCACAGCTCGGTTAGATGTAGCACCTCATACATGATCTACAGAGGACTTTACCAGCACAAAGCTTTAGGATCGGTGTATAAATATTTCATTTAAACAAATTGATTGTTGCAAATACAGATGGAGGTGTTCAATTTTCTGCCTAGTTTGTCTTCCACAGAGGGCTGACTCTGCATCCATACCATTCCTACACTGCTGAGGGGAAACTCTACACACAGCCAGTGTCTGTCAGAGGAGATAGTGTTGCCACCACAGGCTATAGAAGAAAGAATGAATTGGGTGGATTGGGGGAGCTTCAATCATTCATCACCTTTCCCTGCACCAGTGTCACAGGGGTGGAGATTCAGAATTCAAAGAACAAGGTTCAGGGATGCTAAAACTGCAGAAACAGAATGGGATGTTTTAGGTGATTTGTCACACTTTTTGCACGATAAACAGAACTGTAAAGTACTATAGTTTGGCTCTGGGGAAAGATCTTCCACGACCACAAGATCAGAAGTGTTCAGAAGCAGATTTATTTTCCACTTATGTGTTTGTTGTGTTTTTGTTCTTGAAAGTTTTTTTCTTGTTAAGCCGTAACAATAATGGAAGCCACTAGTAAAGCAAAAACTGAAAAACACAACCAACAGAAGCCAAAAAGGAAAAAATAAAAGAAACGTTAAGTTTGATTAATTTCAAAAACAAAAAATATGGAAAATAACAACAAGCATATCAGATGATCAGCTAATTAAGCTGCCGTTAAAGAGGGAAATGTCTTTAATTTAATTTGATAAAAATCCTATCAACAAATAAAATGTAGTTGAATGCAACCATCGACATTGTGATGAAATCTGCAGGCTAATCAGCTTTCAGTTAATGTGCTCATTAAATACTCAGTAAGTAGCTAATTTTCTTTGAAATGTCTGTTTTTACAGATGTAGTTTGTTGTGCGTGACTCAACTTTGTTCTTCCCTCATTTGCTACTTGTTAGCTGATGTAGGGCACATCTGTGGTATGAATTATTTAACATAAGCAAATGTTATACAGTAGATTTAATTAAGAATTGAAGGGGATGCATATTTGATTTGTCCTTCTTCTAGCTTACACTTCTGGGCTTTGCTAGACAAAGAAATCTCTGCAAGCAAAAGTTGTGATGCAGGCCGGCACTCAGGATGCTCCTGAAGTGGCCAGTCAGTTTATCACACAGAAGCATTATAAGAGGGATTAGCTCAGCAAACAAAACCTAAAGACATATTAAACCATATTCTGCTGCCTATAGCTGATAAACCAAACCTAGAAAATTGCCTCCTCCTCCTCCTCAGCAGCTCTACAAGAGGATGTGTTTACACCCTCCGAACACAACTGCAAAGACACATCAACTCTCAACACTCAGACAGACAAACAAACAGACACTAACAAGCACGAGTGAAGAGATGTAAGTATAGCCAAAAGTGTAGGTAGTGATGCTGTATGTTTTTTTTTGCCTGCTGTTTTAATATGTGGCTGATTTGTATTTCATTGTTTATTAAACAGGGACACTGTGCAATGTACTAGATATAGCTAAAAGCTCATTTACACAGAGAGACGACCTTAAAATGAAGAAATAATAAGCAATTTTAGCAAGTATTTTCTTTTTTGTGAATTGTGCAGTACTGGCTAAAGAGTAAGTCTTCAACTATTTGTGTATAAGTCTTATGAACAATAAAGAAAATGGGCTCTGTCTCGACACACACACACACACACACACACACACACACACACACACACAGTAGTAACATAGAGCAATGTCAGCACTGCCTTTCAAGGATATCAGAAACAGGGCTGTTTTATATCTCACCTTTAGGGCATGCAGCTATTATTTTCATGAACCCAAAGTAAACTGGTGACTAAAAGCAAGGTTGTGTGCTATATAACCAATAATGCTCCCAGCTTATGAAAAGACTGCAGGGACCTACACGGGAAAAGAGATGTGAGAACAGTGAACACACAACATTTCAGTATGCAAAGGTTAACCCTGAGGACATTTATCAGTGGACAGCCTTTGGGATTTGTGCTAAGTAGAACTACCCTACATTCTCTGGATGTAGGGAAATAAAGTTTGCACTCATATAGCAGATAGTACGGTACTAACTGCAGTGCAAAGGGCATTTTAATCCTCTTCAAAAAGGTTTTTGTAGAATAGTATTCAACAAAGCTGAGATTAAGAGTACTGATTCAATAGTTTTCAATGAGCTCCAAAATCCAACTGTACATTACCTGCTCAACACCAAACAGCAGGCAGAAAGCTGGTGAAAAGATTGATGCATTTATCAGCTAAAGAGGCCAACAGACTGGAGACTGGACTGGAGAGAAACACGATAATATAGATATAAGATAATAAAGTTGCTATCAACTCAAAAGATGATAATATGTGTTGACTTGTATTGTTTCTGCTGGCACCAGGTGGCCAAAAGATTACTGAAGGTTTAAACTAAACAGAAAAGCAGTTTTCTTTCTTGAATAAAGTCTCACAGTCATGTCAGTCAAACTTTCACTGCAGTTTGTCACCAAAGTCCATACAAGTTAACCTCAGGCCAGACTTCCTCCAAACAGCTGAAGTATTGCTGGTTGTTCGAATAAGGTGTAACATGTCCATCAAATGTCTCAAAGGGACCTACCAAGTAAAAACATAAATTTCTCTGCGCAACACAAGGTTACAACTTGCACTCTTGGAGCAGTTTTTATGTTACTCATCACTCTCTGGAATATACTATTTTCTCTCTCTCTCTCTCTCTCTCTCTCTCTCTCTGTATATATATATATATATACACACTCAAAGGGTGTAGTCAAGTGTATACGAAGGAAACTCAAACTAAGCACATTTGGTGTCCTAATGCACAGACAGAAATACAGTTCTCTATTCCCTATCTTTGTCAAGCTCAATACATCCAATTTGAAGAAGATGACAACTAAGAGGATCCCAGATGATGGTGCTGACACATCCAGAGAGTCCAGGCTGTGATGTCCCAGTACTGAAGCTTGAATTTTTGCCACACTATCAATGTAAGACTTCTTTTGAAGTGAGTTGAAAGAACTTAAATCCAATGACAACTGGGTGCACTTTCTCATCTGTGACCAAACTGTGAGCGAGTGTGGGTGCACAGCAAACCTAATGAGGATGCTAATATTTAACTTTTTCTTCAAAACAGCCTTGAGACAGATTGTTAAATTTCCATCCTGTTTTCCTAAATTGAATATTATTAACTAACACGGGTTGATCTAATCTGCAATTCTGAGTGACACAAGGGGAAGAGAAAATGTTATTTAAAATCTTCAAATAATGATCTAACTTTTCATTCACCACCTGATTTTTTATTATTATTTTAAACAGTTTTGTGTAACGTTACCTTAGTCTATTACCTTTGATTGAAGTTTAAATGTACAAAATTAAACCAAAATGTAAAAAAAACAAGAGCATTTGTTGAATTATATTACACGTTTTTTATTCTTTAATCCTTCTACAGGAGAAATTTGAACACTTAACTTATCAAGCTGCTGAGAGACACATTGGAAACCCAGTATCCGTCTTCATTGACAGCAGGGCATTACACATGAAGGGAGGGAAACGATGTGACAAATCGCTTTTCAAGCAGGGTTGACAAAGGTTCACATGTGCACAATTGACGTGTTTGAAATAATGTCAATCTTCAACCTGTGGGTCCATTGCTGAGCACAGATGAAACAGGGCTGTCAAGTTCACTGAATAAAAGAGCAATACTATAACATCACTCTGGCCTGAGGAGACAAAAAGATAATCACACACTTATTAGGCCACTGATGAGGAGATGAAACTTGGTCTGTTCATTATAAAATCACATCACATTTTGTATTGTTCTTCATATGCTATATTTTTACATTATCATTCAAGTGAGTAGATTTTAGTTAAGATGCAATCCTTCTCTTCTTTGCTTTATGGGTAACTTTTTTTCTTCCATCTTTGACCTCTTGCTGTAATCTCTATCTTAATCATAAACCAGACTGTCCTCGACTGTAGGAAGGCCAAACAATGTATTTCATATTTAAACAGGCTGGTTTAAGCTTGTCATTGGAGTTACAGACCACCAAAGAGGCATGAACCTTGGATGGTGACTGATGGAGAAAAGTCCATTGAAAAAATATTGAATATTGAATATTTTATATTTAAAAAGAGAGCCGTCATCATCCAAACAGCTTTTGAGACCTTAATTTCTTTTTGAGCTGTATTCGGGAGAGATAACCAAAGAGTGACAGGAAAGTGGGGAGAGAGAGGGGGAATGACATGCAGCAAAGAACCACAGTTCATATTTGAACTGAAGCAAGGACTCAGCCTTTGTACATGGGGCACACTTTACCAGATGTGCTAACCAGCACCCTACTTATGTATTCTTTTAAGCATTGTTCCTTTTTTGATACGTTTTGGCCTTTCTTTGAATGACAAACATTTTACAAGGTGGGAAGACAAAATGTACAAAAATTCTTCCCAGACTGCTGAGTTTTGAAGCAGCAACACTCTCGAGGTAGCAATTTTACCTCTCCATCATTTCACATCCAAAGCCATGACGAAAGCTATTGAGATCCAAATATTTAGACAACTTAAATGTTTTAGTGTCCCAAATATTTAATTTTCCCAAACATTTCTCTCAGGTAAATAGCCCTATGCTTTGTATTGCAGGATGTAGAGGATGAGAGAAGATGGAGGGCAAAGGAGCAAAGTCGGAGTTTGGGAGGCAGAGAGCAGCACCATAGACAGCTGAGAGTCAGTGGTGCTAATGTGGGGTCTGAGTGTGTAACCTCACTCTCAGTGCGCTCTGATTAAAGAATGATTTATAGGCCTGCTGGAGAGCCCGCTCAGCAATCCGTCTCCTCAATGAGATTTTTTTCTCCTTTCGAGGGGTTTGGTAAATCAAGCCATCTTGGAGACGATCTCTGGTGGACAATGTCAATGTGTTACTGAGAGGGAGCCATTAAATGCTATAATCGTGAAGGCATGAGGGGGGTTGAAGACGCTTATTTGTCACATACAGTGTTGGTCCTGACTCCTCCTGTGGAATAAATCAGTGTATGGAGACATTTACACATCCATCATTCCCACAGACTGATCATCAGCCTAATCTCTCGACTTTAGTGTTCATTTGCATGTGAAGATTTGCTGAGATGTGTTTCATAATGAGTGTGTTGTAATATGTCTTTCTACCTCCTTTTATATTCACACTATAATGTCGGGTTCATGTGTTCACTGATTGTTGAGTTGTTCAAATATTGGATAAAAGAAAATTCTGATGCCAGAGGAAAAGTTAATAGATAATAAAATAAATTATCAGTTGCCTAGAGCGGGACATTAATGTTATACCAAATTTCATGGCAAATTGTCCAATAGCTGTTGAGTCATTTAACTCTAAACCAAACATTTTAGGTGGCAGTCTGTAGGATGCCTTTTCAAGAAAAAACCCCCAAAAAACTTTCAAGCATTTTGTAAAAATGAGTGTCAGTATCCTGAAAGAAGGCAATAATTTAGCTACACTACAATGTAATGTAATGACACTTGAAATAATTTGATTTGTATTGGAAACAAGTTGGAACTCTCCCATTATTCTGTTTTTAGAAAACACTCAGGACTTAATAGACAAAGAATACTTGACACGGCGGAAATGTAACTTCTGGTTTGAAGACTTCTGCACAATGACAGAACAATGACCGTACTTATGATGGGAAGCAACTGCAGAGTGCTCTGACACACCCATCAATCATTAACAAATCCTGTACAGACTGAATCCTATCTGTCAAATGGTGTCACAATGCCATTTGTCCAATGTGTGCTGCATGACACTGTGGTCTGAATCACAAGTGCAACAGTTATTGCAAAAATGAATAGCCTTTTATTTCCATCTCCTCTGTGTCCAGTATGTTTGAATTTGGGTCACAATATTAAATTTCAGGTACCTTGCTTATGATTATGCTGCATTCCAGTTTGTGTTTCATCACTGTGACCTTTTTATTAACCAAAGCACACAACCACTCTGTGTGATGTTTCCCAATTATCTCTTCCTGTTTACCCAATTACATTAATTAGAATGCACAGTATTTACATAACCCAGAACAAATAAGCCATTGAGCTAAACCTATTATTAAGCTTCTGTGAAAATAATTACTCCACCTACTGTTGCCATCATTATAATGTAGCTATATCCAGTCAGCTTATTCACATAAAAAAGACAAAAAACTGTGTCTGGACATTATGGTTTAATTATTAAATTATGTACTCTCATAATTAAAGCACAATGTGGCCAAACCACAAATAAAGTAAAACCATGGTATTTATCAGTGATGTTAGACATAATAAGATATTTTATTAAAATACAGATACTAATCAACACTAAATGCTTGGGATAGGATTAATAAATGGGGGGTGTTCTCTATCGGGAAAATGCAGGTATCACACCTTTAAAAGAGTTCACTGAACGGGAAAGAATGATGTAATTTGATCAACTAAAGCTGAAATACAAACCACCTCTTTTTATCCAGAATCAGACTGGGTGTAAATTTCTTCTGGAAATGTGATCAACTGAGCAAATCCAGTACAGTAAACAATGCACTCCTGCCTTCATGTATAGTCTCAACTCAGAAATAAAATGTACTCAAAGATACGTAAAGCAACATTGTGTAACTTTTCTACAATAAAAAAAACAAACAGATTTAAAATCATTTTGATACTATTGATAATCAGCTGGGTGGTATGTCTTTGATTCCCACTCTATGCCCAAATGTATGTTGCTGTACTATGTAACTTTGTGCTCTGGGTACAATGACCCATGATAAGTATGTAACACTTTACTACACTAAGTCACATACCATCAACCATTTAACTTATTTTGATGAAACTGGATCATAATTTATGGAGATGTTCTTGAGTTGCTGCGTCAGTTCTCTGTGATTTAGAGGTTCATGATGGACCGTCAAGTAAACTTCTGCAAACTATAGCTGCTGTTAGTTAATGTTAGCTCAGTTTCTTAGCCAGGATGCCCAGACTGTGAGCTCGAAGCGTTTGGACCACAGATGTTTTTCACGCACGGTGTGCAGGGGTAGGTTGATAGGGAGTGGAGCTGGTGACCTGCCAGAACCGGAGCGCTATTTAATCATATATGGACTCCATCTGTTGATTTTATACCTGGCATATAGTATTGTGATTATTTAATGATGTCTGCATGTTTGTGAACTAAGGCTGTGGTAATTTTGAAGGGGGCTGTATTTGGTGGGCAGGTTAATACATGTAAAATGTGAATAAGGCATGACTCAAAAAAAGATGTTTAAAAAAAAACTACAGGTACAACTACTGTATGTAAAAATACTCTGGTACAAGTAAAATTACATAGGTATTAGCAAAATTACTAAGTATAAAAATTAGAAAACAAGCACTGTAGAAAATTGTTGCAAATACTGTTCTAGCTGGCAAAATGGATAATTTTAAGTAGCTGTAGATGTCCAATATGACTATGTAGCAGAGTAAGAAGATATTTTTCTAAAGTTTCGTGCAGTAGAAGCTATAAAGTAGAACAACAAATTAAAGTATCTATTATATCTTATGAATTTAACACATAAATTACAAGGGATATATCCACGGTATATGTCCTTCAGCTCCTTTTAATTCTATCACACCTCTTTCAGGGGCATCAGTGCAAAACTGTCCTTCAATGAAATGACTCTCGTTCCAATGTGCCAAAGTCTTTGATCCAGCCAATAACAACACAAACACATCCAGCACAGGATACACAGATGATATTTCCACTTTCTGCTTCACTCTATATTTTTTAGATTTGGCCTTTAACAATGTAGCCCACGTACAAAGCTAACCTGCCTGAATAACAGTGATTAAATTGGGCAGACAGCTTGCTCATCATTATGGCACAAGGAGAGGGCAGTCAGTGAATACTTGAAGGTGCTTAACAGCCACAGAACACAATATTTTTCTCTGATTAGCTCGGAGCAGGAGAGCATGGTTGATGATTATTCCTGTAGATGACAGAGGCAACATGCAGGACCTGTGTTTTCTCTATATAAATGGAGAATAGGCATAGTAATTTGATGTTTTCAGTGCCATTTCCCCTGTTGCACAGTCCAATGAAGTGAACTCACCAAAAAAAAAAAAAAAAAAAAACATGCTATCCTTGACTATTATACAGAATAAAGAGCAGCCTTGGCTGAAACACAAAGTTTCCTCTCAATATTCTAACGGTAAAATAAAAACAACTTTGCGTTTGCAAGAGCTCGCTCTACTAGTCACATCACAGCATTATGTCTGTGTGATTAACCAGGTAGCCCATCTTGTATGGATATGACAGGTCTGCAAACATCATGTCCTGAATATGTAATAGAAGTGAGTGTGTGTAGCTCCTTGCAACAGAGCTGTCTCCCTGGAAAAAGTGCCAATTATAATATTAAAGCTGTCTCTACCAGTGACCTTTTTGCATTTGCTCTGTATGCTATTACACTCAATCAAGAAAGGTCAGTGGTGGACGTGGGTCCAATGCAAAAACTATTTTTTTTCATCTTGCGTTGGCTGTTTGTACAATTGGATTTCGTCATTCCGGTGCACAAACACATGGCATATCATCCATGACTTTGCATTAGATTTGGTATTTATGTACACTGATATGACCTGAATAACAACGCCTTGTATATATGAGTTTTGTAGAACAGTACAGCTAGATTACAGTAGAATGTGAATCAGTCCATAAAAGATGTCAGATAGCAGTCATTGTGGCTTTATTTTCGGTTTAAAAGAGAAGTTTGGCATTCTTACATGGTCAGTTTCAGAGAATCCATAAGTAATGAATATGTTTTTAATTTTAAATCACAGCTATTTAGTTTTTATTTCAAGGCAAGGCAAGGCAAAAACGTTTGAGCCGTTTAAGGTCCACTGTACTAAAATCTTGTCAGACATATTTAACATTAGACTGCACTATATACATTGCACTAACTTATCTGTCAGACACACAGTGAGGGTTATGGTTCCTACATACATACACTGTCTGAACAGCTCTACCTGCTTTGCATAGTCATATCAGCGTTTGAGAAGGGAGCCACTTGGTGGACAAACTCTGAATTTCTCTCTGAATCTTCCTGCCAGATAAAATAAAGAGCACATTGAATGGGCAAAACGTCTCCTACCAGATAATACAAATGTTCACTAACAAAATTTAATATCTTTGATAATTTTACCTTTTTGGTGGTGTTTGCTTTTTCTTTATTATGTCAAGCATGAATAAAAAAAAACAAAACAAACCCTAACGTTAAATGACATATTCTTTCCTACCAGCAGAAATTGGTCCAATCAAACATCAGTTAGGATCATTTCTGGTTTGGACAAAACAAAATCAGGCAGTTTTTTCTAAATCTTGGTACTGTGGTAAAAACACATTTAGTACTGATTGGCCACATGGATTGGCTAAAGTGGCTTGTACTAGTACAGGCCAAAATGCACAGTCTGTATGTAGCTTGTAATTCAAAACAACTTGATAAAAGGAAATGAAAAAAAAGAAAGTACTTTTTACTCATTGACTTTGACAATAACAGAGATGATGAAAGTGGGACCAGAACAAGAACACACCAGGCGTGTGAAGTGACTTTGTAAATGTGTTTTCACTCACCACTGCCCTGTGTGGGCAACATACTTTTATTTATTTTAATGGTAATTTATATATGTGACATAGATTCATCACTATGTGTTGACATAAACATAAACATTATTTTTTATGTACAAGTTGTCAAACAAAAGGTCACAATGGTTATTGTCACACACAACAAATGGGAGAACATGTACAAAAATGTATTCTATGTGCCACAAATGCCAAAAGTATGTCTCTCCTTCTTTTTTCTGATTCAGGTTTCATTAAATGAGCTCTGCATACTTCTGGCACAAATACAGTACTGGCTGAAAAATAGATTAAGAGGGCGGCATGATACTGTAACTCACTGATTAATATGATTTCCTCCCACTATGAGAGTCTGAATTTGATTCCTGGCCCAGGCATTGTACTTTTCATTCATTTCAGTGTTATCACAGAGCTGGCCGCCCACACTGTAAGTGTATCTGAATGAATATTCAACTACTGAACAACTTTCATCTGTGAACATTTGGGCTCAGCCTTTTGATTTGTCGCTTGCAGCTATGTTATATTTCTCTCTTTTCAGAATACATTTTATTGGTGAGTGCAACTCTCTGTTAGCAGGACACTCAGTTACTCTGTCGGCAGAGACTGTTACATTTTGAATCATCATTTCTTGTGGGCGGAGAAATGTCCACTGCCACACAGAATTTAAATAAAAAGGGTAAATCTCAGTCTCAGTGGGAAAGTGACATTCTGTACTGCAATTTCTTGTCATTGAGGCCTCTATACTATAAACAGGAAAGAGAACAAAGAGCTGACTTTGTAAGGAGTGAAACCTAAATGTCTGATCACTTCTCAGTGGACTAAACTTCTCAGATGAGAGATGAAAGATGTGACAGACTTCATTCAAACTCTGTGCTTTACACTTTTTTTTCAAGGGCAGAGGTATGTATTTACCATAAAATATAGTAAATAAAATTTTCTTTAAAAATGTCTTTGATAAACATTACAATGTTTCTAATTTAAGCCAAACTACGTTTCTCATTTTAATGAAAGGAGGTTCTCATGTACCGAGTGAGGTCTATTGTTAGAAACGTGGGTGAGATTGATGGGCTGGAAGTAGGAGCTCAATTGTCCTTTTGTTGATTTCAATGACCTCTGCAGGGGGTTCATTCATGGCTAATCAATTCACCGATCAGAGAGGCTGAGCTCAGAATAACCCCTACAACCACATCCCAGGCCCTCACATTCCTTCATACAGATGCCAATATAAATAAATGCTCTCCTCACGTCAGTGTATTTGACGGCTTCTATAACTTTGTGAGTTCCTTGTGGGTTACTGTGAATGAGGAGTACTTCATGCTAAATATATGTTACGCAAATGACATAACCTATAAAAGACAGAACATATTCAAGCTGAAAACATAATTAGAAAATAAAATGCGCTCTATAGCACTTCAGTGTGGCAGATGCTTGCTGAAGCTAGTGCTTGAACACAGGAAATGACACGTCTCTACTCCCTCAAAAAAAGCTTATATCCTAATGAAAGTTTCTAAAACGCTAAACATCAACCACGCTTTGAACCATTAGACACTTGAAATTATGGAAGGGAAGTGGCTTAATGGAGTGTTTGATGGATTTTAATGAGCTACCATTCAACACACTTCATCAACACGGTTCTTGCAAACAGATATGATGGTGCAGCAAAGAAAAACTGTTGTATGACTGTGCATGTGTGTAGTGAGTAAGGTCAGAATTTACTGTCACCTGTGTGTGTGTGTTTCCTTTGCTGTTGATGTAGTGCCACCCATAGACAGGTCAATATATTACATCTTCATGCTCTGTATGTGTGAGTGGAGATGGTTATCAGACTGAGGAATTAGCTGCAGCAGCAGCTGAGAGTGTATGGTAAATGCAACACAAGTGAAAGCAATCGCCATACTGTGTGAAATGAACAGAGGTATTTTGCCAACACATGCAATGGAACATACTATGCATGACTATGAACGCATGAAAAAGGCTCCCTCTGGGATTATGTATGCTTTTACAGTAGGGGAGAGCACGCAGTTTGAGCCTGTGGGAAAATTGAGCCACCCCTTGTTTCTAGGCAACCATAGACAAAATTAGTCATGTGACCACATATTTTATGGAAAGAGGTCCGTGAAATAAGTGGTAAGCACTTTTGAGGTTTTTGTTGTTTAAAGTGATTTTTTTTTTATGTTTAAAGAGTCATGATTGTGATCATCTACAGAAAATCTAACACACGTGTTAGTGCCCTAGGAAGTTACACTTGTTAGCTCTAAACTGCTGTATGGTACAAGTTTGTTAAAATGGCTGGGGTACAGTAATTTCAGCCTGGGGGAGGTTGAGCCAGTGGCTAAACACATCCTCACTACTACTTCTTATTATTATGATTATTATGACAGTTTCATAATGAATAGTAAATAACATGAAAGTTTCTTTGCACCGTTGCTTCAGTAAAAGACTGACTCCCAGTCAGTCAAGTCTACGATCAATTACCTATAGTGGACAATCTCCCCTCGCTCCCCCCTCCCTTACAGTTGACTAACAATCACACCTGGATTTTTTACCAGCACATACCAGGAAACGTAACGGCAAACACACATTTTGGTACAGATGTCATTCTGTACCACACTGGTTTTGATCAATCCTAACAATGGAAAAGGCTGTCATTAACAACAAGCCTCGTGACATTAGTTAAGGTTTTTATAGAGATTACTGCAGATGACAGAAACAGAATGAGGCGAGGCCACACAGACAGGAGGTGTAGGTGTGTGTCAACATTAAAATAAGGTGGATAATGAAGTAAATAAGAAAGAAGATATTTAATTAATATGGCCTTGTTGAACAGGATTGGCTTTTAAATTAAAATGATCTCTAAATAAAAACATTGGAAAGACATCGGTGAAAATGTTCAGTGTTACTGAACCAAGAGACAATAACAGTCATATCTTAAAAAATGGTTATTGTATGAAAAATATATATGTGCATACTTCATTCATGCCCTCACTTTAAATGCCTCAAGTAAAAACTGATTCAACTGACCCTGTTGTCCTGTTGTTTTATAGTGGCACTGCTAATACACAAGGTTAAAAACACAAATCCAAATCTGCTCAGATAACCAGAATTTGTCAACAATTAAGTCAATAAATTGTTCCTGGAGGAAAAGTATGTCCTCATTACCCTGTCACATGTGTGAAAGCATCCCTCTGGGGGTGATTCTTGGATTTGACCTTGAGTTGTGTGTTTATATGTTCAAGTTGCAGAGGAGTGACTTATTGTTGGCGCTGATAAAGGCTTGTTTACTGACATGCAATAAAACAGTATCTGAGGCCACAGTATTTACATTTCTTTCTTTCTTTTTTTTACGCTATTCTAGTTGTTGAGTGAGTCTTTGTGTTCATAAGATGCTGCACACCTACAATATATAATAAAATCAGTTTCCTTCCCTAGTATAGTGCCTTTATTTTCCATCTGTTCCCACACATTCACATGCAATGCTGCATATGAAAGAATACATACATTATTCTTTTAAACATTACAGAATAAAAGAGCTAACAGTGTCAGGCAAATCATTGCCTGTAGAAAATGGTTCTTCAGTGATTTCTACTTCCTGCAGATATTCTTTCACCAGTGACCTCAGGAGGAGAATGGTCCCAGACACAACATGTTTAATCAGTGAATATTTAACATGTACTGTGTAAGACAACATACCTAAACATATATGCACCAGTCTTAAAAAGCATACATATTTATAGTTAATTGTCTGCTCTCCCTCCATAGTGGCTGTGGATTGATCTGTTCCTGCAGTAATAAGGAAGAGCGTTCACTGTCAGCCTGCAGCCTGTCTGTGGGTTCCACCACATTGGTTTTGCTTGATGGTAGATGTCAGTGAGACCATAAAACAAAATAGTTTTGAACGAATGCTGGCAAATTGAATTCCTTCTCCATTTGTTAGATGCCGCTGTAAATGGATGCTTATTGACAGGCGTACTGTGGAGGCCAAGATGACCAACCCTCAACATTACAGATCGATAACATTAAGTGAGACGTCCCTGCGAAGAGTCTGTGTGAATAAACAGTAGGAGAGAAAGGCAAATATGAACTGCGTTAAAGGGTGAACGTCATATGGATTCCAGTGACCAGTGGTGGCTCTGTCACCTTGTTTAATAAGTACTCTTATTTCACCTATTTGTCTTTGTCATCTCAGCAACATTGTCCATCGATCAATAACCATGGAGCAAAGTAGTCAACATGAATAATGTGTTAAATTAAGATCTTTAGCCGTTATTGATTATGAATTTGCCCCTGCCCTTGAACTCCCTCACAGCACTTTACTGGTTTATATGCAAAGAGAGCTTTATGTCCTTTTATCACAACAAGAGAAACGTACAGTATAGGTCAGACACAACGGCGTTTCCATCTATTTTCAGTATTGCAAATTGCGTGCATGTCTTCACAGTGAGGCGTCCTTAAGCACTGCCCTTTAAAAATGGGGAGGCAAGCAAAGCATACAAAGCTGCAGTGATTATCTCCATCCTTTACCCTGGTGGTGAATGTGATACAGCGTGCCAGAGAGAAAGGCCCAGAACATTTTACAGGAAACCGGCTTTGCAGCAATCATGGCATGAAGCTCTGGCAAAATGTGACCAGAGACATGCAGTCAGAAATTATGTCTCTGTCTCCCAGGGTAAACAAGCCAGCACACATTCATTAAAGAGTGCTCGACTGGACCTCAAATGTGTATTGACCAGCTGGGGACAAATGGGAACCATTTCCTTCTATGAATTGAAGCCATTTGTTACAGTTTAGGATTGATTCTTTGTCATGGCAACCACCAGTGTATGGTCACGGAATAAGAAATGGCATTATCTCAACTGAAATTGATTTAAGAAAAAAAGAAAATGGTTGCATTTGACAGAGCGAAGGGCCTCATCGAGATGTGGCCCAAAATACATGAAGGTATGTGTCTGTGTGTCAAAAATGAATAAGTGACGTTATCACTCATATCAATGGGTTCATCATCTATCCTGGACATGCCATTCTTTCCCAGTTATCTTTCTTCTTCTGCCACGTATTTATTTATTCCACTTTTCTGGAAAAATATTTTTATAGGGCTCAGTTTACTGAAGCAGATCTGTTCATCAGCTATAATGACCACCTTTGCTGTAAAGTTAACTTAGTTGCATTTTTATTTTGTAAGTCCTTCTCATAGCAAAAGCATTTCTGTAACTGCAGGAATGCTTTTGCTTAGTGAGGAGTGTGGAGAATGCTTAGTGAGGAGAATCTTGTGTTAATGATTTGCAATAAGAATAAGGTTACCTATCTACAATGTACTGAATGTTCTTTCTTTTTTTTAAGATAGTGCAGTACATTAATCCCAATATCTTCTGAAAATAAGCACATTTCAACATGACAGAGACCTTGGTGTCAGATTAAAAGTCCTACCATATCACATTCTTCATACATGAATGCATTAATAGAACCCACTGATGCTGTAAATACATAAATATGCATATATAAGGTTTGGTGTTTTCATGGATGCTGTGACAAAAACAAATGTTCCCAGCCCAAATGCCACCTTACTGGAACAGGCAAAATATAAGGAGCCTAAATCCATGTTAAATTTTAGTAACAAGGTTGAGTGCTTTTTTTAGAGGGGATGCGTGGGATGTAGTGAACACCCAGTTTCCCCAGCATTTCCAAAGACAAAATGTGTGCAACCCATGAGACGATACTGGTGAAGAGGTGTTACTGTATTCCTGACAAAGTGCCAAAACCTAATCCCTGCAAAGCGCCGGTCTAAATATAAACAACCTTTCCTGACTGTTTTGTTGTCCTTCTTTTTGATGTGGAAAAAAAAAGAAACCTGACATGATAATTACCAGAAATTTCTATTTTTTTTGTCCATATAATTTTTTTTAAGAAGAACAAAATCTATAAAATTCAAATAATTCAATAAAATATAATATGTAATAGAATATTGTACTTCACAGCACTGCACCGATGTTCACAAGTTTTGTAGGTAATTACTTAACTTGTTGATTAATTAAATATGATATAAATGGCTGTTATATTTACAGTACTGGGTATGAATAAACATATTGTGATCTTACGTACTGTTTGATGATGTAATTGTGTGAAGGAAAACTACATTTAAAGAAATATTTTTTCTTCCAGTTTGTTACCATACATTTACTGTTGTGGGTGTGGTGCACAACTAAAACTAAGTGATCATTTTTTGGGGCCCCGGTGGACCCAGAATCAAGGCAATCTCAGCTGGTGCACTAAAGGCAACATGTGCAACGGTCTCCTCATTCAATACCCTGGACAGAGTTATCCAACAAAGCAACACTGACACGGAATCAGTATTACATTTACCTCTGGTTTGAGAAACCATTACCTTGGCACAGACTAGACAGCTTTATTTAATCTACAAGCTGCCAGCTCTGTCCCCTTCCCAGACTGGCACAGCAGGTGCTTGTTCATTCAATCTGTAGGAGCTGGCATGAGTCAGGGAATTTGATTATATCTGGAGGCCTGAAAAACCTGGCAAGGAGCAAAGTTCAAACTGATGCCTATCTGCACAAGTACTGTGTAATCAGTGTTTTGGTTCCCTGCTGCACTGCATAAATTATACTGTATGTGTAGAAATCTGTGGTAAAAGGTGTGGAGTTTTAGCTTGGGAATATTTGAGGTTAATGTTTGTTTCAGGCAAAACAAAGAAAAGAACACACTCACAAATCTTTGCATTTTCTTTTTCTTTTATGTATTCCCTCTGCACCTCCTCTCTCCCTATCAAGTCCTGCAGATGTCAGAAATATGTAGGTTATTCCAGCGTTGACAGGCCTCCACAACCAATGAATAACACGGATTGCATCTTTGCAATCCACCAGCCACATCTGACCATTCACCTTGCGGATACAAGTGGCATTTTTATTTTCAGATTTAAACTGGCGTAAAGTGTGAAGATGTCAGAAAGCCCATGTACAGCATGTGTGGCAGGTCAGAGGTCAGTAAGCTGTGTGTGCATTCCTGGGATCCGAGGATAAGGCAGTACATCCAGGCTAGAGCGTTTAAATCCCAACGAAAAGAGCAGCCAGAAATGCAGCATTGGAGTCAGACAGCAAGCTGCACTACAGATTAGATGGGATTGTGCTCATGCTGACCTGCTCTTTCAACCCAAACGTGTACACACACAGAGAGAGATTAAATCCACACAGGCTTACATACTGTAAAATAGAGGCGTTATTCCACTGGTTTTAAGTGATACTCAAAAGCACACAGCTATTAAATATTTTAATGACCCTTAATCCTCCTGAAAAAGCTACTGCCCCATTTGTTTTCTGAACTCATTCATATTCTAAGTGCAACAAGGTGAAGGGTTTTACTATTGTATTAACAACATCAAGCGGAGGCATCAAGGTCACTAAATAGACAGCATTTTAAGTGGGAGTTTTGGCAATAAACACAGAATTTGCTCATCAGTTAGTGTACCATATAGAGATGCGTACACACACATTCACAGATTAAATACCATGAATATTTTTAGACAATTTTTTTGTTTTATACAGCCAGATATTCTGATTCATGTGTCCTCACAGCATTGCCATTGTGGTCCCACTACTGTGATAGACAGAATATAAATTGAAAATTTATATTGTCTTCTTCTTTAGATCCTGATTTGTGAAAAGAGACGTTTCTCGTGACTTGAAAGAGAAAAGGATGTGCTGATGTCATTTTCAGTACGAGTTTTTGATTTATTTATTTTTTTTTCCCACCCTGAATAAACATCTTCAGTCCCTGCAGCTCAGCATTTGTTGGAGGATTTTAGCAGGTGTAAAGCAGCAAAGTCGATGCCCAATGAGTCGCCCTTCTTACACCATTACAGGTCATGTCTCTTCTCATTCTGTTCACACTAACAAATTACAGTGGCCTGACACAGTAAATAGACATAATAAGGGCTGTTTGTTTTTCGGCGTCCTCCTCTAGACAAAGTCACGGCTGCTAAATGTTTGTTGTAGCTATAAGGTTTTTCTCTGCAGACTATGCCTGAGGTCTGCTTAGTTTGGGCTGTAATTACTCTGTTCTATATTTCATGCCTGTTGGTTCTGCATACAATAGGCACTAATCACTGAGCCACTGCACATTTCCTAGAGCTGTAATTGAATAGTGAGAGGGAGAAGTAGAGTGCCGGCTGTAACCGCAACGTACTGCAGATGGCAG